>NW_012118866.1:36113-43209 GCF_000951035.1 Colobus angolensis palliatus
ATCTCCTGACCTCGTGATCCGCCCGTCTCGGCCTCCCAAAGTGCTGGGATTACAGGCTTGAGCCACCGCGCCGGCCTAATTTATTTTTTTAAAATATAGAGTCTCACTCTGTCATGTAGGGCACCGGCCTATAGTCCCAGCTACTCAGGAGGATTGCTTGAACCCAGGAGTTCAAGGTTACATGACCACGCTACTGCACTCCATCCTGAGTGACATAAGACTCTGTCTCAAAAAATAAACAAAAACAAGCTTACAACACTACTTCTTTAGTTCTGAAGCCCTCTAAAGTATATTTTAGATTAATAAATTCCAAACCAAGAAAATGAAAGCCTAAATTAATTATAAGACCCAAACAGAAAAAAATCTTTTAAAACAATCAAGACCATGGAATTCACATACATTCTATTTGGTCAATGCAGAGATATAGATCTTTGTTCCGAAGTTTAAATTTAAATGCAAAGCTTCAGAGCCTGAAAACGTCTAAAATTATACCCATGACTGACAACTGGCCTAAGCTCAATGTCTTTGGAATTTGCCCTACTAAATTTGCTACTGTTGGAATGTATTCCCTCCAAAATTCATCTGTTGATGTTGTCAATGTGATGATATTAACAGGTAGGACTTTTAAAAGGTCATTAGGCCAAGAGGGCTCTTTCCTTATTTATGGAATTAAGGCCCTTATGAATGAGGCTTCACACATTGGACCAGCTTGCTCTCCTGCCCTTCTGCCTGCTACCATGTGAGGATGAAACAAGAAGGCACTGAGACACCAAATGTTGATATTTTCATCTTGGATTTCGCAGACTCCAGAACAGTCAGAAAATAAATGACTGTTCTTTATAAATTACTCACTCTCTGTTATTCTGTTACAACACTATTAAACAGACTAAGACAAATGTCTTTGAATGATTTTTCAACGAGACGGTTTCACTACCTCCAGCAAGTGGTCCCTAAAATATTCTCAAATTCTCCTTTTATGCAAACATAAAATTTTAAAAATTCAGTAGTTTCTCTTCCAAAAAGTAACCACATACAGGTTAAGTACTGATTAGTATTAAATATAATTTTAGTGCTAAAAGTTAAGAGCTTTTGTTTTCCAGAAAACCAAATCCAACAATTCACATAAAACAATTTACTCAAAGGCATATCATGAGTTAGAGGTAAAGCCAGAATTTATAAATTACATTCCATTCCAAATACAATGTCTTTCAATTATTCCACATTAGTAGTTACTTATAAAGGAGATTAGAGAATTACTCAAATGTTCGAAACTGAAGATATTTATGATTTTTTTTTTTTGAGACAGAGTTTCACCTTTGTCATCCAGACTGGAGTATAGTGGCACACTCTTGGCTCACTGCAACCTCCACCTCCTGGGTTCAAGCGAGAAGAAGGAAAAAGACAAAGACTCATCCTCCAAATTGGACTTTTATTTAAACCAGGGTTTGTCACCCTCAGCAATATTGATATATTGGGCCAGACAATTCTTTGTGGAGGCTTCTCCTGGTGTGTTGTGGGACATTTAATAACATCCCCTCTACCCACGGGATGCCAATAAGACCTCCCGACCATGGCCAGTTGTGACCACAAAAATGTCTCCAGATATTTCCAAATGTCCCATGGGAGGCAAAATATTCCTGCAGGCAAAAATTACTGTGTAAACTAGATCTACATCCTAGGTCTTAGAAAAAAGATGTAAAGCTTCCCAAGTTAGCCCTGCACACCCTTGATATGAAATAAGAGCCTTAAAGGAAACAAGCAAAACCTTAATCTTCTTTAATACAGAAGTAAAAATGCAAAAATAAAATATTACTATAGCCTTTCTAACAGTGTTTTTTATAGGAATGCAAGGATGATTCAAAATTAGGAAAATTTCATCAGGTAATTCACAAATTATATTTCTCCACAGAATTGTAGGCACAATCATGAAAAACAAGGTAGCTCTATATGCATTAAGTCCCTGTGATATTCAGTGAAAAACACAAGTTGCAGAAGTCTTACAGAAAAAACTGAACACTGAACACATATTTACACCATCTGCTCTTTGTCCTAAGACTCCACTAGAAATACAGTGAAGAAGAAACATATAAACACACAATTACAAAAAAAGAAATAGGATTACCAACAGAAGAGAATTCACCTTATTTAGACAATGACAGTAAATGGAAAATGGTTAATTAATGGAGCAAAGCAAACAAAAGTGGAGGTTCCAGCCATCATTTATGATTGCACCAGGAGATAAGATAGAGGGTTAGAGGATAACAATTAGGAATCAGCATACATTCCCCTCTAAAAGCTATCAGTTGCCAAGAAGAATTCCCAATCAATTTTTTGTTTTTATTTTTTATTTGTATTTATTTATTTTATTTATTTATTTATTTATTTATTTATTGAGGAAACAGGGTCTTGCTCTTTCACCCAGGCTGGAATGCAGGAATGCAGTGGGATGATCACAGCTCACTTCAGCCTCAACATCCCGGGCTCAAGCGATCCTCCTGCCTCAGCCTCCCAAGTAGTTGGGCCTACAGGTGGGTGTCACCACACCTGGCTATTTTTTTTATTTGTTTTCATAAAGATGGGGTCTCACGATGTTGCCTAAATTAGTCTTGAGTTCCTGGGCTCAAGTGATCCTCCCACATCAGTCTCCCAAAGCACTGAGATTGTAGGTGTAAGCCACCACACCCAGCGTCCCAGTCTTTTAGTACTTCTCTCATATATGAATGAACAAAAAGGGGAATTAAAAAAAAGAGAATACAGGCCAGCACAGTGGTTCATGACTTTAATCCCAGCAATTTGGGAGGCTGACTTGGGCATAGCCCCTGAGGTCAGGAATTCGAAACCAGCTTGACCAACATGGAGAAACAAATACAAAAATTAGCCGGGCTTGGTGGCACATGCCTATAATCCCAGCTACTTACAAGGCTGAGGCAGAAGAATCGCTTGAACCCAGGAGCTAAAGATTGCGGCAAGCCAAGATCATGCCATTGCACTCCAGGCTGGGAAACAAGAGTGAAACTCCATCTAAAAAAAAAAAAAAAAAAAGACTACAAATGATAAACAACATAGAATAGATATTTAAGGAAAGGCTTTACAAAGTAAAATAAGACCAAAGTAAACTAAGAAAAAAATTTATTAAAGAACAAAGAGATGCTAGGGAGCAGACAAAAGAGTATCAAAATCACTTCATAAAGACACTTGTGAATGTATTACATGAATAAAACAAAATAGAACATGAATAAGGAATAATCAGAGAAGAAAAAGTTCTTAGAACTCAGGGTTCATCTTGGGACTTGGTCCCCAATGAGCCACACCTCCTGTCACCATGTCCTTGGACAGGCCCATCCCACAGTGAATCTGAGTTGGCCCCAAGACTCAATTTAACCTAGAGAATTTGGTAGAAATGACACTGGACCTGTTCCAGGTCTAAGCCTTAAGAACACCTGGCAGCTCCACTTCTGTGCTTCTGGAAGCCAAAAATAACAATTGGCTATCCTCTTGGAGAAAGACAAGCCACATGAAGAGGTCTGAGAGGATGAGACACTATGCAGAGAGGAAGGCCACATGAAGAAACACCAAGACAGCAGACCTGTGGGTGAAGAAGCCATCTCAGACACTCCACTGCAGCTGAGCATCCAGATGACCAGTCCCTGACACCATCTAACTGCACAGTGAGAGATGCCAAATGAAACCAGCAGAAAAATTGTCCAGTTAGTCCCAGTTAACCCATACAGTAGTGACAGATAGACAAATGTGTGGTTTTATGCCATTAAGTGTTGGGAAAATTGGTTAAGCAACAATAAATAACCAAAACAAAACTTAAATTTATGCCTATCCAAATAAAATTTCCTAAAAGTCAAAAGATAAGAAAAATATTCCAGAACTTAAAATTTAAAAAAGAATTAGAAATAACGTGAGATACAAGACTCAAGACAAGAGGACTAAAATCCAATTAACAGACATTTCAAAACAAACAAATAAAATGGAAAAGAGAAAGTTAACAAAAATATGACCAGATTCAAGATTCCATCTTTGAAAGACCCCGTCCATAGGCCTGTCCATTCGGTGTATCCAGCACAATGAATGAAAAAAAGACCCACACTAAGTACAATGTTGTGCTATTTCAGCTCACCAAGGAAAAGACAGACTCCTAAAAGCTTCCAGAAAGTCATGCATGAATGAGGGAAACTCAGGATGACCTGAGGCTCCACCACCACAACTGGTTAGAAGACAACAGCACAGACTACGAAATTCTAAGGTAAAATTATCCTCAACCTAGATATACATAATCAACCAAACTATCCATCAAGTGTGAGGGTAGACTATGACAAAAGAGAATAGTGACGGGCATGTGCTATGCACCAGGCACTGTTCTAAATGGTTTACAAGTACCAACTCATTTAATCCTCATAGCTCCCTAGAAACATAGGTACTAATACTATTACTGGCTCCCCCATTTTGCAAATGGAAAATTGATGCATAGAGCACTTAGGGAATCAGCCCAAGGGCATACAGGTAATAAGTAGTAGAACCAAGATTCAAACCTATCTCAGATTGTCTCCATAACCCAAACACTGGATTGTATTTTTTTCAGAAGCTGGAGATCAGAAAATATACCACTCCATGCTTCCTTTGGGTTTTACTTGAGGACATAGTCAGGTAAAATGACAAAGGGAAAGCCAAGAAAGAACACATGGGATCCAGGAAACTATGGATCTACTCTAGGAGATGACATCTGCACAGCCAACCCAAAGAACGATCCGCCAAAATGGGCACAGAGGAGCCAAAGACTTTGGAAGAGAAGGAGATCCCACAGGAAGGGCTACAGCAGAATTTTTTTAATTAAAAAGTACTATTAGGAGGAAGACACTGCAAAACTGAAAACACCATCAAGAAAACAAAATATCCTATCCTAAATATTCTAGAAAACTTGGCTTTACAAAGTCCTAATGACAATTAGTGATTACTTATATGACTAAAGATAATATTTGAGGAAGGGAAAGGGTGTTATAAGAGCTAAATTTTCATGTATTATACTAAAAAGTCTGTAACAGAGGCCTAAATAGGTAAATCCAGGAAGAAGTTAGGGGTAGTGGTGACCTAGTGGTGATTTCTGTTGCTTGCAGGAGATAACACGTGGGCGAGTCCTTAAGAAGCAGAGACAGACTTAAAGAGATGACATTTCTAGGTGAAGGTAATTCAGTGAGCAAAGACAAACAATGAAAGAAGCAAGAACATTTATGGACACCAGGAATATTAACAACAAAAAGCAGGTGTTAGGGAAAGGGGCAATTTTTTACCTGTCATACTAAATGTTAGCAGCTCCAAAGAATGAAAAGGTTATTTTTAGTATCTAAAACAGAACAAACAAAACAATTCAACAGGAACAGAAAAACGAACTTCTAAATGACTTGAATAATAAAAAAAAAAATCATCCTAGTTTGACTTTTGTTTGAGACAATTTATTTTAGCTCTTGAACACTAGAGAATTTTTACTTTACCTCACCCATGGGTAGTGGTTGATCTGGCATCTCAACATCCAGGTGCTTAGGAAGGTTATCTAATCTGCAGAGTCCACATATCCAGCACTTCAGTTGCTGATGAAGCTATAAAACACATTTCAGTAAATAAGCATTATGTTAAAGAGCCCTTAGAGGACATCAATAACGTTATGACTACTGTAATCAATCCAGAAGGAAATAAAAAAGTTTGTTACTGCTCAACTGTAGCTTACAAATAAAAAAAAACTCTTTAAAATATTTTCAGGAGTCTCTATTTTAAGAATGTTACTATGGCTTGGGGTATAATCAATACAACTGATAACTAGTGGAATGACAACAATAAAGGCAGAGGAAGGAAGTTCCAGACATTGTCCAATTTCTCATTGCTACCTTGTTTTCTTAGAAACTTACAACTTCAAACAAGAGAACATTAATGCATTAATGAGGCTACCAAAAAAGAAAAAAAGAAGAAAAAAACACACAGGCAGTGTTGTTACACATGGCTTATAAAATTATATATTCCAATCACAGTCAGTTAAAACTACAAGAGCAAATGTGATCCAGCAGACAGAGCCTGGAAATCTAGATGACCTTGGATATCATATCTATTTCCCTGATTTGAGTCTACTCATTTGTAAAAGAAAGAAATGAAAACTTTCCCAGAATGGTAAAGATTAAATAAACCTGCAAAACACTTGATACTTAGTAGGCTCTTAAGTGTCTGTCTAAAAAATAATAATTCACTAGGAAACTACAAAGAATAACTGTAAATTTCCATGTTTAAGTCCAAATTGTGTTGTAAGCACATTTACTTTAAGGAAGTAAGCAAGATAAACTATGTGCATAAGTGTGGTTTTCATTGTTTAAAATGTTTTCCAATGTATAAGGTGACTCAAATGGGATCTAATAAGGCAACTCGCTTCACTTGGTCGGGAACAATTTTATGGGTGTCTCTGACCAAGAAAAGAGATGAAGAGAAAGAAGCAGGTTTACAAAGGACAAAGAAAGAAGACACGGGATTAGAATGGGTTAACAAAGCAAAGAATAAGCCTTCCAAAGGTGATCAATGAAGAAGGTGGAAACAGGAAGGTTGAACCATAAATTAGGATCCACCAAAAATTCTCATGCTTAAAAGGAAGCCAAGCCCCAGTGTGGATTTGTTATGCACCCAATGTGCTCTGCTTTGTGCTAAGTACATAATGAAGATGAGGCAGGGTGATCTGGAGACAGACCTGGACAGGACACTCTGACCTCTAGCACAGAAGGGGCTACAGGAGGGCTGGGGTGAAACAAGAATTAAAAGAAATTAAAGAATGTGAAACTACCATCAGAGTGAACAGGCAACCTACAGAATGGGAGAAAATTTTTGCAATCTACTCATCTGACAAAGAGCTAATATCCAGAATCTACAAACAACTTAAATTTACAAGAAAAAATCAAACAACCCCATCAAAAAGGGTCAAAGGATATGAACAGACACTTCTCAAAAGAAGACATTTATGCAGTCAATAGACACATGAAAAAATGCTCATCAACAGTGGTCATCAGAGAAATGCAAATCAAAACCACAATGACACACCATCTCACACCAGTTAGAA
>NW_012118866.1:43499-47682 GCF_000951035.1 Colobus angolensis palliatus
ACCATGGAATACTATGCAGCCATAAAAAGGATGAGTTCATGTCCTTTGTAGGGACATGGATGTAGCTGGAAACCATCATTCTCTGCAAAATGTAGCTGGAAACCATCATTCTCTGCAAACTATCACAAGGACAAAAAACCAAACACCGCATGTTCTCACTCATAGGTGGGAATTGAACAATCAGAACACTTGGACACAGGATGGGGAACATCACACACCGGGGCCTGTCGTAGGGTGGAGGGGAGTGGGGAGGGATAGCATTAGGAGATATACGTAATGTAAATGACAACTTAATGGGTGCAGCACACCAACATGGTACATGTATACATATGTGACAAAACTGCACATTATGCACATGTACCCTAGAACTTAAAGTGTAATTAAAAAAAAAAAAGAATGTGTAAGCAAAAACTCAGCTGTATGTAAAAAAAAAAAAAAACCAATTCCCCCTAGAAAATAAAAAGAGGTGGAGTCCTTTAAAAATTAACTGCCTGTTTTTCTGAGGCTAGTGAGCCTTATCTCTCCTCCTTTCCCAGGCATTGTGAAGACCCTGTTTCTCTAGCTGTGAAGCTGCAAGGTCACTAGACAGATAAACTCAATTTGTAAAACATGTTTTTCTTTGAAAAGTAAGAGACAATGTAATGCATGTCTCAACTGGATAACTGTCTTTGTTTCTTGCTTCTGTAATATGCTTCTCCCTGCACAGATCTCCCCTCTACCCCACAAAATGCTAAAAAGGTAACCTGACTCTTTGTTCAGGGTTCAGTCCTTTAGATGTTAATCTGACTGGGCCAGTGCACCTAAATAATAATACATATCTTCATCAACCCATCAGTCTCTCTGATTCCTAAATTATCCCGCTGCAGGGGGAGAGAGGCAGCAGGGTAGTGGAGTCATACCAAGCAACAAGACAGGCAGGGTAGTGGCCGGGCACAGTGGCTCACACCTGTAATGCCAGCAATTTCAGAGGCTGAGGCGGGAGGATCACCTGAGATCAGGAGTTTGAGACCAGCCTGGCCAACATGATGAAACCTCATCTCTATTAAAAAATACAAAAATTAGCTGGGCATGGTGGCAGGTGACTGTAATCCCAGCTACTCAGGAGGCTAAGGCAGGGAATCACTTGAACCCAGGAGGTGGAGGTTGCAGTGAGCCAAGATTCCACCATTGCACTCCAGCCTGGGGGACAAGAGTGAGATTTCATCTCAAAAAAAAAAAAACAAAAACAAAAGGAAAGAAAGAAAGAATGAAACAAAGAAAGACAGGGTAGTACATGTTCCGTGAATTTTAATTTTACTCTCTTCCCCCACTGCACACACACAAAAAGCATTTGAGGGATAGGAGGAAGAAACTGAGATCACAAGGAAAATAGTAAGAGACATTCAGAAGGACAGGTCTTATACATTTACTAGTTTGTGGGGGGTGGGGATCAGAGAGCAGTAGTATATAAAAGAACACTAGGACAGTTCCCAGGTTTGGGCATGGGTGACTAGTTTGATTATTTCATTTTGTCCCACCCACAATGACAAGGAGAATTATTGATGGAACACATGATGGGGCTGATACAGTGCTAAGAGGTAGATACATGAAGATTTAAATATCATCATTTTGAACACCCATGTCACTCCAAGTGAGATTCCCTAACATATATGATATACAGACAGACATATGGGTTTGAAACTCGAGATGAATATGGATTTAGGAATCCCTGGAACACAGGTCATGACTTAAGTAATGGGAGTCAAAGATTACTCAAAGAAAGCACAGAATGAAAAGAGAAGAAAGAAGTAGGCCAAGGAAGAAGAGATCAGAGGAGACCAAGGCGGGTGATAAGATCAAAACAGGAGAAAAGAATCCGATACAAGTCCCATTCGATTATCATGTCCCTTCCCAGAGGACATGGACATGCCTTTTTTGTCTTTTATACCCAATTATTACAGGTCCTGGCACAGAAGCCACAGTTTTTTTAAATTGTGTTCTACTATACACAGTTTCCCGTATCCATCAGGGGAGAAAAAAGTAAGTATAAACAAACACAGACATAGATGTTTTTTTACACTGTATACTAAAGGGGTCAGATTATACACAATGTTTTATGCCTCACTTTTTTACTTAATATATCTTAGAAGTCTGCACATGCTCTTATGGAAAGACTGCCTGCATTTTTTGGTCTACAACAGAATATTCTATTATAAAACTACACTATAATTTTTATTTAACCAACTCTTTATTGGTGGACCTTAAGAATGGAGGAATGTTTCAACAAAGGAACAATCAACAGTATCAAAATACTGCAGAGGGGTCAATTTGGGGACTAATAGGGGAGCCACTGGATTTGGCAACTAGGAGGTAAATTTTAGCACAACGATGAAGGCAGAATCCAGATTATAGTGAGCTCAGTGAAAAAAGGTGAAGACATGTAGCTTATTCTCTCAAGAAACTAGGTTATGATAAACCGGCAGAGGCTATAAGAGTGTGAGGCGAGTTGTTTTCTCCTTCATGTAAATATATTTATTTTTTAAACACTAGGCCCCATTTTATATCCTACTTCATTTAACTTTATGAACAAGAACATGTTTATGTATGTATGTATGTATGTTATGTAATGTTTTAGACTCATTCTTTCCCATCAACCCCCTTGCTGGAGATGTAAACATGTGTCCATCAAACCTTTAATTTTTACCTCTTATCTTCATGGCTCTCCACACAAAACTTAACTCTTTTTTGTACTTGTATATGTATATTTATACGTATATCTATATCTAGAGAGAGAGAGAGAGAGTCTTGTTATGTTGCCCAGGCTGATCTCGAACTCCTGGGCTCAAGCAATCCTCCCACCTTGGCCTCAAAAAGTGCTGGGATTACAGGCATGAACCACTGTGCCTAGCCTCAGCCTTAACTCTTAAAATATCATCCAACTGAAGTTCTTCTCTTCTAATTTTTAAGAATAGATGTGTTTAAACTAACTATAACTTATTTTGACAAAAACTGAAGTTAAGACTCAAACTTCCACAAATGGCCAGTTCTCCTAAAACTGTTTACAGAATAATCTATCTTTTCACTATTAAGGTAAAATACCACCTTTTCCTTATATTAAATTCTCATTTGCATGACTCTGGTTCTAAACTTCCATTGCCTTTATCTGTCTGGCCCAGGGCTAGTCTACAATATTTTATTTAATATCTGGTTGAAAGAGTCTATACTTGATTATTTTTTATTATTTACTCTTCTAAACAAATTTTAGAGTTGTTTTGTCAAGTGCCAAAAATAAATCTTCTGGAATCTGTACTGAAATTTGTATATATATATACAAAATGTATATATATATAAAATATATATTTTTTTCTCTTTTTTTTTTTTGAGACATGGTCTCACTCTGTCACCTAGGCTGGAGTTCAGAGACGTGATCTCGGCTCACTGCAACCTCTGCTTCCCAAGCTCAAGTGATCCTCCCGCCTCAGCCTCAGGAGTAGTTGGAACTACAAGTGTGTGCCACAGACACCCAGCTAATTGTCATCTACTCACCTCAGCTTCTGGGATTACAGGTATGAGCCACTGTGCCCAGCAGAAATTATATTTATAAATTAATATGAAGACACGGTGATAACCAACATATTTATAGCATGAAATCTGCTCGTCCAGGAACATAGAATGCAAATCTTTCATTCCACTCAGCAAAATTTTGTCATGTCCTTGATAAAAGTCCTACACATCTGTTTATTCCTAGATATTTAATTTTTGCTGAAACACCTGAAAAACCTGAAAAAATATTGCATCACTATATCTTCTATGTTATTATAGCTAGCATTGGGGAAGGATATTGATTTTTATATAAAGAGCTTTTAGCCACTAATCTTAAAAATTGTTTTTTTCAGTTGGCTCCTTTGGATATTTTCAGGTAAACAATCATGTCAACTGAAAATAATGATTTTTTTTCTGTAAACACTATGACATCATGGTAAAATACAGTAAATACTTTTTAAAAGAATATAAAAGGGCCAGGCACAGTGGCTGACACCTGTAATCCCAGCACTTTGGGAGGCCGAGGCAGGCAGAACATGAGATCAGGAGATCGAGATCATCCTGGCTAACATGGTGACGCCCCATCTCTACTAAAAAATACAAAAATTAGCCGGGCATGGTGGTGGGCACCTGTAGTCCCAGCTACTGGGGAAGCTGAGGC
>NW_012118866.1:48132-50120 GCF_000951035.1 Colobus angolensis palliatus
CATTCTTAAAATTTTTCCAACATGGAAAGTTATATTTCTTTACATACTAAAAATAAAAACAAAACTTTTAATTTGAATACCATTGACTTTTACTGTAGACTTACAGTCCCTTGAAAGAAAAGGCAATTCCCACCAGGTGCGGTGGCTCACGCCTATAATTCCAGCACTTTGGGAGGCCGAGGCGGGTGGATCAGGTGGTCAGGAGATTGAGACCATCCTGGCTAACATGATGAAACTCTGTCTCTACTAAAAACACACAAAAAATTAGCTGGGCATGGTGGCAGATGGCTGTACAGCTACTCGGGGGGCTGAGGCAGAAGAATGGCATGAACCCGGGAGGCAGAGCTTGCAGTGAGCTGAGATCACACCACTGCACTCCAGCCTGGGCAACAGAGTGAGACTCTATCTCAAAAAAAAAAAAAAAAAAAAAAAGAGGCAATTCCCTCCTACTAATTCTGGTGTCATTCTCCCCATCCCTACCTTCACTTCCATCTTGGTCTTTTTTCTACTTCTCACCTTGGCTAGTGGTCTCTACCCAAAATGCTTGCTTGGCTCTTAATGGTTAGAATTCAGGGAAAAAGAGATCCTGAATTCCTAATCTAAACTAAGGTTATACATGTGGTAAATAATAAAGAGAATCCAGGTAGTAAGAAAGATTCAGAGGACTTGAAATACCCAGACTTTAAATCCTCTAAGATTATAGTCATTAAGCATGCTTTTTAATCATATTATCTCTTAACATTCAATTTCTAAATATCATGTTCATGAGGAAAACAGAAAATTGCTTGGCTCCTTTCCTCACCAAATTGTTGTTCTTAGTATCTTCTAGACATTCCAGAACTTATGTCAGATTTGGCTCATCAGAGTCCACAAACCATATCGGTGAAGAAAATGAACAGTATTCCTGTTTAACACAGAGACACCTATGTTAGACATTTACATACAGATGAATCCAAATATAAAACTAAACCACACCACTAAATGGCAAGATGACCATGGATTTAAACAAAATGTGTGGGGGAAAAGGCAACACATTAAAACCCAGGTGAGGAGCTGGACTTCTGAGACAGCCATCCTTGCATAGCACTGTCTGCTGCTACAGCTCATAAAAGTCAACAATTTTCTTCAACACCGGTAGACAGCCTCTAAATGGCCCTGATCACTGTCACCTCCTGCCATTCATGCCCTTGTAAAATTCCCACTCCTGGACCTAGTGACTCACTTCTAACAAAGAGAATACAGCAAAAGTAATAACATCCCTTCTGAGGTGAGGCTACAAGGAGACTACGATGCCTGCCTTGGTCACCCTTCTCCTGCTCTTTCCATTGCTCCCTCTGATGGAAGCCAGTTGCCATGTGATGAGGTGCCCTATGGAGAGACCTGCATGGCAAGGTGTTGTAAAAGGCCTCCGACCAATGGTCATCTAGAAACGGAGGCCCAGTCCAACAGCCTCTGAGATGAATCCTGCCAATGCAAGCTTGGAGATGGATTCTCTCCCTATCTTGCCTTGGAATGATCACAGCTGCCACCAACACCTTCACTGCCTGGTGAGAGGCCAAGCCAGTGAACCCAAGGTAAACTGCACAGAATCCTGACCCACAGAAACTGTGAGATAGCATTTGTTGTTTTAAGCTGCTAAATTTGTTACAGAGCAATAGATAACTAATTCAAACACCATAAAATTCTAACATTTTATTCTATCACACGAACCAAGTAATACCAATAAATGTCATTACTATACATATATTTTCAGAACACAATTACATGTGATTTTTAAAAAAAGCTAATGAACTAAGCATTATGTGCTTTCACCCACTAATAGACATTCATTCTGTTATATTGTAATGTTTTCTGTTATAAATTGGGGAAAAGCCACTATTATCATATATTAGCTTCAGAAGAACTAGGTTCAAGTCATGGAAAACCATTTTGCACAAACAACGTTAGGAAATACTGCTTTCAAAACTGTAATCTGAATTATAGCCGAA
>NW_012118866.1:54990-57311 GCF_000951035.1 Colobus angolensis palliatus
AGAAACCAAATACTTACCAAAGGTTCTTTTAAGAAAAACAAGTTGGGTGGACGCAGTGGCTCACGCCTCTAATCCTGGCACTTTGGGAGGCTGAGGTGGGTAGATCACGAGGTCGGGAGATGGAGACATCCTGACCAATGTGGTGAAACCCCGTCTCCACTAAAATAAAAACAATTATCCAGGCGTGGTGGCATGTGCCTGTAGTCCCAGCTACTCAGGAGACTGAGGAAGGGAAATCACTTGAACCCGGGAGGCAGAGGTTTCAGCGAGCTGAGATGTGCCACTGCAGTCCAGCCTGGTGACAGAGAAAGACTCCATCTCAAAAACAAAAACAAAAACAAAAAAACAAGTTGTATTGAAGGAGAACATCATTAAGAGTATATCTCTTCAATAATTATTTATTTTACTTCTCATTCCTCTCTTACAGTGTCCCAAATCTCTTTACAGGCTAAAACTCTTCAGAATTAATCCTATTTTTTTTGAGATGGAGTCTTGCTCTGTCTCCCAGGCTGGATGCAGTGGCACGATCCTGGCTCGCTGCAAGCTCAGCCTCCCGGGTTCACGTCATTCTCCTGAATCAGCCTCCAGAGTAGCTGGGACTATAGGCGCCCGTCACCATCCGCAGCTAATTTTCTGTATTTTTAGTAGAGACGGGGTTTCTCTATCTCTTGATCTCGTGATCCGCCCGCCTCGGCCTCCCAAAGTGCTGGGATTACAGGTGTGAGCCACTGCACCTGGCCCAATTCTATTCTTAAAGAACACCACTTACGGACTATTGCATTTTCTTCTTCAAATTCTGCAGCATACATTGGGAATACACCATATGGACCATTTGTACATTTTTAGTTTTGGGGTTTTTTTTGTTTGTGTTTGCTTTTTTTTTTTGACTAAAGAAACTGCAACTAGATTTAGGACCTCATTCTATTAGGTTAGTATTTGTCTAGTAAACTTCAGCATGAGCAAAATAAAATACGTGTTGTTGCTCTGGACTGAAATCCATCAAAACCATATTTTAAAAATTACAAAAACGTTAACTGCAATCAAGTTTTTAAAAATCCTGTAGATGAAAAGATATGATATATAGTAGGTGTAAGTACCTATTTCAATGGTTCCCAAAGTGTGGCCCTCAGACCCCCAGGTCCAAACTATTTTGACAGGAATACTAACATGGTGACATTTGCTGTAATGGTGCAGATACAATGGTGGGTTAAAATGCTGGTACTTTAGCACAAATAAAGGCAGTAACACCAAACTACTAGTAGTCATGGTATGACTACTATGCATAGGAAATGTTTAAAGGTTTAAAAAGGAACAGTGGGCCGGGCAGTGACTCAGGCCTGTAATCCCAGCACTTTGGGAGGCCAAGATGGGCACATCACCTGAGGTCAAGAGTTTGCGATTAGCCTGGCCAACATGACGAAACCCCATCTCTACTAAAAATACAAAAATTAGGTGGACATGGTGGTTGCATGCTTCTAGTCCCAGCTACTTGGCAGGTTGAGCCAGGAGGATTGAATGAGCCCAGAAGGTTGAGGCTACAGTGAGCTGTGGTCATGCTACTACTGCATTCCAGCCTAGGTGACAGAACAAGGCCCTGTCTCAAAAATAAAAAGAATGTCTATGATGAAGGAGTGAAAATTTTACATCTTAATCCTTGAATATATCTTTTTAATATTTCAAGTGATGAAACGGGAAGTTCATAAGCATTCCTACAGATGGCCTGAGAAAAAACCCTCGTGTGACTAAGTCATGAAGTGAATTAACCACTTTAATGGAATATCATTTTTACTCCAAAGGATGACTGACAAAAAATGTTATTTCAGCTTGGGTTTTGGGAGACATTTTCTCAAAAAAGGAGATTCTACTATTTCTTTTTTTATTTTTTTTTATGTTTTATCTTCTAGGGTACATGTGCACAATGTGCAGGTTTGTTACATATGTATACATGTGCCATGTTGGTGTGCTGCACTCATTAACTTGTCATTTACCTTAGGTATATCTCCTAAAGCTATTCCTCCCCCCTCCCCGCAACCCACAACAGGCTCCAGTGTGTGATGTTCCCCACCCTGTGTCCAAGTGTTCTCATTGTACAATTCCCACATATGAGTGAGAACATGCAGTGTTTGGTTTTCTTTCCTTTTGATAGTTTGCTCAGAATGATGGTTTCCAGCTGCATCCACGTGCCTACAAAGGACATGAACTCATTTTTTTTTATGGCTGCATAATATTCCATGGTTTATATGTGTCACATTTTCTTAATCCAGTCTGTCATTGATGGACCTTTGGGTTGATTCCAAGTCTTTGCTATTGTGAATAGTGCC
>NW_012118866.1:58809-60464 GCF_000951035.1 Colobus angolensis palliatus
AAAAAAAAAAAAAAAAATAGAAAAAGGGAGATTCTGTTATTTCAAGGAAAACAACAGACAGGTCATAATAAAATTCAACAATAAAATTGCTAATAACAAAACTGAAGCTTTTGAATAAAAAATTAGAATTTTAGAAAACTTTTATCCACCATAGCTTTCCAAATGTATTCTGATGAGATTAATGGTGATATTGATGAATGTATTTTGATACCATAAAATCAAATGTATCAGCGTATAGAAGATCTCAGTGAACCATTATTTGTGAAGTGACCAAGGCGTGATATTATAATATCATGCAAGGGTAAAATATCCAAAGTTCAAGAAATATCAAGTTTTGATGGAGTATCAAAAAAGCAGCTAAGGCAACATGGCAAAACCCTGCCTCTACAAAAAATACAAAAAATTAGCTAGGTGTGGTAGTACAGGTGTGAGAGGACATTTTACAACCTCTGCCAAGACGCCTCAATTCAAATTAAAATTCAAGTGGTTTTGCCAGCCCCTCCTCCAAGTGAGAAGTACATACCTCCTCTTAAAGCCATAGGAAAGGCATTGGAGAGAACTGACTTCTCATTTTGGACGTGAGAAAGTGGGGCACAGATCAGACAGGGACTGGCCATAGGTCACACCTGGGCACTCAAAGCTTAAAGTCAGATGACCAGTGGCCATCGCCTGGGTGCCTGGGAAAGGGACATACCAAACAGAGCAAAGAAACCTGCAACTGATGGCAGCCTCCCGGGGAAACACACTTCTGCTGGTGGCAAAAGGACAGCAAGGGGCCTTGCAATCGAAGGTGAGAGAGGACAGACCAGCACTGAAACTGATGAGTCAGCTGTGTTAGCATGGTGCTGTTGCATTGCAGGTATTCTCTCTTTTAATTATCTCAACAAATCTGGGTGATTAAACCCATTTCATGGATGAGAACACAGAGGCTCAGAGACAGTACGTAACTTGTCTGAGGTAGTCTCATCAGAAGTTAGCTGTGCTGGCTGGGTGTGGTGGCTCATGCCTATAATCCCAAAACTTTGGGAGACCAAGGCAGGAGGACCACCTGAGGTCAGGAATGTGAGACCAGCCTGACCAACATGTTGAAACCATGTCTGTACTAAAAATACAGACATTAGCCAGGCGTGGTGGTGGATACCTATAATCCCATCTACTCAGGAGGCTGAGGTAGGAGAATAGCTTGAACCCAGGAAGCAGACGTTGCAGTGAGCCAGGATCAGATCACACCACTGCAGCCCAGCCTGGATGACAGAGCAAGACTCTGTCACAAAAAAAAAAAAAAAAGATTCAAAAGCATTAGAAACCAAATAAATGTAATGAAAACAATGAGATTTTCTGCTTAAAAACCAGTAAGGAGTACAAATGGAAGGGGGAATGTGGAGCTCTGCCCCTGTTGGTGGGAGTATAAACTGAACCAATTTTTCTGCAGGATAATTTGAAAATTCCTATTAAAAACCCTAAAACTGTTTTATGTTATTTTCCTCCAGAAATTCTACTTACATGAATTCAATCCAAAAATGTTTCCTCTAATCCATTAAAATATATGTATAAGAAAATAGGCCGGGCGCGGTGGCTCAAGCCTGTAATCCCAGCACTTTGGGAGGCCGAGATGGGCGGATCACGAGGTCAGGAGATCAAGACCACCCTGGCTA
>NW_012118866.1:60679-66487 GCF_000951035.1 Colobus angolensis palliatus
TATATATATATGTATAAGAAAATTTACTTCTGGGGTGGCAATGATTAAGTTAATAGATATCAAGCTATTAAAAATGATGATGCCAAGGATAGATTTACTGCCATAGAAATATGTCCAAAATATAGTGACAAAAGACTATATAATGATTCTACTTTTTAAAATGTTTATATGCATGAAAAAGTGTAAAAAGCAACAAACCAGAATGGTTTGAGTGGCAAAATTAAAGACTTTTCTTCATAGTTTGTATTCCAAATTATTACAAAAAGAATGTGATTTTCTTTATGCTCAGGGAGAAGTATTATTTTCATTTATTTATATTTAATTTTCTTTTCTTTTCCTTATTTTTTTCTCATGTATGTATCACATGTAGTCTAGAGAGCTTGAATCCCTGCCTCTTGAGGTAAATCAGCCCATTTCTGTCTATAAATTTGCCTTTTTTGGACATTTCAAATCAATGGAATTATGCAATATGTGGTCTCATGTCTGGCTTTTTTACTTAGCTAATGTTTTTGAGGTTGTTCCATGACATATTGTAGCAGGACGAGCCACAGACAAAACTCCTCAGATACCGTGTTAAAGAAGGAAGGGGCTTTATTCAGCTGGGAGCTTTGGCAGACTTGCATCTCAAAGCCAAGCTCCCCAAGTAAGCAATGCCTGTCCCTTTTAAGGGCTTACAACTCTAAGGCTGTCTGCGTGAGAGGATCGTGATCAATTGAGCAAGCAGGGGGTTGTGACTGAGGGCTGCATGCACAATAATTGGAATGGAACAGAACAGGACAGGGATTTTCACAATGCTTTTCCATACAATGTCTAGAATCTATAGATAATACAAGCAGTTAGGTGAGGGGTTGATTTAACTACCAGGCCCAGGGTGCACGCTGGGCTATCTGCCTGTGGATTTCATTTCTGCCTTTTTGTTTTTACTTCTTCTTTCTTTGGAGGCAGAAATTGGGCATAAGACAATATGAGGGGTGTTCTCCTCCCTTAATTCCCCCTTTGAGAACTTCACTCAAAGTGAGAGTTCTCACTTTTATCCTCACTACCCATGTCTTCTTGTAGGACAGATTGATAGTTATTTATATAGTACACTTGTGCTGAAGAATTTTGGTGAACTAATGTAGTGACGAAGCTTTTTATCATTTGAAGGAGTACAGGTAGCAAACAAGGGAGTAGTAAGCAGGTTCTTATTACTATTATAATTTCTGTTATAAAAGTTTTAAATCCTCCTAGTGCTGGGAACCATTTTCTAAACATGGCCCCAGGATTAAATACATGCCACCCTTGCATGGGCACATGTACCAGTTTTGTCATATCTTTATGTCTTCAACTACTTGCTCTTGTTCATCTATGTATAGACAGCAATTGGTAAGGTTAAACTTCCCACAGACTCCTCCCTCAGCTGCTAGCAAGTAGTTGAGAGCCAATCTATTTTGATAGATAGCATTTCTCATCTTAATTTCTTGCCGGCCCAGAATAGTAAAAGGCTCTGCCGGTTTCACTAGTGATTATTTATTTTTTTTTTCTTTTTCTTTTTTCGAGATGGAGTCTCACTCTGTCACCAAGGCTGGAGTGCAGTGGCACATCCCAGTTCACTGCAACCTCCACCTCCTGGGTTCACGCCATTCTCCTGCCTCAGCCTCCTCAGTAGCTGGGACCACAGGCACCTGCCACAATGCCCAGCTAATTTTTTGTATTTTTAATAGAGATGGGGTTTCATCATGTCAGCCACAATAGTCTTGGTCTCCTGACCTCGTGGTCCACTCACCTTGGCCTCCCAAGGTGCTGGGATTACAGGCGTGAGCCACCACACCTGGCCTCTAAGACAGCTTGTAACCTTATGATTTGGTTGAGCATATAAAGGGTGTCCGGTATCCCCACGAGCTGTCTTGTGACCAAGTAGCAGGCTCATAGTATTGTATGACTTTTTTAGGGGGCCATTTATCATCTTTCCAATTACCTATAGCTTTGTTTGTTTGTTTTTTTGTTTGTGTTTGTTTGCAGGAAGCATAGACAGGGAAGCCCAGGAGTTCACCTGTTTTTATGGGCAGTAGGAAGAAGGATGGTTTAATAGTGCCAATAATACAACTAGCTGCCCACTGGTAGGGTAATTTGGCATAAGCTCTATGCCTGCATATCCAGTATAATCCAGTGGGGGCTGTCCAGTGCTGGTGGGACTCTGGGTGGGTCCACACAGTTTGCAACTTTGGGAATTTACTAAATGGATTCTTTTTAGTTTGGCCTAGACCCCACCAGATGGCTGTTTTTAATTTTATTTTAAAAACTGTAACCATATGGGGCTCAGATGGGTTATAACACACATGAGGCTGGTCACTTTGGGCTACTTACCTTGTACTGGGTGACATTATACAAACAAGTCCCTATTAGAGTTCCTGCACACTTATAATATCTATAGAACAAAAAGACAGTTTTAACTTTTTGCCCTACCTTAGTGACCTGATGTATACACTGGGAACAGTCCTTATTTTGAGGAAGGTCAATTGAAGTCCCTACTGTATAAGTCCAAAATTTAAGGAAAATAAGTCCCATAGTGAGTTTCCTCATGTTTCGACCATGCGTGGACCAGTCAGCTTCCGGGTGTGACTGGAGCAGGGCTTGTCATCTTCTTCAGAGTCACTTTGCAGAGATTGTCCAGGCTTGGTCTCACCTCCCAGGTCTCAGGTGCTGTGGGTTTCATGTGGCTGTGGTAGATCCAGACTGGGATTCCTTTTGCTTTTACAGCTGTGGGAGTGGTCAAGATGATGGTCTGGGGTCCCTTTCACGTGGGCACAAGGGGTGCTATGTTCTAATCCTTGATCTACACCTGATCACCTTTGCTGTCCTCTGTAACAAGTCAGCCACAAACACCAGCCCATTGTCCAACCCAATTCATAAGAGCAGTCCAAACCTATGGATGAGATCTCCACATTTGGACATCTTGGTGAAGTCTACTTGGAGATCTTCAAAGGGGGCTGTTCTATAAGCCTGTATGCCAGGCAGTACAGTTGGACCTTGCCTAGCATTGTGCTGCCGGGAGGTGACACACTGCTGTGCCACTGTTTTGGCAAGGGTTGACAGACATGAGATGTAGAAGTACCAGCTTAACAACTTTTCAAGTGACTCTTGGCCTAGGTGGGTGGTCTCATACACAACCAGTATGACTGCAGCTCCTAGCAGTTGTGGCACAGCTATTCTTCCGTCTGATAACTGGATCCATCCTTCTTCTAATACCCACCCTCCCTCTAGTTGATGAAATACCAGGGTGAAAGGGATAGCCAATTGGGCAAAAGTACAAGTGCCACTCCAGTTATTCAGCAGAGTGTCCAGTAAAGGTCCACCACAATACCACCACACATCCACTCAGGGATGAACAAGGGCTAACTTATTGCTAAGCTCTTGAAAATTCTTAAGCTCACTGCATCCCTTCAGGTCTCCAAGGAATGCTATGTTTCCTCCCTGTCTTGACAGACACGGAGTGAACTTAGTGTCAGGAGACGGAAGCTGGATGGCCCTCAGGGGTTGACCCTCAGGGTGTTGAACTTTGGGACATAGCAGAGAGAGAGCTTGGCACAACTTGTTATTCAAGGCTGTAGAATCCTGGAAAAGAGCTACCATGTAGTCCATGCCTGGTTGACTGGAGGACCACCTTAGTGGAAAGTGGTCAATGTGGACTTTTGGTCTGCCATGTGCACAAGCATAACAATTGCTTTTGTTTAACATGCGGACAGAATATTTGATCTATTCCAACCAGGCATTTCCATCTTGGTATCCTGTGTTAATTGTCAAGGTTTGTTTTAAGTCTTTAACTTCTATGATCCTCCAGTAAAATGAATGTATGATTTTAGGATATTAGAAAAACTGGTTGGGGCAGTCCATCCTTGCTCTTTAGTGGTCCACAGAACATTGGACCAACTATGGGATAGAAGTTCTACATCGTGGGGAGGCAGGGGGCAAGACTCCTGGTTGACACTGGGGTATTTATTGAAATCTCCTCAAATTAAATGGTCCTAACTTACTAATGCCTAGTCTGAGGAGAGTCAAGAGGGACAGAAGTACTTTTCTGAAATAGAGAGCTGTCTTTGACTTGGCAAGTCCCCACAGGTTATAACAAAGCAAGCATTAAATGCAATAGTTTGAGGTGAAATTGACTTGGTTATGTTAATAACTAGATGATCAGCAATACAGCAAGGAAAGAAGAAAGAGTAATAGAATAGATGAAAGAGTTAAATTTTTCTTAGCTTTAGTTTGGTAGGGTTTTCCCCTGGGACTATGGCCCACAACTCTGGAGGGGTTGGCACTTTCTTGACTCAGGTGTGATGAATCCATTCCTTTTTTGCTGTATGAACAGCAGTGTCAGTGCTTGGTAGCATAAGATAGGGTCCTTCCCAGGCTGGCTTGAGTTGTCCTTCTTTCCACCCTTTGATGAGAATGTGATCTTCAGGCTGGTGCTGGTTTACTGGAAATTTTAGGTGTGGTACATGTGCTAAAAGACTTTTAGTTTTGAGGGAAAGGAAAGTGGAAGATAAACCAAGTATATGATTTTTGAGATATTGACCGTTTGTTTTAAATGTGGGGATATCAGCAGTGGACTTTATAGTCCTTGGTGCCTTCTTACTGAGAAATTTCCTTTAGCACTTATTTTTATTAGTTTTTAGACCAAAGAAAGCCAGACACCATTTTATGTTTGACAATGCTTTCTGTATGATTTTTATACCAGATAAGCTAAATTTCACCTTTATATTAGTGTGTTATTAATGAAAAACATAGTTTTAATAAAACTTTGTAGACATATTTATTCAATTTTTAATGTCTGATGGTAAGGTAAGATTTTCATAGACTCTTTTTAACCTTTTATAATTTGTGTTAAAGAGTAGGTTAGTGCTTTAAGAAAAACTCATTGTGTTTTTAATTTAAGGTCCAGTTCACAGAAAAACTGGATGATACCCCTTTAACTTTAGCTAATATGTTTACACCCAGAATTTTCTTTACAACTAATGTTTTAAGACTTGCTTAAACCTTGAAAAAAAATTTTTTAACCTTTTAATGTAGGTAAAAAATCCACATTCTTATGCCTCCTTATAATCCTTTTACCAGAAGTATATTTTACTTTCCTTACACATCTTGCATATAAACTGTTTTTTCAATAGTTTTACATTCAGGAGGCCTAATTACTTTTAAATTATACAACATTTATTGCATACATTTTTTTCATGACTTTCGCAGATAATTCTTCGACATGTCTCAACTTTCTGACTTATTACAAACATTTCTTTCTTTAAACAACCAGTTAACTTATTTCAGGATAAGAATTTACCATGCAGCATTCTTTTACATAAATTCTGCCTCCATTTTTTCCTTTCTTTTTTCAAAGATGATGATCTCTCTTTTCCAAAGCAAACTTCTTTCGTGTCTGTGGACTAGACTGTCTAAGGCCACAAGATTAGAAGTTACTATAATACATGTTATACTGTTAACTTTTAGCAAACTTTACTTTTGTTGAAAATCTTGTAAGTTTGGGATTGCAATTATCCTTTGCTATTAATAAGACCTTGTTTAGTCCAAATTAACTTAGAATTGGTATAAATGGCTTATTTTTTTTTTCCCTTCAATTACCCGCAAGGAACCCTCTACTCTCCTGTCCTGAAGGGAGTTTCTCCTAGGTCTGGCTGGACCTTTGTATGGTAATTACGATTTAGATCTCTGTTAGGAAACTTGTTGTTGAGACAGAGTTTTGCTCTGTCGCCCAGGCTGGAGTGCAGTGGCCGGATCTCAGCTCACTGCAAGCTCTGCCTCCCGGGTTTACACCATTCT
>NW_012118866.1:66537-83659 GCF_000951035.1 Colobus angolensis palliatus
CATTCTCCTGCCTCAGCCTCCTGAGTAGCTGGGACTACAGGCACCCGCCACCTCGCCCGGCTAGTTTTTTGTATTTTTTAGTAGAGACAGGGTTTCAAGGGTTAGCCAGGATGGTCTCGATCTCCTGACCTTGTGATCTGCCCACCCCAGCCTCCCAAAGTGCTGAAATTACAGGCTTGAGCCACCATGCCCGGCTGGGAATTTTCAGTGATTAATGTTAAATTATCTTTTTTTTTTAATGGATTAGCCCTATACTTTAAGATTTTTAAGTTAGTAAGCTACCTTTTTGCCTTTTTTTATTTTTTTTTTTAACTTAGGATACTTCTGAACTGGTGAGGTGTGCTCACAATGAGATTTCCTTTAAAACTTATTTTTCTACTTTCTTCTGTTAGCAAAGCAGTTGTTGCTACATGTCGAATACATTTGGGCCATCCGTGGGTTACTGGGTTAAGGATTTTTTGATAGGAAGGCTATGGGTTATCAGTGGCCTCAGTGCTTTCAGGGTATGCCCTTGTTTACACTGACAACAAAGTGGTATTGGAGTGTTATAGGGTTATGGAGAATACCTTTAGTTATCAATTATAGGTTTTAAATTTACCTTGTCTTTTAAAGGAATAGGGTATTTTTTTTAACTACTTCTATATCTCTCTCTTTCTCTCTCTTACTACCTTTGACTTTCTGCCTCTCTGACTTTCCTTTTGCCTCTGTCTCTTCCTCTCACTCTCTGCCTCTCTCTCTTTCTCTGTCTCTCCCTCTCCTTGACTCCCTCTTTGTTTCTCTGTCTCTTCCTCTCTTTCTTTGCCTCTTTTCCTGTCTATCTTTTTCCTCTCTCTCTCTCTGCTGGTTTTTCCTTGCCTCTACCAGCCACTTATGCTGCTGATCTCTCAATCACTGTGGGGGCCATCTAAAAGCAGCTGTTACCAAGTGTCTATGTATGGGAACTGGTCTGGCTCCCTGGCTTACAGGTTACCTTGTGCCATACCTTTGAAACAAGGGACCTGTCCAGGCTTCCTTCTGATGGCCAACCCACATCTAATACTGGCCAGTCTATTTCTCACAAAGTTCTAAATTTTCCTGGTGTCATAGTAACACTGTAATCTCCCTTAAATCCTTTCTTGGAATTTTTCAACATAGTTCCTAGTGGGGTGGGCTTACTTTGTGCCTGACCCATGTTTCCTTGAAACAAAACACCACACTCACACCACCGGCACACCACAAAACAAAGAATGGGTAAAAAGGGCATACACACACTTTTACAGTTTACACCAAACCAGACTCAAAACCAAAATCAGAGTATCAACAAATCCAAGCCAGGTCAAAACCAAAACCAAAGTATCAAGCAATCCAAGTCAAGTCAAAAACAAAAACCAAAGTGCCAGTATAGGCATGCTGTGGGTGATCAGGCCATGCTTCTGTTTGGATGAACGGAGGCAAGATGGTGCACTTCCGGGTTCTTCTTCACCACCAACTCTTCCTGCACACGTGAAAATGCAGCCGGCGCCCGGGAAGGTGCAGATCAACTGGGCATGCACCAGGTGACATCAATCCGAAGAGACCAAGATTTACCTGGTCGCACCTGCGGAATGCCCCCCGACATGCCCGTGCCCTGCCTATTGCCCTCCCACTCCTAGAAAAGCCGCTCTTGGCCAGCGCGCCACGCGGCCTTCCTGAGTCTCTCACTCCTGTCGGGATGTCGGGACTGCAGGAACTCCGTCCGAGAGCCCCACCGAGGGGACTCTGCTGGCCTTCTTTGCCAGAGGCTGACAGACCTCTTCCCCACACCTTAGGTTACCAAAAATAAACTTGCAGTTTTGCTCCTACACTTGCCTACCCTCTGGTTCTTTTGTGCTCGCTCTGGTGGTCTTAGAAAAACAAATCAGTTGATGCCGAACCCGGGAGGAGACCCCTTCTCAGGGCCCCCAAGGTCCGGGGAGCCTCCTCCTCCTGCTCCCATGCCGCAGACGGACCAGGACCTGAGACCCGCTTCCCTCACTCTCATGGCCTCTCTGGGGTAAGTGCCCTTGTCTCCTCTTTACCTCCCTCAGCCAGAAATCCTCCGCAGGTCCGAGGTCCATTTTGAGCCACCAAGTGGCTCAGGAGACCTGTTCAGGATGGAGACGTCCACCTGAAGCTAATCTCCACTTTGGCTCCATGAGCCTCCAGTCTGTCTCTGCTGGTTCCAAAGGACGCTTTGAAGCCAGGCAGAGATCCACTTCCATTTCCATTGTGTCCATTGTGTAAGTAAAGAGGAAACAAACGGGAAACCCCCCAGTCCAAATTTCCAAAGAGCACCCCGTTAGGGTGCCTCCTAGCCAATTTGAAAACCTTACAGCTTGAACAAGACCTTAGGAGGAAGCGGTTAATTTTCCTTTCCACTGTGGCGTGATTGACCTCAGCAATTTCTGCCAGTGGCTAGGCAAGTGGTCCGAAATTAATTACGTACAAGGCTTTTGGGCCTTATGCTCTCTTCCCAATCTGCCCTATACTCCTCCTTCTCTCCCCGCTCTCTCCAGCCCCTTCCTTCCTGCCCAGACTCCTCCTCCTCCCCCCATCCAGACTCCTCCTTCCTCCTCCTTATCTACTAGTAATCCACTCGGTCCCGTGCCTCCTTTGAGGCCCCCAACTGGCTGTCTTGAGTCTCCTGTCTCTGCCCACACCTGCTCTAAGTGCCCTGTTGATGCCTCCACTCCTGCCCCACACCCTCCTACAGTGTTAGCACCTTTGCGAGGGGTGGCTGGGGCGGAGGGGGTAGTCAGAGTACATGTCCCTTTTTCATTGGCCAATCTTTCCAAAATTGAGAAGTGTTTGGGTGATTTCTCAGCTAATCCTACCATATACATAAAGGAATTTAGATACCTTTGTCAGGCCTATGACTTAACTTGGCATGACCTCCAGGTTATCCTAACCTCTAAACTGACTGAGGTTCTAACCCAGTATACCCAGTTAGATCCGGCCTCCCCCACAGGGGCCACCATTTTGGCATCTTATTTCATTTCTCAATCAGCTCCTGACATTCATAAAAAACTTCAAAAGGTAGAGGATGGTCCTCAGACACCAATACAAGACCTAGTTAAATTAGCCTTTAAGGTCTATAACTCCAGAGAGGAGATGGCAGGCTCACCTCAAACAGAAGTTACAGCTCCTAGCAGCGGCTTTACAGCCCAGTCGTAACCCCAGACCAGAGAGCACACACCCCACAGACTCCAAAGCTACAAAAGGAGCCTGCTATAAGTGTGGCAAGGCAGGACACTATGCCAACAGGTGTCCGCAAGGTCCCCGAGCCCCAACGCAGCCTTGCTATAAGTGCAAGGCATCAGGACATTGGGCCAGTGAATGTCCTAACCCTCGTCCACCAGCAACCCCCTGCCCTGCTTGCCAGCAGGGAGGACACTGGAAGTCTGATTGCCCCACCCTGAGAACAGGTGCTGCGTCTCCACGTGACCCCCTTTCCCAGGATCCTGGGAGCTCCTTCCAGCTCCTACATCTGGACGACAACAACTGAAGGTGCCGAGACTCGGGGACCCTCATCACCCTCGCCGAGCTGCGGGTAACTCTCCTGGTAGCGGGTAAGACAATTAATTTTTTAATCGACAGCGAGGCTACCTATTCTGTTTTGCCGTCCTTCTCTGGACCTAGCCTTCCATCCAATATCTCTGTAGTAGGAGTAAGCGGAAAGCCATCCATTCCACAAAAAACTCCACTCCTTAATTGCTGCCTGGCCAACAACTACTTTGTGCACTGGTTCCTCATTCCCAGCTAAAAAGGGCCCCTACTGAAAGCAATCAGTGGAAATCAGTTTGGCTTTCCCCCCACTCACCTCAAACTTACTAAATTTTCTTAACTATCTCATACTCCCCAACCTTGCCAGGACCATCCTTCTGGGTCTTGCCCATATTCCAACAAATGCTTCCATTCCTCATTCCTATACTAATACTGTGCCTTATTTTATTTTTTATCCGTGCGTCCAAATACCAACCATAGGCCCCGACCTTAACAACGCCCCTTAACAGCAGGAAGTAGCCAGACAGACCATGGTGCCGCTTTATCACTATTATCAATAAAAGGTTGGACTGTTTGGACGAACGGAGGCAAGATGGTGCACTTCCGGGTTCTTCTTCACCACCAATTCTTCCCGCATGCGCGAAAATGCAGCCGGCGCCTGGGAAGGTGCAGATCAACTGGGCATGCGCCAGGTGACGTCAATCCGAAGAGACCAAGATTTACCTGGTCGCACCTGCGGAACGCCCCCCGACATGCCCGTGCCCCACCTATTGCCCTCCCACTCCTAGAAAAGCCGCTCTCGGCCAGCACGCCACACGGCCTTCCTGAGTCTCTCACTCCTGTCGGGATGTCGGGACTGCAGGAACTCCGTCCGAGAGCCCCACCGAGGGGACTCTGCTGGCCTTCTTTGCTGGAGGCCGACAGACCTCCCCCCCCCACCTACTTCCCTGAAGCTAGGTGACCAAAATAAACTTGCAGTTTTGCTCCTACACTTGCCTACCTGCTGGTTCTTTTGTGCTCGCTCGGCTGGTCTTAGAAAAACAAATCAGCTTCCACTCAAAAGGAGTGGGCAAGTTCCAAAGACCAGTTTTACCAAGTTTCAGGTGTCTGGACTCCAAGTGCCAGTTCCTTTCCAGTGTTCAGCCACTGCATTGATCCTCCACAGGGGCTGGCCACAAGCTGCTCTGGTGAGGCATCCCTCTGAGGCAATTGCCTACCTGGCAGTGCTCTTTGGATCCAAAGAGCTGGTCAGAGTCCCCTGCAGGGATGCTCCACAGGGCAGGCCTAAGTGACCTAAGAGGCTGCCTCGACCATCTGCCAATCACCTCACTTCCCGGTCAGGGAACCAAGAAATGTAGCAGGATGAGCTACAGACAACCTGCAGACACTGCATTAAAGAAGGAAGAAGCTTTATTCAGCTAGAAGCTTCAGCAGACTTGCATCTCAAAAGCCAAGTTCCTTGGGTGAGCAATTATTGTCCCTTTTAAGGGCTTACAACTCTAAGGGGGTCTGTGTGGGAGGGTTGGTCATCAATTGATCAAGCAGGGGGTACGTGACTGGGGGCTGCATGCATCAGCAATTGGAATGAAACAGAACAGGACAGGGATTTTCACAATGCTTTTCCATACAATGTCTGGAATCTATAGATAACACAAGCAGTTAGGTGAGGGGTTGATTTTTAAGTACCAGGCCCAGGGTGTGCACAGGCTATCTGCCTGTGGAGTTCATTTCTGCCTTTTAGCTTTGACTTCTTCTTTCTTTGGAAGCAGAAATTGGATGTAAGACAATATGAGAGGTGGTCTCCTCCCTTAATATAACATGTTTTGATAGTTTGTTCCTTTCATTACAGAGTAGAAGTCCATTGATGGATATAGCACATTTTGTCAGCAGAGAGCCTTTCAAACTTGGATTCCAACTTCCTGCAGTCTAAATGAAACCCTCTGAACACAGGACTTATAGGCACAGCTGTTGTGCATGTCAAAATAACTACTTATCAGAATGAGCTTTGTCATCAGGAGCCTGAACTGCTGCAGAAATTTGTATCATTTTGCAACATCTTTTTTACAAGCAGCCTTTGTGCTACTACACGTTAGGACTTTTGAAACATCTGATACATCCATCTAATAAGTATGAGCGTGTGTCTGAGTGGACAAGTAAAACCATCTATGCTACACTGCATATTTTTTCCTCCCCCAGACTGGACCAGGGAATCCCTCAGTTTTCTAGAGTATCCTGTCTCCATTGACAAAGTGGAACAGTATTAAAGACCCTGCTGCCTTTGTTATGCAGATTCAGAGGGGAGGCCCAAGAGCAAGGGTGGAGAGGAAATAGAGAGGGGAGCTTGTGGAACAGGAAGGCCCCCAGGGTCGGTGCATGGCTCCCACCTGTTGAAGATGTTGTGGGTGGGGAAGTGCTGATGGTGTCCTGAGGCAGCCTAGCACCTCCACTGGGCCCAGATGGTCTTGACTTTGGACCCTTACCCATGTTCCAGAAGTGTTTAAAAGATGGAGTTTTTTGTTCTTATTGTTGTTGTTGTTATTTTCCTAAATAATAATTACTTGGTAGTTATTAATCTTTCTTTGGGAGAGAGACGGGGCTTTAAAACTGAAGAACATAATTTTCATGAAAATATCAGAAATGGAAAAAAGTTACTTTGTAAACAATTTGCTATACAAAGCAAATGGCAGCTGTTGAGGATCTCAGTAAAATGTTAAATGCATTTGCTGCTTTTAGAAGAAAAGTGACAGACCTGAGTGAATCAGCACATCTTAAAAAAATATATAATAAAACTAACTTTTACTAACCCTGAGGTTGGTTTTAGAAATAATAGATACAATTATTTACTCTAAGCATCTGATTATGATTTTAAATCAGTAATGCATACTGTCTCCACCTTTTTTTTTTTTTTTAATGGAAACAGAGATTTCATCCAGAAAACCCTAAAACAGTGATTTTTTTTTTTAAAGACAAGGTCTCACTCTGTCACCCAGGCTGGAGTGGAGTGGTGGATCTCAGTTCACTGCAGCCTCAACTTCCCACCTCAGCCTCGCGAGTAGCTGGGATGACAGGCACCACTGTGCCCAACTAATTTATTGTATTTTTTGTACAGATTGGGTTTTGCCATGTTGCCCTGGGTGGTCTCAAACTTTTAGTCTCAAGCAGTTCACCCACTTCGGCCTCCCAAAATGCTGTGACTACAGGCATGAGCCACAGTGACTTTTTAAAACCCTTTAAAAACTTTTTTAAAGCAGCTCTTCTTAATTCCTTGAACTGGAGGTATCTTCTCTCATTCTCCTCATCTTTGGTGTTCCCTCAGAGTTTACTGCTGACTGGATGTACAACATACATTTCAAAGTCAAGGCTGGGTGCGGTGGATCATGCCTGTAATTCCAGCACTTTGGGAGTCCAGGGCAGGCAGATTGCTCGAGTTCTGGCACAGGTTCGCAAGCGCATAATCTGGGGAAAAAAAACAAGAACACCTTTCGCCTAGAGTAGTGCATGTGCGCCACCTTTCTAACCTACTGAGCGAAACTCTGATCCTTTCCTATTTCTCCCAGTGTGGCACTGTTACAAGGTTCAGACTATCCAGAATAAAAAGGACTGGAAATAGCAAAGGCTATGCAAGTGTGGAGTGTGAGTCTGAGGATATTGCCAAGATAGTTGCTAAAATGATGAACAACTACCTGTTTGGAGAAAGACTCTCGGAGTGTCATTTTATGCCACCTGAAAAAGTCAGAAAGAACTCTTTAAAGACTGGAATATTCCATTTAAGCAGCCATCATATACATCAGTGAAACGTATAATCAGAATCGGCACTTACGCAAAAGCTGTTGATGGAGGGGCGATTTAAAAAGAAAGAAAGATTACTTTGGAAGAAATTAGTTTAAAAAGGAATTGATTATGATTTTCCTTCTTTGATTTTACAGAAAATGGAAAGTATTTCAAAAATGAATAATCAGATATCTATAAAAGGCCAGGTTTTATGTAAGAAGAAGGAAAAGGTTTTAGGCACTCCTGACTCTCCTGAGAAGACTGTGGATACCCAGGGCCCCACACCAGTTTGTACATCAACATTTTTGGAGAGAGGAAAATCTGAAGCATCTGAAACGAATGGTGATGATGAAGATAATGAAATAGTTTTCAAATAGTCCATATCTGTGTAAAAGAAAAAATACAAGAGACTCAAACATCTACACATTCACAGAAAAAAAGAAGAAAAACAATCACTGATTTTCAGTGTATTATATATGATTTCTTCTGAAAAGTGTAATATTTTTATGACAAAAATACAAAAAATTAGCTGGGTGTGGTGGCTCATGACTCTAGTCCCAGCTACTCAGGAGTCTAAAGTGGGAGGATCACCTGAGCCCAGGAAGTTGAGGCTGCAGTGAGCCGTGATCACGCCACTGCACTCCAGCCAAGTCAAGTCATTACATTTATCTTAGCCTATTCTGGCTGGCTTAAGAGGGATTTGTATTAAGAATACAATAGGCAGTCTCACAGACATCAAAGTACAGAACTCAACATATGACCACACCATGGAAGGACTGGGCTGGGAGATTATTTTTCTCTCCTGCATGCCTTTCTCTGGACTTCTGCTCCATGCTTGTGCTTTGCTCTGCAGATGGACATTCAGCATGTACACCAGGCTCCTCCAGCCTCTGAGGCTTTGGCATACCCTGGCAGTGCCTCTGGTCCCAGGGTTACTGGACCTTTCCATACAGATGCTCATCTGAAAAAAAATCTATCGAGCACTCTCTGTGTCATTTCCAATGAGAGGATAGAGAATCTGATCTGCCTAGCAGTGAGGGTGGGAGTTCCATAGTTGTCCCTGGATGTGTAGTCCTGCCCTTTCCAGAGACTCAAGGAGGGGCTGGATATCCAAAAAGAGGGCATGGGTGGGGAATCAGTAATGCAGTCTATTTCAACAAGAAAGTATAAAGTAGAGGCAGTGACTCATGCCTGTAATCCCAGCACTTTAGGAGGCCAAGGAAGGCGAATTACTTGAGCTCAGGAGTTTGAGACCAGACTGAGCAACATGGAAAAACCCAATCTCTACTAAAAATACAAAAACTTAGCTGGATATGGTGACACATGTCTGTAGTCCCAGCTACTTAGGAGGCTGAGGTGGGAGACTTGCTTGAGCCCAGGAAGTCAAGGCTATCGTGAGCCAAGATCATGAAGCCACTGCACTCCAGCCTGAGTGACGAAGCGAGACCCTGTCTCAAAACAAAACAAAAAAAGTGTAAAGTGGAACATCTGTATGCATGATTGAAGTCATGCTTTCCATATTTTTTTCCACCTTGCCCTTTTTGTCTCTACAACACTGTATCTGAAGCTTTTCCCTATGTTACTCATAAGCATTATTTGAATGATTGCATCAGATCCATTATCTGGATTCATTGTCATTATCCATCTGCAGTTGCTGGAGTTACTGCCCTTTCTGCCACACTCAGTCACCCTTCTGACCTTGCTCTTGTCCTGTTATCTACTAATACATATACTGGTCATTTAGGACTTAAAGTTAAGAATAAATAGTTATCATAGTTCCTAACACTTCAAAGAGAATGTAGCTTCCTAAAAATAGAATGGCTTGGTGGTTATAATAATTTTAAAGTAAAATAGACAAATTGATATTGAAATTAATGTTTTACTTTCTTCTTATATCTATTTTTCACTTCTCTGTCATTTTGATGGACAAAGTTTCATTTGAAAGTATTTTTATTTCAAAATAGAAATAGCATATGACATGAGAATGGGAACTCTGAAAGGTTCAACTTTCTAGTCATTAGTTTCTTAGATTGTCGCAAAAACTACTGATAGTCAATCATGATTGGCCTATATTGAAAGTGAGTTAACATTATGTACAACTTAAGCACTATACTTTCTATCAGATATAGAAAAATAGGTGGTGTGTTTGGAGAAGTATTGGGCTAGGAGTCAGGAAGCTTGACTGTTAGTCCCAACCCTGCTTCTTCAGCTGAGCGCCCCTAGGCAATAATTCAGCAGCTATTTCTTAAATACCTACCAAGTTTCAGGCTTTGTAGTTGGGCTGGGAATATAGACATAGATATTGCATTCATGATTCTCCAAGTGTGCCCTCCTCACCCCAGCTCATAGTGAGCTTTCTTATGCATTGCATAAATCTGTCTCCTAACAGGCCCCTACTCTATCTCCAATCTGCTTCCCAGGGCAGTTATGAGGATCAAATGAGGGAGAATATGTGTGAAAGCAAATTGTAAATGATTTTAAAATGCAATAAATATATAACCCATGGAAAATTATTTAAAGATCCTTAGAATTTTAGATAAACAGTACATTAAGCTGAGTTATCTATAGTTTTTATTTTAAATAGATATGAAAGTTTTACAATGAATCACTGATATGGTAGAAAATCTTGGTTTGATTATTCTCCAAGAAAATGATACAGTGGTTTGTGTGATGAATTTTCTAAAATTGCCAGCCAAAAAAACCCAAAACCTCTTTTGAGTTGAGTGACTGGATCAGTTAAAGGAACATTGACTGTGTAATGAGGAAATGTTTTCTGTGTTCACTAACAGCTTGCCTCTGTTTGATTCCAGCTGCAGCATATCATGAGTGATGAGATCTGTGTACAGGTGACTGAACTTTACCTGGCAGAAAATAATAATGGGGCCACTGGAGGCCAGCCAAACACACAGAACTCAAGAAGCCTTCTGGAGTCAACACATCAGCGGAAAGCCGAGCAGCTGATGTCAGATGAGAAACGCTTTAAGGTGAGAGTTCCTTGTGTAGTCAAAGACCTTGCTGGTGATAATGTAAGTTGTTAGGATTCTCTGAATCAGAAGTTAAAGCCAGGATACTTTGACCCTGTGATTCTACTCCTGGAACTTTTTAGAGTTCCTAATGAGTTCAGCAGAAAAACACAAAGTGGAAGTAACTTCCTGGACAATCTCTTTCTTGCCTTAAAAACAAGCAAAAACCTAATTATATATGATTTTTACAATTTTGTATTCTCTTTCTCTGAACATTTGAATAGTATGCTTTGTAAATATTATTGTTAGAAAAATGTTGGTACATGAAACCCATGGTCATGGTGATTATAGAAAATAAAATGTTGGCCTGGCACACATGGCTCACACTTGTAATCCCAGCACTCTGGGAAGCCGAGGTGGGCAGATTGCTTGAGACCAGCTTGGGCAACATGGCAAAACCCCATCTTTGCAAAAAATACAAGAATACAAAAATTAGCCAAGGGTGGTGGCATGTGCCTGTAGTGCCAGCTACTCAGGAGACGGAAGTGGGAGGATTGCTTAAGCCTGGGAGGTCGAGGCTGCATGTCACTGCACTCCAGCCTGGGTGACAGAGCAAGACCCTATCTCAAAAAAATAAAAGAAAAAAATGCAGATAACCGAAAAAATCACTTTAGAATTCTTTCCTGAAATTACCATTGATGACATTTCTAGACTTTTCTGTTCTAGAGTATATATTTTGAAAGAGTTTATACTGGACAAATGGTCTTTCACTTTTTTTTTTTTTTTTGAGATAGGGTCATGCTCTGTTGCACAGGCTGGAGTGCAATGGTGTGATCTTGGCTCACTGCAACCTCTGCCTCCTGGGTTCATGCGATCATCGTGCCTCAGCCACCCTAGTAGCTGGAATTACAGGCACGTGCCACCACACTGGCTAAGTTTTGTATTTTTAGTAGAGATATGTGTCAGATTCCAGGGTCCAGGTCCAGCCCATGCTGAAGTCTGAGGGGAGTTGGTGGGTGAGCAGAAAAAACCCTTCGGAGGGCTGTAGGCAGATGAAAGATAGTTTTATTCAGCGGCAGCTCTCATTAACAGCTTCTTTACACTAGCTCTCTTATTAGCAGCTTATTCTTAAACTGTTCACCCTGTCTCGGCTGCTTGAGCCAGCTGCCCCCACACACAGCTGCATAGCCGGCTCTCCCTCGCCTTCAGGGTCAGCAGCTTAACTCCTTCTCTCTCTGGGCATGAGCAAGCCCAGCTGTGTCCTGGCTCCCTCCCATCTGTCTGCCAGATGGACGGCTTTTGGCTGTCTCTCTTTCTCTGGGTGCCAGTGCGCTCGTCATATCAAGCCATGTTGAGCCGAGCTGAGCCAAGCCCCCAAGAGCCATGTCTCTTATGCACAGCATCAACAGGGCAGTTATATATTTTACAGACCGCAGTGGCATAAAGCCAAGTATGAACTTACACAAACAGGTTATATTACAAGTGGAGCTGTGTGCTTGCATGCCAAACTCGTGTCATGCAGGCCTGGCTATCCGCCTCGGCCTATTCCTTGACCAAAGCACATCCATGTACCTTACAATGTGGTTTTGCTATGTTGGCCAGGCTGGTCTCCAACTCCTGGACTCAAGTGATCTGCCCTCCTCAGCCTCCAAGTGCTGGGATTACAGGTGTGAGCCACTGCATCTGACCTGAAATGGCGTATTTTTGCTCAGTTAGCAACACTTCTGGGTCTTTAACGTTTTTTCTATGGCTATTTGATATTCACTTTATAGAGAATTAAAGCCTGTATTGTTGGACATTTAGGTTGTTTCCAATTTTTCAGCATTATAATGAATAATTATAAAAGCAAACAGTTGGAAACAACCTCGATGTCCAACCCACTATGGGGATTGGTTAATGACATCCTGTTATGAATACTGGAGACACATTTTGCAAATTTTTTTAAATTTTTATTTATTTATTTATTTTTTGAGACAGAGTCTCACTCTGTCGCCCAGGCTGGAGTGCAGTGGCGCGATCTCAGCTCACTGCAAGCTCCGCCTCCCAGGTTCATGGCATTCTCCTGCCTCAGCCTCCCGAGTACCTGGGACTACAGGCGCCTGCTGCCACTCCCAGCTAATTTTTTGCATTTTTAGTAGAGACGGGGTTTCACCGTGTTAGCCAGGATGGTCTCGATCTCCTGACCTCGTGATCCGCCCACCTCGACCTCCCAAAGTGCTAGGATTACAGGCGTGAGCCACCACGCCTGGCCCACATTTTGCAATTCTTAAAAATAAATTATAAATTGGAGAAATGCAGGGTCTGCCCCTGACCAAACTATTTTGGAAATAACTGTATTTGTGTGTATATATTATATTCTTGCCAGGCTGTAAGCTTTACTAGCAAAGAGGAATTTTTAAAGCTTTAAAAGAACACTGAGCTAGATCTAGCTTCTGGCTCTGTGTTTATTGACTAGTGGTGTGCCTTGACAAACCAGAACTCTCTGAATTTCAGTTTTGTCTCTGTGTAAATGAAGAAGGTTGAAATAGAAAATTCTCAAGTGTCCTTTCAGGCTCTGATATTCTCCATGTGATTTTGATAGTTACCTTGTCTGCAGAAAGCCCTTAGCCTAATGGCACTGAGAATCTCAGGGTTCTGAAAGGGGAAATCCACGTGCCATCACCATTGATAGTTATTTTGTTCAAAACATGGTTTGCTTGCCTCTATTGGTGTGTTGCTTTTAAGCATGGATTTTTTAAATCACACAAATCATATTAGTGGAACTCAGAATTTCAGGAACTTCATATGCAATTGGTGCCATTATAACAACACTTGTTTTGTTTTGTTTTGTTTTTGAGACAAGGTCTCACTCTGTTACCCAAGCTGGAGTGCAGCGGTATGCAGGAATGCCAGCAGTTTTTAGCCAATACAAGAGATCCCTGGAGGTCAAGGGATCCTGGTTATCACTCTAGCCTTCCTACCAATTAAGTTAATTACATCCACATTGTTGTCGATGGTGACATGCCACCACCTGGCATCTGCTGTTCTGGTCTTCCACCATTCCCACTGACACCACAAAGCCTGGTCCAATGGCAACATCTCCTCTTGTCGATCCTGGCCTACAAAGGATAATGCCACTGAGTCTCTGAAAGATTCAGGTGCCCTTCTCACTAGTGCCTTCCTCGTTAGCCTAGAGAGGGGAGTTCCTGTGAGGCCTCCAAGGGCACATAGTCAAGTGGTGGATTCTGAATCTGCTGGCATATAATGAACCATTCCAACATTCCTACCTCCCTACATTTTCCGGCTTCTTTGACGCCTCGTGAATGCAGTTGTATAATCTCCGCCTAATTCACTGCAGCAACTGTTACATCCACATTTCTAGAAGCCACTCCAGCAGCATGTTACAGCCCCAGGTGTCCTTGCCAAGCCATTAAATCCTGAGCGTCCTCCTAGGTCAGTGTATTCTTATGTATACAGCCTTTAGTCTCCCCCTGGTCCAACACCCTTTTGTCCACTCCTCCACCTCCTCTCCCAGATTCTGCCAGTACACACTAGGCAGCCCCTACAACATTTTTGGCAAAAAAAAAAAATCATTTTCCCAGAGCAGATTGTGCTTGTGACCTTGGGCCATGATGAGGAATGACCATAGCCTGGTGTCAATGTGGGGCAGCAATGATGACACACCTCATCCTGCTGTAAGGCTTTGTTGGAGGCTCTTTGCCTAGTCTCCAGGCAAGGGTCAGCTGCCTTTCTCTTAGCAAGGAAAGGGGGCTACTTCTTTTAGACCAGAGCATTCAGTGGAAACTGGAGGCTCAAAGTTCTCAGATGCATCCACTTAAGTTTTCCGATACCAGATATCATTCCTCTCTTCTCCTCTCCATTCCTCTTCTCTCCTCCATCCCCTCCTCTCCTCTCCTCTTTCTCTTCTTTTCTCTTTCTCTATCTTTTTCTCTCTTTCTCTTTTTTTTGTTTTTGAGATGGGTTCTCACTCTGTCACCCAGGCTGGAGTGCAGTGACATGATCTCGGTTCACTGCAACCTCTGCCTCCCAGGCTCAAGTGAGCCTCCCACCTCAGTTTCCTTGGTAAATGGGACCACAGGTACACGCTACCACATCTGGCTAATTTTTGTTTTTCTTATAGAGATGGGGTTTCACCATGTTGCCCAGGCTGCTCTCGAACTCCTGGGCTCAAATGATCCTTCTACCTCAGCCTCCCAAAGTGCTGGGATTACAGGTATGAGCCACTGCACTCAGCTCTCCTTTTCCTTAAGTGATTCTAAATAAAAACAAGACTAAATCATAAAATAAAATTTGTATTTTTTTGGGGAAATGACACAAAACTTCCATGACACCTGAAATTAAAACAGTTTGTTTCTAGATTTTCTGTCGTTCGTGTTCATGTGTGTGTGTATACGCACTCTTTCTTGGTTGGTGCCCTATGTGTGTACTTGCTGTATCTACTGAGTCAATCTGCACAGTGTCTGACTGCACAATTTCTAGCACACAACAGCTCTACATAGCAGTTGAGACTGAAGCAGTAGTCTCCTTCTGGGTTTAATTTGAATTAAACTGTCAGGCTGTACTTGTGTGAGAAACTGACAATTTTCAGCAAGAAATTTCCAGATGAGGCCTATCACCCTCCAGTGTAACTCTAGGGCCTGCTTGACAGGGGAACTGGTTTTGGCTGGAGGCTGGGTCAAAATGACTGCCCTGGTATGGCACATTCCCATCCCAGGATGGAGCCCTGTTGGAAGCATGAGATGGACCGAGAAGACCCATCCATTAGGAAAGTGACCCTTGGTCTGTCCAGTTTTAATGGAGGAGGGTGGTTGGTGCAATGACCTGTTTTGACAGGGGAACTAGTCGGGGACACGGGCATTGTCTTTCCCACGTGTGCCCCAGTGGGGGCCCACACCTGAGGGGTGAAAAGTTCCTGGAGACAGATCAAGAGTGGTGGACATGTCACAGCTGCCCAGGCTGAGCTCCTCCCACCACCCCTTGGTCTTGCCCTCTGGAACCCTGGGCAGACTGGCCGGAGCCCTGTTCTTGGTCTGGGCTTCTGGCCAGGATGCCTGTTGCTTCCTATCATCCATGTGGGGAAGGCTAATTTGAAGATTCTGAAACTAGGAGAACAGCAATTGATCAAGTGAACACAAGATGCGACTAAAATTATCTCTGATGGCAAAGCCTTTGATGACAAAGAGTCTGGCTCATAGAAAGATGACCCTGAGCATGGCACCTCTGACCAAATCCCTCACTCTGACCTACTGAGCATATGAGCCCAGGCTTGCTCACAGTCGGGGCTGGTGTAAGATCTCATGGAGTCCATGCAATAACTGTACTTTCTGTGTGTCTGTCACAGCTGATTCCACCCACACTGTCCTCTGCCCCAGCCAGCCCAGCCCTGTCATGCCCTGCCATTGCAGTCAGGGCTCTTTGGGTGTGAGTGACAAAAAATTCACTTGAGTTGGCTTAGGCAAGAAGGGAAGTTCATTGGTCAGTAAGTTAGCCACGCACAGGGCAGGGAACAGCTGGGCCTCAGGAATACCTGGTCTCAGAGTCACCAGTGCTGTCGGGATTTGCAGGCCCCTTCCCTTGTCTCTGTTTTCACCTCAGTCTGCAGATCAGTTTTGTGCTCTCAGAGCAACTTTCCCTGCAAGGTTGGAGTCAGGCTGTTGGCAGCATGAGGCTTCCATCTTCCTGGCTTTGCCCCCAAGAAAGGATGGGGCTTCCCTCCATTAGTTCCTATTCAGAAAATTCCAGAAGACAGTTTCTGCTTGGTCTGGTTTGGATTGGTTGGGTAGCTGGGACACTAGAACTTCCAAGCCCTCTAGTGTCATGTGGTTGAAGTAGGGTGAGGAGATGTATTAGACAGTTCAGGGTGCCATGCCAAAATACCACAGACTGGGTGGCTTAAACCACAAACATTTATTTCTCACAGTTCTGGAGGCTGGACAATCCAAGACCAAAGTGCCAGCAAGGTAGGTTTCATTCTGAGGCTTCTCTTGACCCATAGGTGGCTGCCATATTGTGTGCTCACGTGACCTCTTATTTGCATTTGTGAGGAGAGAGTGACTGCACTCTCTGGTGTCTCGTCTTATAAGGACACTAATCCTACTGAATCAGGGCCCTACCCTTAGGACCTCATTTAACCTTAATGACTTCCTGAGAGGCCTTATATCCAAATGCAGCCACACAGAGAATTAGGACTTCAATGTGAATTTGGAGGAGACAGGGACATTCAGTCCGTAATGGGAAGAAAAACTATTCAGGAAGAAAACGGGTGCAGTGGCCAGAAAAAGGGGGCAGATAAAACTTCAGATGTTCTCCCCATTTTCCCCAACACACAATAAACACACACACACACACACACACACACACACACACACAGCCCTGCCTTTGCCCCCTCCCCACAAGGCCACTTCCCACTCCATTATTTACTTCTCTCCTATCCTACTCTCTGGAGCTACTTCTTCCCCTAAGTTGTCCTGTGGCTCAAAGAACGCTACATGCAGGTAGGTGCATATAAATTTAGCCTGGAACTGGGGGCCTTCTGGACCATGTGTGCCCTGAACCCCACCATGGGACTGGCAGGAAGTGGATCTCACCCATGTCTACTGTCCTCAGGCAGAGCCTAGCCCTGGGACATGAGCTCAGTGGGTGCTGCAACTTTGTTGGATTCACCTCAGGCCCCCTTTCCCCATCCACTTATAAGGTTCCCAGGGCCTTGATACCTCTGTTCTTGGAAGAAAAGAATGAGATTACCCAGCTCACATGAACCTGCTGGTAGCTTCCCACAATAGAAGGACATAATTTTCTTCTTTCTTTCTTTCTCTTTCTTTCTTTCTTTCTTCCTTCCTTCCTTCCTTCCTTCCTTCCTTCCTTCCTTCCTTCCTTCCTTCCTTCCT
>NW_012118866.1:83753-88593 GCF_000951035.1 Colobus angolensis palliatus
TCTTTCTTTCGATGAAGTCTAGCTTTTTCACCCAGGCTGGAGTGCAATGGCGCAATTTTGGCTCACTGCAACCTCGGCCTCTCCAGTTCAAACGATTCTCCTGCATCAGCCTCCCGAGTAGCTGGGACTACAGGCACCCGCCACCATGCCCAGCTAATTTTTTGTATTTTTTAAGTAGAGTTGGGGTTTCACCATGCTAGCCAGGGTAGTCTCAATCTCCTGACCTCATGATCTGTTGCCTTGGCCTCCCAAAGTGCTGGGATTACAGGTGTGAGCCACGACACCCGGCCAGAAGGACATAATTTTCTAGTTCAAAAGTGTTGGGGTGATCAGGCCCAACACCAGGCTGTGGGGGCTACAAAGTCTGGCGGGGTCAAAGGAATGCGAAAAGGCCAGAGTGCATAAAGTGGGTCCAAGGGGCCAATGCTAGATTGGAGGCTGTGAAGGCCCCAAGCTCTGGGAGCCCACACTATTTATTGGTGATCAAACAAGCAAGTGGTGAGGACATGTGGATGTGGGGGTAAAAGGTGAGGGTGTGGGGACATGGGGGTAGAAAGGTAGCAGTGCATCAAGTGTAACTGTGATGGTTTAGCATTTTCTTTGATGCATATAGAATATGCTCTGCTGCTTGAGATAATGGAGAACATGTTTACGAGCCTAGGAGAGCAACCAACAAGTCTGTGCACATTCCAGAGGTTATGGGGGGTTTTATGCCCTGAGCCCTGGATTCCATCCAAGCCACAAGGGATTTTATGCCCTGGGCTTAGATTTTTGGTGCAGTAGGGCAGCCTTCCACCGTTTGGCACAGCACTTGGTATTCCAAAGGCCACGAGGGGTTTTAGACCCTGGACCCCGGACATGTTGCAAGACTCTTTTATATTATGCCAGACAAGCCAGTCCTACCTCAGCTCTTCTACCAACAAAAAGCATCTACCAAGTAACTAGCACAGTGAATGAAGAAAGACCTACAAGAAGGTACATCGGGCCGGGCGTGGTGGCTCACGCCTGTAATCCCAGCACTTTGGGAGGCTGAGGTGGGTGGATCACAAGGTCAGGAGTTCAAGACCAGCCTGACCAACATGGTGAAACCCCATCTCTACTAAAAATACAAAAATTAGCTTGGCGTGGTGGCGGGCATCTGTAATCCCAGCTACTCAGCAGGCTGAGGCAGGAGAATTGCTTGAACCCGGGAGGCGGAGGTTGCAGTGAGCCGAGATCACATCACTGTACTCCAGCAGGGCAAAAGAGTGAGACTCCATCAAGAAAAAAAAAAAGGCACATTACTGAGAAATTCTAGAAAACCAAGGGTAGAGAGGAAATCCTAAAATCTTCCAGAGAGAAAAGACAAGTCATATGCAAAGAGCCAAGACTCCACATGACACTGACTTCTTCCCAAAAACACTGGGAACCAAAAAATAATAGAGCAATATTTCCCAATGTGAGGAGAAGTTATGTTTAAATTAGAGCATTACATCCAGCCAAACTAGTAATCAGGAGTTGAGGTAGAACAATGACATTTTAAAATATGTGGGGTCAGAAAGCTTGGCTTCCATTCACTCCGTCTCAGGAAGCCACTGGAAGATGTGCTGCAACACAATGAGAGGATAAACCAAGGAAAAAGATCTGGGGCCAGGGAACAGGAGTTGCACACAGAAGAGGCAGCAGGATATTCACACGATGTTGCAGAGACATGCCAGGATGCCAGCTGTACCACAGGCTGAGAGAGCTGAGTCCAGTTTGGAGTAGAAGGATGGAGGGCAAGGGAGAGAGGGAAGCCTTCAGGAAAATAATGGGGCTGATACAGTATCCAGTGTTTCTTAGTTTTTGGATAATTATCACTAGACATTTGATAGATCAGTTGGAGCATCTGAAAAAAAAAACACTAGGTAATAGGTAGGTACAAAAACATATAAGCAAATGAAGGGAAGATATCTGAAGCAATTATTAACTCCAGGGGAAGAAAGAAATGAAATAATTTTAGTGCAGGACTTGGCTGAGGGAACAATATTGAGATATCTACAAGAATGTAAATATTTTGATTTCATAAGATTATATCCAATCAAATTGGTAGAACGGAGGCAAGGACATTGTTAAGACCTCATAAGGGAAGTAAATCCCAGCACTGTGCTATGCCAGGAAGTCGACAGATACTGAGGAAAACAAATCAAGAAGTGGCAATATAAACATTATTTAGAAATATGATTATAAATACCGGAGGCCATAGCAAAATGAGTTTAAAGTGATGGCCTCTGGGAATTAGCACTCAAAGGCAAGAAAGGAAAGGGCACAAGAAATGGTTTTTGATATAAGCCTTTTGTCACCATTTTGTCCTTTTCTTCTTGTTTTTTTTTTTGTTTGTTTGTTTGTTTTGCTGAGCATTTCTTGCTCCAGATACCATTTTGTTCATAACTCTGTGTATCTAGTAATTTGATCAGAATTAATATAATGTTAGTAAGTTCTGGAGATCTGTTGTACAGAATGATGACTATAAATAATAATGTATACTTGAAATTTTCTAAGAGTAGATTTTTTGCTTTTATTATTTTTAACTGACACATAATAGTTGTACATATTTATGGGTACAGTGTAATATTTTTATACATGTATACAACGTGCAATGATCAAATCATGGCAATTAGTGCCTCCACCACCTCAAGCATTTACCATTTCTTTGTTCTGGGAGCATTCAAAATCCACCCTTCTAGCTATTTGAAAAAATATAATAAATTGTCATCAATTATTGTTACTGTATAGTGCTGAAGACACTAGAATTTTCCTCCTAACTATATATATATATGAGTGTGTGTGTGTATATATATATATATATATATTTTTTTTTTTTTTTTAATAGGCAGGGTCTCACTCTGTCCCCCAGGCTGGAGTGCAGTGACACAATCGCAGCTCACTGCAGCCTTGACCTCTCAGGCTCAAGTGATCCCCCCACTTCAGCGCCCCGATGTTTACTTTGAGTACTTGGATTAAGGTACATCTGTCAAGTTTCTCTACTGTAAACTTTTCCCCTTTGTAATTGTGAGCAGATATTTTGAGGCAAAATATCTGTTCCTCATCAACTTTTTGCCCACTAGCTTTAGCATCTATTGGTGATATTCTAACTCCATCATTCCTTTTATATTTATTCGTACTCTACTGTAAGGAAGAGATTATTTCTTCCCAGCAAACGTTTGCAAACGTTTGTATTTGTGTGGGTGGGGTGGGGTGTAGAGCATTCTCAACAAACACTCTTATCTTCTAAATACAGCGCCGCATAAAGAAGCCCTTCCCCTAGGTCTGGCGTTAATGGTGAGGAAACGATTGGGCTTTGTGTAAGGATGGCGGGGCAGGGAGCTGAGACAAGGGGGAGCTTACACAAAGCCCAAACTAAGAAAAATTACCAATAATAATGAAACTGGGCAGCTTGCTGTGATACTTGCCACACTCCTCCACTAGGGGGAGCTGTCATTATTTTCATCTTCCCAGCTCCCCCATCTAGGAAACCTGCACTAGGTAACTTAGCTACGAAGTAAGAGATGGGGAGGGACGGGCGGCTGCACGGGGGCTGCGGGAAGCAGTTGTGACAGTGCTCCAGCTGTGCTGGGTAACCTGTTTAGGCTTTGGTTCTTTCCTCTAAAACAGGACTAATCATAGTGCTCATTAGAGCTACCCAAGGATCTCATTAAATGCAAACGGTCAGGCCCCGCCCCCGCCCCCGCCGCCAGGGGCTGTGATTTGTGTTTGTTTGGGGCGTGCCCAGCACAGGTCTTTCGGAGTGAGCTCTTCGGACAGTTCCGTGCTCCGCCCGGTACCCTCGGGGGCTATCCTCCCCAATTCTATGCGTCACAGTAATGCTGTTGGCATAAACTGGACTGGACTGTCTTTTGCTTTCTGTGTCACGCATACAGTGCTTGCTGAAGATTGAAAGTGCCCCCAGAAATTTTTGGAGGTAATTATTTTTCCCATATCTTTCTTTGTTATTTTCAACAAACAAAAGTTAAATAATTATATAAAATGAGTATTGTTAAATATTTTTTAAGTTTATTTTTATTTTTTGAGGCGGAGTCTTCCTGTCGCACCCTGGAGTGCAGTGTTGTGATCTCGGCTCACAGCAGCCTCCACCTCCCAGGTTCAAGCAATTTTCCTGCCTCAACCTCCTGAGTAGCTGGGATTACAGGCACCCGCCACCACGCCTGGCTAATTTTTGTACTTTTAGTAGAGACAGGTGGGGTTCACCATGTTGGCGAGGCTGGTCTCGAACTCCTGACCTCAAATGATCCGCCCACCTCGGTCTCCCAAAGTGCTGGGATTACAGGCCTGAGTCACCGTGCCTGGCCAAATTTTTTTTTTTAAAAACTCAATTGGGGGAACTAAGATGTTATAATCAGTTCAAAGGAGAAGTCAAAGAAGGACAAATTAATTTGGAGTAAAGTAACGTTGAAATGAATTTATAAATGGACACAAAAGTAACCTCTTCCTTCTACAGTGGGGAAGTCAACTGAAGCTCTATTGGAACAATCTTACTTGCAAGTCTCTAGACAGGAATTTTCTGCATGCTCAGGTATCTACAACTTTCAAAGTTGCAAAATCGTTTGAAGGCAGTGGAAGGTTCAGAGCCCCTGTAGAACCTGGGTTATTGCTTTTATTTTTTATTTTTTATTTTTTTGGGGGTTATAAATTTATTTTTTTTTTAATTTTTTTTATTATACTTTAAGTTCTAGGGTACATGTGCATAACATGCAGGTTTGTTGCATATGTATACTTGTGCCATGTTGGTGTGCTGCACCCATCAACTCGTCAGCACCCATCAATTCGTCATTTATATCAGGTATAACTCCCAATGCAATCC
>NW_012118866.1:93272-97886 GCF_000951035.1 Colobus angolensis palliatus
AGCTTCCCAGCGGCTTTGTTTACCTACTTAAGCCTCAGCAATGGCGAGCGCCCCTCCCCCAGCCTCACTGCTGCCTTGTGGTTAGATTGCAGACTGCTGTGCTAGCAATGAGGGAGGGTCTGTGGCCGTGGGACCCTCCCGGCCAGGTGTGGGTATAATCTCCTGGCGTGCCCGTTTGCTTAAAGTGCAGTATTGGGGTGGGAATTACCCGATTTTCCAGGTGTTGTGTGTCTCAGTTCCCCTGGCTAGGAAAAGGGATTCCCTTCCCCCTTGTGCTTCCCAGGTGAGGCAATGCCTCGCCTTGCTTCAGCTCTCGCTGGTCGGGCTGCAGCAGCTGACCAGCACTGATTGTCCGGCACTCCCCAGTGAGATGACCCCAGTACCTCAGTTGAAAATGCAGAAATCACCAGTCTTCTGTGTCGCTCGCGCCGGGAGTTGGAGACTGGAGCTGTTCCTATTCGCGAACTTGGGTTATAACTTTAAAGCCTCCCCTCCCAACCGCCCTGCAGCCCCACGGCCAGCTGCAGGTCTGGGTTATTGCTCTTATCAGTGCACAGTTTTTCACTGAAGCACACATTTCCCCCCATTATCTATAAATTCATATATGTTTCCTGTATTGCCTATGTCATGAAGATTTTCCATTTTCTTAGTATGTAGTTATGCATTGTTTTCTCTTGTAACTAGGAAGATTCCAAATCTATTATGTCTCATATTTAATAGTCTTCATTTTCTGAATTAAACGTGCCATGTGTTTGATTATTTTACTGGTAGTTTCAAAGAACCAGCATTCGGAGTTCTTCCTCCCTTCCTTCCTCTTTACTTGAGGATGCCTCTTTTTCCCGTTAGAACTTGTGAGAAATATGAATACTGCTTATTTTCTGTCTTCAGCTGCAAAGTTTGGCAAATGATAGCCAGCTGCTTGTATGTGTGTGAGCCAGAAACTAAATATTGCTTTTTATTGTTAGTTTTTATTATTTTTAAGACCACCCTCCAGCAGGTGTATAAAAATGGCTTTTACTTTTTTTTTTTTTTTTTTTGAGACAAGGTCTCACCCTGTCACTCAGGCTGGAGAGTAGTGATGCCAGGGTGTGTTTCAATATGGCTGTGTTCCAATAAAACTTTATGGGCACTGAAATTTGAATTTTCACTGACCATATTCTTCTTCATCTTTTAAACATTTAGAAATGTAGGGCATGGTGGCTCCGCACTTTGGGAGGCCAAGGCAGGAGGATTGCTTGAGGTTAGGAGTTCAAGACCAGCCTGGACAACATAACGAGGATCTGTCTCTACTAAAAGTTAAAAAAAAAAAAATTAGCCAGATGTGGTGGCACACTAATTTTAAAGTCCCAGCTACTTGAGAGGCTGAGATGGGAGGATTGCTTGAGCCCAGGAGTTCAAGTCTGCAGTGAGCTATGATGGCTCATCTGCACTCCAGCATGGGCAACAGAGTGAGACCCTGTCTCTAATTTACCAAAAGAAAGAAGGAAGGGAAATGATTTTGAGTGGTTTTCCTTGGCTTTTGATGAGTCAACAGATGTTACCAATACTGCTCAAGGTGTCAGTGCCAAGTTTGAAGAGACTGAGAATTTGACTTTATGAGTAATCTACACAGAACAACTGTGGGTGAGAATATTTTTAAAGAAGACTAGAAATCACTAATTCAGTGTAACCTGAGGCGGGAATCTGCTGAGCTCTGGTACAACTTGTTGTAGTAAAAGTGTGTGTGTGCAGAAAAAGGCTCATTTGGAGAAATTCCAAAGCTTGCAAAAATGTAAAGTGTTTAAAACCATGGTTGTCATTATATTATTCATCAGTTACCTTGTGGAAAATATCTATGTTGTGGATAATGGAAGTGAACTTCATTTCCTCTCACTTAACTATCATCAATTCTATGAAATTTGGTAAAGTGTTGTTTTTAAGTGTGATAAAATATAATATTTATCATTTTAACCACCCATAAATGTACAATTCAGTGATGTTAAATGCATTCATGTTATGTATCATCATTGTGTATACTCAAAAAACTTTTTCATCATCCCAAATAACTCTATACTCATTAAATAACTCCCAAACCCTTTCCCCAAACCCCAAGTAACTTCAGTTCTGTTTTCTGTCTCTATGAATTTGCCTTTTCTAGGTACTTCATATAAGTGAAGTCATACAATATTTGTCCTTCTATGCCTGGCTGCTTTCACTAACCATAATGTTTTCAAGGTCCATCCGTATTGTAGCATATATCAAAATTATATTCCTTTTATGGCTGAATAATGTTCCATTGTGTGTATATACCACATTTTGTTTATCTATTCATCTGTTGAAGGATATGTGGGTTGTTTCTATTGTGAATAATGCTGCTGTAAACATGGGTGTACAAATATCTGTGGAATCATTACTTGTGCTAACCATTCATTAGCAGAAGACGTCTTTCTATTTATTTAGGCCTTTCTTTATTTAGGACTTTCAAGAATGTTTTGTAATTTCGGGGTTATATTCCCATAAGTGGAATTGCTGGGTCATATAGTAATTCTATGTTTAAGTTTTTGAGGAAATACCATACATAATATCTTCCACAGAAGCTGCACCATTTTACATTCTCACTAGCAATGCACAAGACTTCTGATTTTTTCACATCCTTGCCAACATGTTATTTTCCATCAAAATAATAGTGCTTATCCTAATGAGTGTGAAGTGAAGATATTTCATTGTGGTTTTGACTTGCCTTTCCCTAATGGTTAGTGATGTTGAGCATCTTTTCGTGTGCGTATTGAACATTTGTATGTCATCTTTGGAGAAATGTCCATTCAAATGCTTTGCCCATTTTTGAATCAAGTGGTTTGTTTTCATGAGTTGTAGGAGTTCTTTATATATTCTGGATATTGATCCCTTATGAAATATGTGACTTGCAGATATTTTCTCTCTATGGGTTGCCTTTAACTCTGTTGATAGTGTTCTTTGATAACTACTGGGGGAACCAGCCCCCAATATTTCAACATAGGTTCTTTTCTATTTTCCCTAAGTGTCGGCCAGTCTGAGAAATAAAGATAAAGAGTACAAAGAGAAATTTTACAGCTGGGCCTCTGGAGGTGACATCACATATCAGCAGTTCTGTGATGTCCACCTGAGCTGCAAAACCAGCAAGTTTTTATTAGGGATTTTGAAAGGGGAGGGGTATACAAACAGGGAGTAAGTCACAAGAATCACATGCTTCAAAGGGCCATAAAGATCACAAGGCAAAGGCAAAATTAGAATTACTGATGAGGGTCTGTGTCCCACTGTGCATGTATTGTCTTGATAAACATTTTAACAGGAAACAGGGTTCAAGAGCAGACAACCGGTCTGACTAGAATTCACCAGGCTGGAATTTCCAATCCTAGTAAGCCTGAGGGCACTGCAGGAGACCAGGGCATATTTCATCCCTTATCTCAACCCCATAAGACAGACACTCCCCAAGTGGCCATCTATAGACCTACCCCTGGGAATACATTCCTTCCCCAGGGTTATCAATTATTAATATTCCTTGCTGGGAAGAGAATTCAATGATATTTCTCCTACTCATACATCCGTCTATAGGCTCCCTGCAAGAAGAAAAATATGGCTCTATTCTAGCCGACCCCACAGGCAGTCAGACCTTATGGTTATCTTTCCTTATTCCCTGAAAATCGCTGTTATGCTGTTATTTTTCAGGGTGCCCTGATTTCATATTGTTCAAGCACCCATGTTTTGCAATCAGATTTCATATTGTTCAAACACACCTTTTACAAACAATTGGTACAGTTAACGCAATCATCACAGGGTCCTCAGGCGACATACATCCTCAACCTACGAAGATGATGGGATTAAGAGATTAAAGACAGGCATAAGAAATTATAAGAGTATTGACTGGGGAAGTGATAAATGTCCATGAAATCTTCACAATTTATGTTCAGAGACTGCAGTAAAGACAGGCATAAGAAATTATAAAAGTATTAATTTGGGGAATTGATAAATGTCCATTAAATCTTCACAATTTATATTCTTCTGCTGCGGCTTCAGCTGGTCCCTCCGTTCAGGGTCCCTGACTTCCTGCAACAGATAACAAGTTTATTTTGATGAAGCTGAGTTTGTCTCTTTTTTCTTTTGTTGCCTGTGCTTTTGGTGTCATATCTAAGAACGCTTTGCCAAGTCCAAGGTCATGAAGAATGATTCTTACGTTTTCTTCTAAGAGTTTTATAGTTTTAGCTTTTATATTTAGGTCTTTAATCCATTTTTTAAATTTTAGTGTATAGTATGAGGTAGAGGCCCAGCTTCATTCTTTTACCTGTGGAACTCCAGTTAACCCAGCACCATTTGTTGAAGAGACTGTTCTTTCCACATTGAACACACTTGGCACCCTTGTTAAAAGTCAATTTGCCACAGATGTACAAGTTTATTTCTGAACTCTCAGTTCTACTCCATTGGTCTATATGTCCGTCCTTATGCCAGTACCACACTGTTTTGATTACTGTAGATTTGCAGGTTTGTAGTAAGTTTTGAAGTTGGAAACTGTGAATCCTCTCAAGTTCTTTTTCAAGGTTTTTTTTTTTTTTGGCCGTTTGAGCTATATTAGTTTTCTAGGGTTGCCATTAAAAAAAAAAA
>NW_012118866.1:103803-106979 GCF_000951035.1 Colobus angolensis palliatus
CTCGGCCTCCCAAAGTGCTGGGATTACAGGCTTGAGCCACCACACCCAGCCAATTCTGAGAGTTTTTATGAAAAAGTGTTGGCTTTTATAAATGCCTTTTCTGTACCAATTAAGATAATCATTCTATTAATGTGATGTTATATTAATTTGATTTTCTTATGTTGAACAACTTTTGCATTCGTGTTACAAATTCCACTTGGTGATGATATATAATGTGTTGTATTTGGTTTGCTAGTGTTTTGCTGAAGATTTTTTGTATTGATATTCATAAGGGATACTGATTTTTATTTTTTTCTTTATGTCTTAATATGGCTTTGTTATTAGGGTAATGCTGGCATCTGAATAAGTTAGGAAGTATTCCCTCCTCTTTGAATTTTTTTGGAAGTGTTTGAGAAGGATTGATATTAATTTTTCTTTAAATCTTTAGAAGGCTTCATCAGTGAATCCATCTGGTCCTAGGCTTTTCTTTGTTGAGAAGTTTTGATTAAATGTTTTTACTTGTTATATGTCTGGTAAGACTTTCAATTTCTTTTTGAGTCAATTTATGTAATTTATGTGTTTCTAGATATTTGTCCATTTCATCTAGGTTATCCAATTTTTGGTGTATAATTGTTCATAGTATTCTTATATAATGCTTTTCATTACTGTTTGTTCAGAAGTAATGTCCCTGCTTTGATTTCTGATTTTGATTATTTGCATATTCGTGTGTGTGTGTATGTGTGTGTGTGTGTGTGTGTTGAGCTAAAGGTTTGTCAAAATTTATTTTTTTCAACAAACTAACTTTTGGTTTCATTGATTGTTTTGCCATGATCTATTTTTATTTATTTTTACTCTAATCTTTATTTCCCTCTTTGTGTTAGCTTTTGGTTGAGTTTGCTCTTCTTTTTCTTGAGCCTTAAGGTATGAAGTTAGGTTATTGATTTGAGATATTTTTTCTTTTTTAATATAGGTATTTACAGCTATACATTTCCCTCTGAGTACCGCCTTTACTGCATCCTGTAAGTTTTGTTATGTTGTGTTTTCATTTTCATTTGTCTTTAAGTGTTTTTTAATTTCTCTTATGATTTCTTTGACCTATAATTTGTTTAAGAATGTGTTGTTAGCCAGGCACAGTGGCTCATGCCTGTAATCCCAACACTTTGGGAGGCCGAGGCAAGTGGATCACCTGAGGTCAGAACTTCAGACCAGCCTGGCCAACATGGTAAAACCCTGTCTCTACTAAAAATACAAAAACTAGCCAGGCATGGTGATATGAGCTTGTGGTCCCAGCTACTTGGGAGGTGAAGACAGAAGGATCATTTGAACCTGGGAGGCAGAGGTTGCAGTGAGCCCGAGATCTTGCCACTGCATTCTAGCCTGGGTGACAGAGCTAGACTCCATCTCAAAAAGAAAACAAAAAACAAAATACCACAAACTGGGTTGCTTAAACAACAGAATTTTATTTTCTTACAGTTCTGGGGGCTGGAAGTCTAAGATCAAGATGTCAGCAGGTATGGTTTCTCTTGAGGACTCTCTCCTTGGCTTGCAGATGGCTACTTTCTTGCTACATCCTCATATGGTGTTTTCTTTGTGTACTTGCATCACTGACGGCAGTAAGTGTCTCCAAATTTCTCCTCCTTATAAGGATACCAGCTAGATTAGATTAGGGATCACCCTAACAGCCTTATTTTAACTCAATCACTTCTTTTTTTTTTAAAGATGAAGTTTTGCTCTTGCTGCCCATCCTGGAGCACAATGGCATGATCTCAACTCACTTCAACCTCCACTTCCTGGGTTTAAGCAATTCTCCTGCCTCAGCTCCCAAGTAGCTGGGATTACAGGCACCCGCCGCCATGCCTGACTAATTTTTGTATTTTTAGTAGAGATAGGGTTTTACCATATTGGTCAGGCTGGTCTTGAACTCCTGACTTCAGGTGATCCACCTGCCTCAGCCTCCCAAGGTGCTGGGATTACAGGTGTGAACCACCACGCCTGGCCCTCAATCACTTCTTTAAAGGTCCTATCTCCAAATACAGTCACATTCTAAGGTACTAGGGGGTTACGGATTTGAACATGTGAATTGAGAGGACAGGAGGACACAATCCAGCTCATAACATAAGCTCCTTGCAATTTCATATGAACTGAAGATGAGATTTTCCATTTCTGCAAAAAAGGCTTTTGAAATTTTGTTAGAAGTTGTCTTGAATCTGTAGATAACTTTGGGTAGTATTGATATTAATTCTTTCCATTCATTAGCACAAGACATCTTTCCATTTATTTAGGCCTTTCTTGACTTAGGGCTTTCAGGAATGTTTTGTAATTTTCAGTGTACAAGTCTTTCACTCCTTGGTTAAATTTATTCCCAGATATTTCATGCTTTTAGATGATATTATACATGGAATTGCTTTTTAAATTTCCTTTTCTGATTGTTCAGTATTGGCATATAGAAACATAACTAGTTTTTGTGTGTTGATCTTGTACCCTGAATTTTTGCTGAATCATTTAGTTGCTCTAGGAGTTGCCTTACATTCTTTGGCATTTTCTATGTACAAGATCATATTGTCTGTCAATATAGTTTTACTTCCTTTTCAGTTTGAATGCTTTTTATTTCTTTTTATTATCTAATTGCTGTGGCTGCAACTTCTAGTACAGGCCTGGTGCAGTGGACAGTGGCTCACACCTGTAATCCCAACACTTCGTGAGGCAGAGACAGGTGGATCCCTTGAGCCCAGGAGTTTCAGACAAGCCTGAGCAACATGGCAAAACCCTATCTCTATAAAAACAAAAATTACCCAGGTGTGGTGGCACATGCCTGTGGTCTCAGCCTCAGGAGACTGAGATGAGGGGGTCACTTCAGCCCAGGAGGTCAAGGCTGCAGTGAGCTATGATGGTACAACTGTACTCCAGCGTGTATAACAGAGTGAGACCCTGTCAAAAAAAAAAGGTAGAAACTTCCAATACAATGTTGAATAGCACTGGTGAAAACAGACATTTTTGACTTGTTTGTGAAGTTATGGGAAAAACTTTCAGTCTTTTCCCATTAAGTATGATGTTAGCTGTGGGCTTTTCATAAGTGCCTTTATTATGCTGAAGAACCTTCCCTCTATTCCTAGTTTTCTGAGAGTTACTTTTTAAAGAAAGTTCTGTTTTTAATTCTGAGAGTTTTTTTTTTTTTTTTTTAGTAGAGACGGGGTTTC
>NW_012118866.1:112790-121007 GCF_000951035.1 Colobus angolensis palliatus
AAAAAAAAAAAAAAAAAAAATGTGGTGTTGACCAGGCATGGTAGCTCACACCTGTAATCCTAGCACTTTGGAAGGCCAAGGTGGATGGGTTGCTTGAGCTCAGTAGTTTGAGACCAGCCTGGGCAACATGGTGAAACCTCATCTCTATGAAAAAAATACAAAAATTAGCCGGCCATAGTGGCATGTGCTTGTAGTCCCAGCTATTTGGGGGGCTGAGGCAGATGGGTCACTTGAGCCCAGGAAGTGGAGGTTGCACTTAGCCAAGATCATGACACTGCCCTTCAGCCTGGGAGATACAGTAAAACCCTGTCTTTTAAAAAAAAAGTTTTGGTTAATGACCATGTATTTGTGGATTTTTTTCACCTATTATTGATTTTTAGATTTATTCCACTGTGGTCAGAAAAGATACTTTGTATGATTTCAAACTTTTAAAATTTATTTGGACTTGATTTGTATTCTAACATATGGTATATTTTGGAGAATGTTCCATGTACATTTGAGAAGAATGTATATTCTGCTGTTACTGGGTGGAGTGTTCTATATATGTCTTTAGGTCTAGTTGGTTTATGGTGTTGTTCAAGCTTTCTATATCTTTAATGATCTTCTGCCTAGATTTTCTATCCATTATTAAAAGTGGGATGTTGGCTAGGTATAGTGGCTTATACCTAGTAATCCCACCACTTTGGGAAGCTGAGGCAGGAGGATCATTTGAGGCCAGGAGTTTGAGACTAGCCTGGGCAACATAGCAAGACTCCATTTCTGGAAAAAAAAATTAAAAAAAATAAAGCCAGGTGGTGGTATGCATGTGTATTCCTAGTTACCCAGGAGGCTGAGGCAAGGGGATTGCTTAAGCCCAGGGGTTGGAAGCTGTACTATGGTCACACCATAGTATTCTACCCTGGACAACAGAGCAAGACCCTGTGTCTAAAAATAAAACACAACAAAAAGTGGGACATTGAAGTCTACAGCTATTATTGTAGAATGATTTCTCCCTTCACTTCTTTCAATATTTGCTTCATATATTTAGAACTCTGATGTTTGGTGAATACATGCTTATAACTACATAATTGTATATAATACATATGCTTATAATTATATAATCTTGGTGAATCAACTTATCATTTATTGATGTATAACATCCTTGTCCCTCGTAATAGTTTTTGGCATAAAGCCTGTTTTGTCCAATATTAGTATAGCAACCCCGGCTCCCTTTTGGGAACTATCTGCGTGGAATCTTTTTCTATCCTTTCACTTCCAGCCTATCTGTTGTTTGAATTTAAAGTGTGTTTCTTGTAGACAGCATATAGTTGGTTCATGTTTTTAAAAACCCATTTTGTCATTCTCTGTCTTGATTGGAAAGTTTCATCTATTTACATTTAAAGTAATTACTGATAAGAAAAGACTTTGCCACTTTGCTATTTGTTTTCTATATATCTTTTTTGTCCCTTGTTTTCCTTTTGTATTTTGTTGATTTTCAGTAGTGAACCATTTTGATTCCCTTTTCATTTCCTTTGTGTATAGTCTGCTGGTATTTTCTTTGTGAAGAAGACTACAGTAAAATCAAATTTTACTGTGGGGCTCACATTTCCCATCAGTATTTGTCTGCTAGGGCTGCCATAACAAAGCACTATAGACTGGGTGGTTTAAGCAACAGAAAATTTATTTTCTCACTATTCTGGAAGCTACAAGTTGGAGACCAAAGTGTCAGTAGAGTTGTTTCTTTCAGCACTTTAAAATATGTTGGCCGGGCGCGGTGGCTCAAGCCTGTAATCCCAGCACTTTGGGAGGCCGAGACGGGCGGATCACGAGGTCAGAAGATCGAGACCATCCTGGCTAACACGGTGAAACCCCGTCTCTACTAAAAATACAAAAACTAGCCGGGCGAGGTGGCGGGCCCCTGTAGTCCCAGCTACTCCGGAGGCTGAGGCAGGAGAATGGCGTAAACTCGGGAGGCGGAGCTTGCAGTGAGCTGAGATCCGGCCACTGCACTCCAGTCCGGGCGACAGAGCGAGACTCCGCCTAAAAAAAAAAAAAAAAAAAAAAATAATAATAATAATAATAAAATATGTCATCCATCATCCTGTTGCCTCTGGAATCCATGATATCTGATGAGAAATTGGAAGTAATCTTATTGAGGATAATTTGTACATGATAAGGTGCTTCTTGGTGCTTTCAAGGTTGTCTTTGGCTTTCAACAATTTGACTATGATGTGTTTCAGTGTGGGTCTCTTTTTTATCTTACTTGAAATTTGGTGAGCCTCTTGGTTTTGCAGATTCATGTCTTTTATCAAATCCAACCCAGGGCTTTTTAATTTCTCTGTTTTTATTTTTATTTTTATTTTTATGTTATTTTCAGTTGAAAATCTCTAGGGGTTTCTTTGAGGTTTGGGGCCCTATTGTCAGAGGCATGTGAACCAGAGCAATTCCATCTTAAATAGGAGCTGGGCAAAATGAAGTTGAAACCTACTGGACTGCATTCCCAGATGGTTAAGGCATTTTAAGTCACAAGGTGAGACAGGAGGTCAGCACAAAATACAGGTTTCAAAGACCTTGCTGATAAAACAGTTTGCAGTAAAGGAGCTGGCCAAAACCCACCAAAACCAAAATAGCAATGAGAGTGACCTCTGGTTGTCCTCAGTGCTATACTCTACCAGTACCATGACAGTTTACAAATGCCATGGCAACATCAGGAAGTTACCCTATATGGTCTAAAAAGGGGAGGCATGAATAATCCACCACTTGTTTAGTGTATCATCAAGAAATAACCATTAAAAAAGGGACAACCAGCAGCCCTTGGGGCTGGTCTATCTATGGAGTAGTCATTCTTTTATTCCTTTACTTTCTTAATAAATTTGCTTTCACTTTGTACTGTGGACTCGCTCTGAATTCTTTCTTGTGTGAGATCCAAACCCTCTCTTGGGGTCTGGATTGGGACCCCTTTCCTGTAACATATTTTTCTGTCCTGTAACACTATGGTTTAAATATTTTAAATACAAATTAAACATAATCAGTACTTTTGTAGAAGAAGTTAAACACTTTTTTTCATTTCTTATGAATAATCAGAGGGTTGTAATCTGGGTTAGCTCATAATATATATTTTTTTTCATTCTGTATGTTCATTATTGCAAACCATTTCTCATTGGAGGAAGGATGCGACTAGTTTTTTGGGGTTCTGGCTTGCAGGGTTCAGTGTTTCTTTGGGTTGATGGAACCCTTGTGTGATATTGTGAAATACATATATTTGGTCTTCATTCCTGTTTCTTGACATAACTTGTAAAACACTTGGAATCTCTGGAGTTATGAGTGTCTTTTTCTATGCTAATGAGATGACTGGTGGCTGGGGCCCTTGTAGCTTCTGAATGGGGGCTGGTTACAGGAAAGACCAAGGCATGATTCGAAGGTTGAGGCTTTTAGCTCCACCCAGCAACCTGCAGGGAGACGAGAGAAGCTGAAGGTTAAGCTGAACCCCAGTGACCAATGATTTAATCAGTCATCCCTATGTAGAGCTCCCAAACAGCTGGATGCTCCTTATCAGGCTGAGGAAGTTCCCTTTTATTTTTATCATGAAAGCGTTAAATTTTGTCAAATGCCTTTATTCTTTCTGTTGAGATAACCATGTGGTTTTGTTCTTTATCAATGTGGTGTATTACATTGATTGATTATTGTATGCTTAGCTGATCTTGCATTCCTAAGTTCCACCTGGCTGTGATGTACAATCATTTTTACATGTTGCTGCATTCAGTTTGCTACTATATTATAGAGGACTTTTATGTTCACATTAATAAGAAAGATATTGGTCGGTAGTTTTCTTGTGACATTTTTGTCTGATTTTGGTATCAGGGTAATACTGGCCTCACAAAATGAGTTGGAAGGTGTTTCCTCCTCTTCTGTTTTTAGGGAGATGTTGAGAAGGATTGGTGTTCTTTGTTAAAATGTTTAATAAAATTCAGTGGTGAAGCCACCTGGTCCTGGGCTTTACTTTATGGGAAATTTTTATACTACTAATTCCATCTTCACTTGTTATAGGTCTATTCAAGTTTAACATTTCTTATTGAGTCCTTTTCATTAATTTGCATCTTTCTAGGAATTTCTATGTTACCTGGGTTATCTAATATTTAGCATACAATTATTTATAGTATTCTCTTGTAATCCTTTTTATTTCTGTAAAGTTGGTAGTAATGTCCTCTCTTTCATTCATGCTTTTAGCAATTTGAGTCTTCTCTCTTTTTTATTAGTCTAGCCTCTTTTCTATTAGTCAAAAATGGGGCCTTTCAGGTGGGGTTTCAGGCTTTGGTGAAATGGGGGTGGGAGGAAATGGGAAGGGTGACTTGTGAAAATACCTAATTGCAGGGCCTATTTTGCAAAGAAGATATTCGTTAAGCCACGCTTCTCAGACATGGGTGTGCAGGGGCATGAGGTGCTGTGTTTCTGGCCGGTTCCTGGAGGCACCAAAGCTGCTGGTCTGCAGACTGTTAAGTGAGGGGCTGGAGGACTTTGCTTTCTTTTCTTTTTTTTTTTTTTGAGACAGAGTCTTGCTCTGCCACCCAGGCTGGAGTGCAGTGGCCGGATCTCAGCTCACTACAAGCTCCGCCTCCCGGGTTTACGCCATTCTCCTGCCTCAGCTTCCGGAGTAGCTGGGACTACAGGCGCCCGCTTCGTCGCCCGGCTAATTTTTTGTATTTTTAAGTAGAGACAGGGTTTCACCGTATTACCAGGATGGTCTTGATCTCCTGACCTCGTGATCCACCCGTCTCGGCCTCCCAAAGTGCTGGGATTACAGGCTTGAGCCACCGCGCCCGGCCCCGACTTTGCTTTCTTATTCATGGGCTTGTTTCCTTTGTGACTTGAGATCATCTAAGTGGAGTAAACAAGCATGTAACTCTATATACAAGATAGTTCTTAACTTTTTAAAATTTCCTCTTTTTATAGCAGGGTGAGACAAATTGTTCAAAAGTTTATTCAGCTTCTTCCTGAGCTTGCTATGAACTGATGACTACTAATTCCTTTCCTCATTGTTTCTGATCCTATTCCTTGGGGGAAAGGCTTCCTTATGACATAGAAGCCCGTTCTTCCAATCCAGTTATTTCTTTGAAGAAGATGGGGGAGCAAAACTGCTTCCTACTTTTCTTTGACCTTTTCCTGAGGCTCAGCTAAAATAAGGTGGGCAGACAAACCTTGGTCTTTTTCCAGGTTGGTAACTTTTGCCTCTATTTAAAATTTCATTTTTCTGCCTAAGTCCCTGAGGGACACACTAGCTGGCACACTCACCTTGTCCTTGCAAGTGGAAGACGGAATCTCTGGATGAGGGTGTGGGCCAGGAGGTGGGAAGTCTGGACACTGTTGCTCTGTTCCTTTCCAGCCCCACGTGGCCCTGGGGGTCCTGGACCTCCTCCAGGGCTGCCACGTGGACTCTGACAGCCCAGGGTACAGTTGTGCTGTGTGACTCTCCCCTTCTTCCTCTCCATCCTTGATTATTTCAAGGCCTGTGTCGAGCCAGACACAGCACAGACCCCACGGGCACCCTACAGTCCACTTCCAGTGGGCTCTGCTCCCTGGATGTCCACAGGCCCTGATACTCATTATGTCCAAATCCAAGTGGTTGTCTTCCCTGGAAAGTCTGATTCTGTCTCTAGCATTTCCTAGTTATGTGACTCACACTGCCTTCTCAGTCATTCTGATTTTATTTAATCAATTTATTGATTTTGAGACAGAATCTCGCTCTATTGCCCAGGCTGGAGTGCAGTGGCGCAATCTCGGCTCACTACAACCTCTGCCTCCCGGGTTCAAATGATTTTCCTGCCTCAGCCTCCCGAGTAGCTGGGACTACAGGCATGTGCCACCACACCTGGCTAATTTTTGGTATTTTTAGTAGAGACAGGGTTTCACCATATTAGCCAGGATGGTATTGATCTCCTGACCTCGTGATCTGACCGCCTCGGCCTCCCAAAATGTTGGGATTACAGGTGTGAGCCACCACGCGTGACCATCATTCTGATTTCAAACCTTAGAACAGGCTGCGTGCAGTGGCTCATGCCTGTAATCCCAGCACTTTGGGAGGCTGAGGCGGGTGGATCACCTGAGGTCAGGAGTTCGAGATTAGCCTGACCAATATGGTGAAAACCCATCTCTATTAAAAATACAACAATTAGCCAGGTGTGGTGGTGTGTGCCTGTAATCCCAGCTACTCGGGAGGCTGAGACAGAATTGCTTGAACTCAGGAAGCAGAGGTTGCCGTGAGCCGAGATCATGTCACTGCACTTCAGCCTGGGCAACAGAGCAAGACTCCACCCACCCACTCAAACAAACAAACAAAAAACCTTAGAACAGACTGCAAAAGTAATCAAATGGATTAAAGTTTGGGAAAGGCAGAACAGCACAAGGTAGGAAATAAATCACCTATAATTCCAGCCTCGAGAGAACCACTGAAAATGCCTGAGGGTATTTCCTTCCACTTCTTTTACTAATCACATATTGCTTCACCTTCCATGCTTCAGAAGCAGTATGTGATTAGGGAAAAAAAGTGGAAGGAAATATGTGTTCAGTGTGTTTTCAGTGAATAACACAGCCTTGACGTTTGTCCATTTCACTGGTTTTTCTAAATCATTATTTTTAGTGGCTGCAAAAAGCACCCCTTTTGGAAATCATCCTGAGTTTTTCTTCTTAACCATACTGAGTCTTTCTTCACCTATTGCTGGGTACTGTGGTTGTTTCCAGTTTCTCAACCTGATTCAACACTGCTGCGAGCAGCACGCATACATCTGTGCTGTCATCCCCACCCTGCAGTTTGTCACTTGAATTACTGTTGGGCTCCAACTGATGTCGCACCTCCTTCCCCTCCCAAGCAAGCCCAAGCCTGGAGCAGATTATTTTCTTTTACAATAGGTGAAATCAGCAGGTTTTTCTTATATTAACTTTGGGTTTTATGTCATGCCTTTTCTACTCTGAGATGATAAAGATATTTTCTTCGTGGTTTCTTCTCATATTTTGATGTTTAATCTTTCACTTTTAAAGCATTGGCACATTAAGAATTTATTTCTGACCAGGCGCAGTGGCTCACTTCTGTAATCCCAGCACTTTGGAAGACTGAGGCAGGTAGATCACTTGAGACCAGGAGTTCGAAACCAGCCTGAGCAACGTGGTGAAACCCTGTCTCTATAAAATACAAAAAAATGAGCCAGGTGTGGTGGTGTTCACTTGTAATCTCAACTACTTGGGAAGCTGAGATGGGAGGATGGCTTGAGCCCCAGGTCAAGGCTGCAGTGAGCTGTGATTGTGCCACTGCACTTCAGCCTGAGCAACAGAGCAAGACCCTGTCTCAAAAAACAAATTTTACTTCCTAGACACCTACCCAGTCATCCTAACACCATTTATTGAGTAATCCATCTTTTTTTCAGTGATGTGAAATATCACTGAATATCAGTGTGTTGATCACATATTGATTTCCTGTGTGTTTTGATTTCTGTGCTCTGTTCAGTTTCACTTTTTCGTCTAAAAAAGTCAGTGCCTCACAGTTTTAATCATGGCAGCTTTATGATATATTTTCATATCTTAGGGCCAGTCCTTTCTTTTTACTCTTTGTATGAGTTCATTCTCACACCGTTATAAAGAACTACACGAGACTGGGTAATTTATAAAGAAAAGAGGTTTAATTGACTCACAGTTCTGCAGGCTTAACAGGAAGCAGGAGTGGGAGGCGTCAGGAAACTTAAAATCATGGTGGAAGGTGAAGGGGAAGCAAGCACATCTTACCATAGCGGAGCAGGGGAGAGAGAGTAAAGGGAGAAATGCCACACACTTTTCCACCGTCGGATCTTGTGACAACTCACTATACGAGAACAGCAAGGGAGAAATCCACCCCATGATCCGATTACCTCCCACCAGGCCCCTCCCCTGACACATGGGGATTACAATCCAACATGAGATTTGGGTGGGAACACAGAGCCAAACCATATCACTCTTCATTTCTAGAATTTTCTTAGCTCTCCTTCTCTGAACTGTTTCAACTCACAACACTTCTGGTGTGAGTTTCTTTCCTCACATCAACCAATTTTCCAACTTCTTTGGATACCAACTGAATGTCCCAAATTCTATTCAGTTCTGAGTCTATCTGGAGTTAGTGCAGACTGTTAAGTGAAGGGTTCAGTTCTACAAGTCTGTCTTCACTTCAGGTGCCAATTGCAAGTTTGGGTCTCCCAAACTTTTTTTTTTTTTTTTTTT
>NW_012118866.1:121317-122772 GCF_000951035.1 Colobus angolensis palliatus
AGCCTGGCTGGGTCTCCTATATTTCTGAATGACTGGTATAAAGTCAGAGGCTTCCCACAACCCCTTCATCGGGTTCCATAATTTGCTAGAATAGCTCACAAAACTCAAGAAAACACTTTACTTACCATTACCAGTTTATTATCAAGGATACACCTCTGCAACAGTCAAATGGAAGAGATGCACAGGACAAGGCATGAGGTGGGTGTGGAGCCTCCATGCCCTCTCCAGGAACCCACCCTCTCAGTACCTTCATGTGTTTATCAGTCCAAAAGCTCTTCCAACTCTGTCGTTTAGGAGTTTTATGGAGGGCTTGCCTAGGCATGATTGATTAAATAATTGGCTGCTGGTAATTAACTCAAATTTCAGCTCTTCTCCCAGTCCTGGAGGTCAGGGGTAGGGCTGAAAGTTCTACCTTCTAATCATGGCTTGATATTTCTAGCAACCAGCCTCATCCTGAAACTATCTAAGGCTCCCTCCTCATGAGGGGCTGCCTCATTAGAACAAAAGATGCTCCTATCACTCAGGAAATTCCAAGAATTTAGGAGTTCTGTGTTAGGAACTGGGGACAAAGACCAAATATACATTTCTTACTGCATCACACCATTACATACTATATGAATTTTAGAATGACTTGGCTAGATTAAATTTTTTTCTTCAATTGGGACTCATGCTAAATTCATGGAACAATTTAGGTAAAAAGTGACGTTTTTACAAAATTAATTCACCCCCAAAATAAGATATACCTTTACATTTATTTATACCTTTTTTTTTTTTTTTGAGATGGAGTCTTGGTCTGTCGCCCAGGCTGGAGTGCAGTGGCATGATCTCGACTCACTGCAAGCTCCACCTCCGGGTTCTCGCCGTTCTCCTGTCTCGGCCTCCAGAGTAGCTGGGACTACAGGTGCCCACCACCATGCCTGGCTAATTTTGTTTTTGTATTTTTAGTAGAGACGGGGTTTCACCGTGTTAGCCAGGATGGTCTTGATCTGCTGACCTTATGATCTGCCCGCTTTGGCCTCCCAGAGTGCTGGGACTGCAGGCGTGAGCCACCGTGCATGGCTATTTACACCTTTAAATTCCTCAGGAGCACTATTCAAAATTCAAAAGGAACAAATAAGCATACGGGAAAAGTTTCCCCGCTGTTGTAGGGAACAGGGACTATGTTCCCTAGTCACTGTTTCCTTCCCACAGGCAATCTGTGTTACTGGTTTCTTGTGTATACATCCCATGATTTTAAGCTAATTTAGCACTTAAACAAATGCTTGCCTATGTGTATCTTATTCTGCATTATGCTTATGTTTTTTTCACTTAATATAGCTTGGTAATTTTTTCATATCTATACATGAGTTTCCTCATTTTGTAAAAATGATACACGGCTTTGTGAGTTTTTAAAATACTTGATTTTGGAGGCCAGGTGCAGTGGCTCATACCTGTAATCCCAGCACTCAGAGGCCA
>NW_012118866.1:123557-126212 GCF_000951035.1 Colobus angolensis palliatus
TGAACCTATACTGACACATCATTATCACCCAGAGCCCCTAGTTTACATTAGGATTCACTCTGCTGTTGTACATTCTGTGAGTGTGGACAAATGTATAATGACATGTATCTACCACTGCAGAGTATTTTCACTGCCCTAAAAATCTGCTGTGCTTTGCCTCTCTCTGTCCCCTTACCCCATGGCAACCACTGAGCTGTTTACTGTCTCTACACTTTTGCTTTTTCCAGGCTGTCAGTAGTTGGAGTTGTACAGTATGTAGCCCTTTCAGATTGGCTTCATTCATTTAGTAATATGAATTGGGGGTTCCTCTGCATCTCTTCATTCCTTGATAGCTCAATTCTTTTTAGTGCTAATAAAATTCCATTGTCTGAATGCACCACAGTTTATCCATTCACTGACGGAAGGATATCTTGGTTGTTTCCAAGCTTCAGCAATTATGAACAAGGCCATTGTAAACATTCATGTGAAGGATTTTATGTGAACATAAGATTTCAGCTCCTTTGGGTATATACCAAGGACATGATTATTGGATCATTTGGTAAGAATACATTTAGTTTTGTGAAAAACTACCAAACTGTCTTCCAATGAGGCTGTATCACTTTTGCCTTCCCACCAGCAATGAATGAGACGTCCTGTTGCTTCACATCCTGATCAGCATTTGTTGTCTGTGTTCTCGACTTTGGCCATTCTAACAGGTGTGTAGTGGTATCTCACTGTTGTTTTAGCTTGTGCTTCCCTGATGATATATGGTGTGGTGCATCTTTTCATATCCTTATTTGCCATCTGTAGATCTTCTCTGGTGAAGTCTTTGTTAAGGTCTTTGACCCATTTTAAAATCAGATTGTTTTCTTATTGCTGAGTTTTAAGAGTTCTTTGTACATTTTGGATAATTGTTCTTCATGTGTATTTTGTAAATATTTTCTCCCAGTCTGTGGCTTTTCTTCTCATCCTCTTCACATTGTTTTACAGAACAGAAGGTTTTTACCTTTAATGGAATCCAGCTCATCAGTTATTTCCTTCACAGAGTGTGCCTTTGTTGTGGTATCTAAAAAGTTTTCAGTATACCCATGCTCAGCTAGGTTTTCTCTTATGCTGTCTTCTAGGAGTTTTACAGTTTTGCATTTTACATTTGGGCTTATGAGCCAATTTAAGTTAATTGTGTGAAGGTTGTAAGGTCTGTGTCTAGATTCTTTTTTTTTTTTTGTATGTGAATGTCCAATTCTAGCACAATTTAGTAAAAACAACAACAAAAAACAAAACTGTTTTTGTTTCATTGTGTTGCTCCCTTGTCAAAGATCAGTTGACTATATTTATATGGGGTCCATTACTTCTGGAACTCTATTTTGTTCCACTGATCTATTCATTCTTTCACCCTACCACATCTTTTTGAATACTGTGGCTTTATATTATGTCTTGAAGTCAGGTAGCATCATTCTTCCAACTTTGTTCTTCTCCCTTAGTATTCTGTTGGCTATTCTGGGTCTTTTGCCTCTCCAGTAAACTGTAAAATCAGTTTTTTAATATCCACAAAATAGCTTGCTGGGATTTTGATTGTGGTTGCATTGAATCTATAGATGAAGCTGGGAAGGAAGAAATTACATCTTGGCAATATTGAGTCTTCCTATCTATGAACATGGAATAGCTCTTCATTTCATTTATTCAGCTCTTATTTGATTTCTTTCATATAAGATTTGTAGTTTCCCTTATAAAGATCATACATACACACACACACACACACACACACACATACACACACACACACACACATATATATATAGTTAGATTTATATATATTTCATTTTGAGGTGTGGGGGCTAACATAAACAGTATTGTGTTTTTAATTTCAAATTCTATTTATTGTTGGTATAGGAAAATGACTGACTTTTTTTTTTTTTTTTAACATTGTACCCTGCAACCTTGCCATAATGGCTATTCCAGGTTTATTCTTTTGGATTTTCTACATAGGTAATCATGTCATCTGTGAACATAGTTTTATTTAGTATATCCTTTCTCTTCACTGGACTGCAATCCAGTGTTGAAAAGGAATGGTGACAGGGACCTCCTTGCGTTGCTCTTGTTGGTAAGAAAGATTCTAGTTTCTCACCATTCAGTATGAAAATAACTGCGGGTTTTTCATACCTGGGATAAATCCTATCTGGTTGTCAAGTGTAATTCTTTTTACACATTGCTGGAATCTATTTGTTAATATTTTGTTGAGGATTTTTGTATCTAGGTTCATGAAAGATATTGGTCTGTTATTTCCTTGCCATGTCTTTGTCTGGTATGTGTATTAGGGTGAGTCTGGCCCCATATAATGAGTTATAAAGTATCCCTTCTGCTTTGATCTTCTGAACCAGATTGTAAAAAAATGGTATAATTTCTTCCTTATATGTCTAACAGAATTCAGAAGTAAATCCATTTGCCAAAAATCTGGCATTTTCTGTTTTGGAAAGTTATTAATTATTGATTTTATTTCTTTAATAGATATAGGCATATTCAGATGGTTTCTTGTGAGTTTTGGTAGAGTGTCTTTCAAGGAATTGGTTCCTTCCTTCCTTCCTTCCTTTCTTTTTCTTTCTCTCTCTCTCTCTCTTTCTTTCCTTTTCTTTTCTTTTCTTTTTTTTTTTGATACTGAGTCTCACTCTGCTGCCCAGG
>NW_012118866.1:126262-130351 GCF_000951035.1 Colobus angolensis palliatus
GTATTTTGAGTAGAGACAGGGTTTTACCATGTTGGCCAGGCTGGTCTTGAACTCCTGACCTCAAGTGATCCACCTGCCTCGGCCTCCCAAAGTGTTGGGATTACAGGCATGAGCCACCACACCCGGCCGAATTGGTCCTTTTCATCTAGGTTATCAAATTTGTGGGTGTGGAGTTTTTCATAGTATTCCTTTATCTTTTTAATGTCTATGGGATCTGTAGTGATACTCTCTCTTTTGTTTCTGATACTAATAATTTGTGTCTTCTTTTATTCTTAGTAAACCTGGCTAAAGGCTTATCAATTTTGTTGGTCTTCTCCAAGAACCAGGTTTTTGTTTCATTGACTTTATTTCCTGTTTTTAATATCATTTATTTCTGGTCTACTTTTTTTACTATTTCTTCAGTTTATTTTGGATTTCATTTGTTCTTCTTTTTCCAGTTGTCTAAGGTAGAAGCTTAGATAATTAATTGTATACTGTATTCTTTTCTAATATACACATTCAATGCTATAATCTTCCCTCTAAACACTGCTTTCACTGTATCCCACAAATTTTGGCAAGCTGTGTTTTAATTTCATTTAGTTTAAAATATTTGAAAATTTCCTGAGGTTTCTTCTTTGGCCCTTGTGTTAATTATGTGTGTTTTTTTGTTTTTGTCACAGGGTCTCACTCTGTTGCCCAGGCTGGAATACAGTGGTGCCATCATGACTCACTGCAGCCTTGACTTCCCAGGCTCAAGCGATCCTCTTACCTCAGCCCTGAGTAGCTGGGACTGCAGATGCGTGCCATCATGCCTGGCGAATCTTTGTATTTTTTGCTGAGACAGGGTCCCACTATGTTTCTCAGGCTAGTCTTGAACTCCTGGTCTCAGGTGATCTTCCTGCCTTGGCCTCCCAAAGTGCTGGAATTAGAAGTGTGAGCCATGGTGCCCAGCCCTAGAAGTGTGTTCTGTAATCTCCACATCAATCTTTGTTTTCAATCTTCTACAAATGTAAGTAGGGCTGCCATAAATAATTTTGTAGACTGTTATTTCCCATGTGTGCATATCTTTAGGCTAAAATCCTGGAAGTAGAATTGCCAGGTCACACTGCATGTACACTTACGATTTGGATAGATTTGGCAAATTTGTAATTAGGTTGTACTAATTATACTCATCTGCCATGTCATTTCCACACATTCTTCCCCCGCCTCACCCCGCCACTCCCCGCACCGACATAGAGTCTTGCTCTGTCACCCAGGCTGGAGTGCAGTGGCACGATCTCGGCTCACTGCAACCTCCGCCCCCTGGGCTTAAGCAATTCTCCTGCCTCAGCCTCTGGAGTAGCTGTGATTATAGGTGCCCATCACCACACCTGGCTAATTTTTGTATTTTTAGTACAGACAGGGTTTCACTATGTTGGACAGGCTGGTCTCAAACTCTTGACCTCATGATCTGCTTGCCTTGGCCTCCCAAAGTGCTGGGATTACAGGCTTGAGCCACTGCAACTTCTTATTAACATACTATATTATCAAACTTTTTATTCTTTACTCATCTTAAAGGCGAAAAATATCTCAAATTGGTTCTAACTTGCATTTAGATTACTATCAGTGAAGTTTAGTATAAACTTTAAGAACTTTTTTTTCCTACAAACTTTTTGTTCATAACATTTTAAAATTTTTTCTTCCATACTGTTCATTTTCTTAAACATTTTAAAAATCAGTATTATGGAAGTAAGCTTTTATAAAATGAATTATAAACATTTCCTTGCTTTTGACATATTATGATTTGTCACATAAAGTATTTTGATTTTTATTGTTGATTTTCAAATTTTTTTATATGGCTTCTGTTTTCTGTACTACTTTTTCTGCTTAAAATACGTGCCTGTAGTCCCAGCTACTCTAGGAGGCTGAGGTGGGAGAATTGTTTGAGCCTGGGAAGTAGAGGCTGCAGTGAGCCTGATTGAGCTACTGCACTCCAGCCTGGGCAACAGAGACCTGTCTCAAAAAAAAAAAAAAAAAATCCTAGCTGCCTTGGCCCTAGCTACCTTTAAAAAAAAATTAATGTACTCACCACTAGACTTAATAAATGTTAATATTTTGCTGTGCCTACCTTTTTTTTTTTTTTTGAGACAGTCTCGCTCTGTCGCCAGGCTGGAGTGCAGTGGCACGATCTCGGCTCACTACAACCTCTGCCTTCCGGGTTCAAGTGATTCTCCCACCTCAGTCTCCCAAGTGGGATTACAGGCACCCACCACCACGCCAAGCTAATTTTTTTTTTTTGTATTTTTAGTAGAGTAGAGATTTCACCATATTGGCCAGGCTGGTCTTGAACTCCTGACCTCAGGTGACCCACCTGCCTCGGCCTCCGAAAGTACTGGGATTACAGGCATAAGCCACCATGCCCTGCCTCTGCTTTCTTATTTCAAAAATAGAAAATATACATCGTTCCCTTTGAAGGTCTTCCCAGCACCAGACCCCTCCCCAGCCTCCATAGGTAACTGCCATTTTCAAGTTGGAGTATACACTTCTGGTCTTGATCAGAGTCCTTAATTTTGAGACTGGAGAACTCCTCTAGCTGGTTTAAGCGAAGGGATTTATTCAGTGCAAGAGCTGAAGAAATAGACTCTTGACTGTGTTTCCTGGGAAGTCTCCTTAAAATCACACCTCAGGCTGGGCTGCCAAAGTTACTGCTGTGGCTTCAAAGCCTTGTTGTTTCTACCACAATCAGGAAGCTGTCATTATAGCTGCTGGGTCTAGAATGGCATTTCTGACATTCAAAATTGATGCCCCAATGTGGACCTTTGCTTTTTTCCATTTATGACTCAGTTCTAAATCAGAGTCTTGGACAAATGCCATCTGACAAGTGAACCTAAATTAGATATAAAAACCTGGGTGCAAGGCAGTTTGGAAGAAAGGCTTTTCACTCTGTGTGTACACCAGGAGGCTAGGCAGTATTGTATAAGCCAGTTCACAGTATTTGTAAACTTCTTGAATATTTGAATTTTAATGTTCCTACTATTAATTTTTACATGAGCATTAGTGTACTAGGTATTCAAAAAATTTACGTAAACTATATCATAGTGCAATTTTGCCTTTTCATCCAGTGTTATTAATCTTTCCCCCAGTTAACATCTGTACCTCTGCTTCATTCTTTCTCAGTGCTATACAGTTTATATATTAGTTATTTGTTGCTGTGCAACAAATTGCATTAAAACATAATGGTTTAAAACATTTGTTATCTCAGTTTCTGTGTGTCAGGAATACAGGTATAGCTTAGCTGGGCCCTCTGGCTCAGATTCTCTTGTAAGGCTGTAATCAAGGTGTCTCCTGGGAGAGTGGTCTCATCTAAAGACTTGACTAGGGCAGGATCTACTTCCAGCTCACTTACGTGGTTGCTGGGAGGATTCAGTTCCTTGCTGGTTGTGCTCTGCAGGCTATCGTTAGTTCCTTGCCATGTATGTCTCACAAGGCAGCTCACAATATGGCAGCTTGCTTCATCAGAGTAAGCAAACAAGAACATGATATCGCCATCTGGTCATGGGTAGAACAGTTCCCCCCTGAAACCTCAAAATGTGACTCCATGTGGAAATAGGGTCCTTCCAGATGTAATTGGTTAAGGATTTTGAAGTGAAACCAGCCTGGATTTAGCATAGACCCTAAATCCAAGGACCAGTGTTTTTTAAGTAGAAGGGAAGACACAGGTCCCACAGAAGGCAATGTGAAGATGGAGGCAGAAATTGGGACAATGCATCTGCTAGCCAAGGAACATCAAGGATTGTCAGCAACACAGGATGGTTCCTCTCTCTGGGCCTACAGAAGGAACCAACCCTGTTGACACCTTGACTCCAGCCTTATAGTCCCAGGAAACATGAGACAGTAAATTTACATTGATTTGAGCTACCGAGTTTGGTTTATATCTTTTGTCATATGCTACCTTTTTTTTTTGAGACGGAGTCTTGCTCTGTCATCCAGGCTGGAGTGCAGTGGCATGATCTCAGCTCACTGCAACCTCCACCTTCCTGGTTCAAGCAATTCTCCTGCCTCAGTCTCCTGAGTAGCTGGGACTACAGGCACACGCCACCATGCCCGATTTTTGTATTTTTAGTAGAGACA
>NW_012118866.1:131551-213717 GCF_000951035.1 Colobus angolensis palliatus
CCTCGGCCTCCCAAAGTGCTGGGATTACAAGTGTGAGCCACCACGCCAGGTCTGGTTTAGTTTCTTTTTTGCTTATCTGTTTAAGCATGTTAAGCCTACTCATCTTAAAGTCTCTTTCAGATTATTTGATTATTGTTACTAGTCTTGGTGATGCAAATTCCATATATTGCATACACTGCTATGTCTGCCTCAAGATGGTTGAGTTCTTCGTGTGCTTCATTTCCTTTTTCCTTTGCACCTGGGGAGGGGACAGAACTGTCTTCCCCACTTCGTCCACAATTACCATCCCAGGTCAAATGTCTTAACATAGGACAAAGCCTTTGTTTCCTTAAACAGAGACCCCAAAGGGCTTGCCCTGTCAGCCCTCCAGTGTCCTGACATCTCTGAATGGGTACCTGGTACGCAGCACCCATCTCTGAGAGCCCTCTGTCAGTTCTTCAGTGTGCCTCTCATCTCTCAGTACCCATTCAGAGGTACCAGGCAGTGAACTAAGGTTAATTCTGAGAACTTCTCAACATACTCATATGGCCCTGTGTGACCTTGAAAAAGTCATTTAACTACCAATCTTTTCTGTAAAGTAGGGAATATTACTTATTATTTAGAGATAGGGTCTTGCTTTGTTGCCAAGGATGGAATATAGTGGCATGATCACAGCTAACTGCAGCACTTAACTCCTTGGCTCAGGCAGTCCTCCCACCTCAGCTCCTAAGCAGCAGAGATCACAGGTGCATGCCACTATGCCTGGCTAATTTTTAAATGTTTTGTAGAGATGAGGTCTTGCTATGTTGCCCAGGCTGGTCTTGACTCTTAGGCTTACAATGTGCTGAGATTACAGTCATAAGCCATTGTGCCTGACTTTTATTTAAAAAAATAAATAAATATTATAAGTATTATGAAACAAAGAATTCTCCAAAAAGAAAAAACATGATTTCTTAAAAAGAAATGGTTTAATTTCATTTTTATCTGGGAAAAAACCACAAATACGAGTTTAAAACGAAATGACAAACACACTGACATGTCAAGTGTCATTTTTTATGGTATTATGCTTATTCAAAGTGTGAAGATACAGAACCTCTTTATAAATTTCTGCCATCAAAGATTCCCACTGCAGATAAAAACAGGTTGGTTATAAAATGTCAATTCATTAAATATTCCATTTTTGTTCTTTGTTTTTATAAGGAATATTTTGCAGAAACAGTATAAAATAGGGTAGACATTTGGAATTCAATTATAAAATTTTAGAAAAAAGTGTTAAGTCCTAATTTTTCTTTGCAAACCAAGAAGAGTCTAATTTTACCTTGGGGAGTTACCTGTGAAGTTCATTAGGCAGCTAGAGCTATTTCAGAGCCCTGGGTTCTATAGAGTAGAAGCAGCCTTCTTTAGTGCTTAGAAAAAAGACCCCAGCTTTTTCCAATTAGCCTCAATCAGAAAAGTTTAACATACATGAATATTCCTAGAGTGCAGTAAAAATGTCATTTTATATTAATTTGCATTATGAAAATAAGTCTGTATACCAAGTAATGCATAATGAATATGAATCATGTAAATTTGGTCATGGTAATTGAAGTTGGCCTTTGGCTTTGAAGTATTTTTGAATTCACAGAAAATACTGAGCTTTTAATAAAATAAATAAAGCATTTTAATTGATATTAATAATCAAGTTCAAATTTTCTTTTAATTTTTCATTTGCTACTCAATTTTAAAAGAGAAGTCACTCTCAGTAGTGTTCCAAAGTGAGTGATTGCGCCTTCTATGATGTGAAAAAGTTGCTAAAGATCCTATTGCCATTAGCTGTTCTTAAGTGCTGAACTGAGAAATTGTTTGCAATAGACATGCTCTGTCACTGGCAGGAAATCCATTAATACCCTTTGCAGGGGCACTCCAGGCCTTGTGTTTTATCAGAAAGCTGATGCAAACCATGGTCTTCATGTGCCTTTCTGAAGAGCTCCTGCAGCAGGCCCAGGCTATAGTGGCCAAGTCTCACTTGACAGTAATGGCATCGGATGGTGGCTGCAGAAGGTTACTGATGTCCCCGTGGGCTTTCACAGGCTATGCAGACCAGGGGGCTGTCCTGCCTAATACAAGGAACTCTGGCTGCCCTCAGGAATTCCAAATGACCAAAGGAACAAAGCTTCAGGGCTCTGGGTGGTGTCTCCCGCTATTCAGGAGGTGGTCGGAGGCTTCGCAGCTTCATTTCGTCCAGTCCTTTCCAGTATTTAAAGTTGTTGTCAAGATGCTGCATTAAATCAGGCAGGTCTACAAAGGCTGGAGAGAAAGATGGGAATGTGATATCCTTTCACAGCCTCTGCTTACATTTTAGGCTTTCTACTAAGATCATTTTAAAGAGTGACAGATGGGAGCAGGCATCTGCGTGAGGCTAAACAGACCTGGGCAAACACACCCAGCAGCTTCAATGAGCCGAGCTGTGGCTGACTGAAGTTGGCTGACCCTATTCTCAATGCCAGCACCTCCTCTATGACCACCTGCTGGGCTGGTAAGTGTGGTAAATAAAACAGAAGGTGGCTAATCTGCTTAATTACCATTAAACCAGCACCTTTGGGCCTGGGTGTCAGAAAGCAACATGTAATGTGCCCCCCACCTGATGGCCTGGCCCTTGTGTGCTCGCTCTCCCTTCATGCATGCTTCACATACACCAGCATCTCCTTCCACCTGCACCACATGAAGAACGTGCAGCCTGGGGATGCACACGTCTGGTCTCAGTCCCAGAGGCAGTGAACTGCAGAGCATGCAGTTCCCCCAAAGCCGCAGCTGTCTCCACTGCTTCAGTCCTTCTCCCCAGCCGCCTACCACTGTTCTACGGCCTTCTTGAGACATGAGTTTATTTCCTGACTGGATCTGGACATTTATCAGCCCTGTAGCCCCTCCTCCAAGGTGCAGCCCTCAGGACAAAGATGACCATGGAATATCAGTTCTCTATTTTTTTGATAGACTCCTGTGCCCCACCTGAAGTTAGAGGAGGGTGACATGCATCAGTCAGAGACAGACCAGTCCTTCTGGTCCTGTGTTGAGTGAGGCTGGGAGAAGCAGGGGATAGTGGAGGGCAAAGGGCTGCTGTAGAAACACCATGGGTTTTGGAGCCAGCACAATTGGTTTTGAACCCTAGCTGCTCTACTGCAAGCTGTGGGGCCCCAAATTCAATCCCGTCATCTATAAAACAGGCATGAAGATGCCTATGCCTGTGGGGAGTGTTAAGAAAGAACACCCAGCCCTCAGGGGCCCTCGGTGATGGTTCACTTCTCTCTAGTTCTTGAAAGCCCAGGCCCCAATTAATATTCTAAATGAGTCAAATGCACTCCTTCATAGTGGTTCCCTATTATTTAGAGGAAAATATGCTATTTTAAGGAAGATTTCTTACCATCCCAAGCATCAAACATGTCTGTGATGAAGTAATCAATGAAAGAGATTTGGGATTTGGGGATGCTGCAGGTATTTCTGTCAAAAACTGGCATTACCACAGGTAAGTCCTGCTGCTTCTCTTCATCAGTCTGCAAAGCAGAAAACGTCATGATCAGGAGATCCCAGCACGTGGTTCCACTCCCCCAGGGGCAGCCTCTCCCCCACGGAGAGCTTCTCCTGGCAGCCTAAGGTGGCTTGTCACAGTGAGAAGCCAATCGCCACCTCACCCAGCCAAACCACGTCTCATAACAGATACCAAGTTGTTCTCAGAATGAGGACTACTCCATGTCAGCGGGGTCTGAGGACACCCCAACTCAAGCCAAACTTTAAACATCTGGAAGCCTCCTTGCAGAAGCTCCTCAGGTAAGATCCCAAACATTTTGTGTAGTCAGCCACTGCTCTGTTGTTCCTACTGACCTAAAGAAACTGAGGCAAAATTAACATACAGAGTTTATTTGGGCCAAGGTTGAGGCCAGCTGCTCAGGAAACACTGGAAGTGTTCTGGAGAATAAAGGAGATGCTCCAGTTTTTAAAGAAAAATGAATGAATCAGCAATTATAAAAGTTTTAAGGAATTTTTACTGTACTGGTTTATTAAAAGAACACTGATTAGTAATTGGCTATATACTACTGTTGAATGATAGGGTATAAATTATGGCATTGTTAGGTTAATTTATGGCTACTAGCGTAGAGTCCACAGAGCAGGCGATTACTTAGGTCAGCATGGGGAGTGAGGCATAACTGCTGTCACATTTCAGTGCCTCTCTGGGCCTGACAACTAAAGGGGGCTCACGTCCCTCAGAGAAAAAGATCCTTTCTTTTCTCCTGTCTCAGTGCAACTGTCCTTCCACCCAGCTTGAAGTGTCCCCATACAGGGGCCATTTCACAGGGAAAGGCCTATAGGCTGCTTCTCTTCTATGGCTGTATTATTTATTTGAAAAGGTTCTGAACACCCTTGAGATCCTGGATGTTAAAAAAAAAAAAAAAGCTCTGAGTATTTATATACTTTAGTCAAACTCTTCCACATCTTCAGGATTCCAGAGAGACTCACAAAAAACTAAAAACATAATTAAGAACCTGAGGAAAAAGGCAAGTGTCCTGTTCTTTCTTTGATAAGGTCTCATTTTGGCCCAATGGTGCTGGAGAAAAAGGTGAGGTAAGGCCCTTGGGGTGGTAAAGAGGCACTGGAATGAGGCCAGAAGTCCTCAGTGCATTCTCTAGAGGCCCCTGTAGATGTTCAACGAGAATCACCACAAGATCCCTGCTGTGCTACGGCACCTGTGCTGGGAGTCAAGTGAAATGGTGGGGCAGGATGAGAACAGGGCGAGCACAGATGGAGTGAGGTAGGAGTGTGCTGGGGGGAGCAGCTCTTCTAGGTGGGACCCTAGTACATGTGTGGGGCTGGGTGGAGGGGATGGTGGCTGTGGTGCTGAACACTAGCCTTTCTCCCCAGTGCCGGGGCTGGAGTGGGTAGAGCGAGCCCTCTGGGGGTCACTCTGGGAGGGCCTGAGGTGTTGGGCCAGGTGTGGTAAGGAAGATGGGAGAAGGGTAGCTGAGTGCACAGAAGAAAGGCTAACCACTGAAGTCTCGTCCCACTGTTGGCCGCTTACAAGACGTGTCCTCTACACTCACAGCCGTACTTCTACCTCCCAAATGGTCTGCAGAGTTCACCCCATCACAGCCAGGCTTCTGGGGGCTGGCGGAACCCACTCGCAGCTCTTCCCCTTAGCCCTTGCTCCATAGGGCCTCACCATGGCTGCAGCGCCTCGCCAAGAACATTGCCATGCTTGCACTCACAGGCCCTCCAGGGAATGCCAGGTCAGAAAGTTCTCTCGTCCCAGCATCTCTCTACCCCTACCACAGCTCTACAGCACCAGCTCCGGCACTTGCATGGGGATCCCCAAAGTCACGGACTCCACTGCCTTTCTTCTGTGCACTCAGCCACCCTTCTCCCATCTTCCTTACTACACCTGGCCCAGCACCTCAGGCTCGCCCAGAGTGACCCCCAGAGGCCTGGCTCTACCAAGTAGTTGTGCACCTTGCCCTGTGCACTCACTCCAGCTCTCCATATGGGCTCTCTACTTGAGGGAAGCAGGCAAACCTCTGGAGGTTTTCCTAGGATGGCACCGTACCTAGCACAGTGCCCAGAGGTGCATTTACGCTAGGTAAGTGTTGATGGTGCTGGAATCACGTGCCAAGAAAGAGGCCTGTGCTTCCTGTTTTCAGGTGGACAGTGCCAGACTGTGGGACTGGGCAAAAGCCAGAAGTAAGAGCTCCTGCTGTTCTGGTGGTTTAGAATATGGGATTCACGTGCTTTGGTAAGAGAAGGAGGGGGGAACGCTGGCTCCGCATCCGCTGGCTGTGGTGAAGGCCCTGCTGTTGGCCACAGGCTGGCAGCCTCAGTGCTGTCTCAGAAAAGCAGTCAGCCCTACATGAGTCTCTGCCATGGTACAGAGAGGAAGGGGTAGGGGGCGCAGGGAGGGCCTTGGGTTCACAGCCAATGGGCCTGTTCAGCTAAAACTGCAGTGCCCTGGGCGGAGCGCTCTCCTGATGTATCCTTCCTTGGTCATGCTAGACCCTAAACCAGCTCTCTCTGGGCAGCCATGGCAAAGGCTTCGTTAGCTCAGCCACTCAAGTCATCCAGAAGCTGTTCTGTCTTTCTGCTCTCAGGGCCTGCCCTCCCTGTTCACATGGAAGCAGCTGGCTGGCTGAAGGTCAGTGAAGACCCTCATGCTTAGATTTCTTCTCTTTGGCCCAACATGTCAAGTGCATGGAGCGTCCAGGGCCCCCGTTCCCTCCCGGAGACCAGCAAACTGTGGCCCATGCCCTCATCTAAGTCATCAGTGATAGCTCCACACCTATAGATGCTTCCTTTCTGTGACCCCACCTGAAGGGCAGGATCTACAAATTTCACATTTCACCACTGTGCCCCAAGCGAAAATAAGACTGTACACCTGGCACAGAGCCAGGCAAGTGGTACTCAAGCTCCACTCCCCATGAAGTCAAGCAGCCCCAGTCAGAGAGAAACCACAGATGCCTCTTCACCTTGCTTCAGGCCCTGGCACTCTTGGTATCCATGCCATTCAAGAGAGAGGGTGGCTATAAGGAGTGAACTTGCAAACCTAATCCCACTGAATACAAGAAGCAACTGTGTCTTAATGACTTTAAAATCAAAGCCTGACCACTGGAGTAACATCAGTAATATGGTGGACTAGGAAGCTCCAAGTCCTCATTCCTCCATGAAAACATCTCCATGAAACAAGAGATTGGTTAAAATAACCTTACAAGGGACTCTGGAAAACAGTCAAATTCTATAGCAAACAAGTAAATGCCCATTCAAGAAAAGTCACATTCAAAACAGTAGGAAACTTAAGGGTATTTTCACTCAACCTTGCACCACTTCCCCAGCGTGGTACAATCTTGGTCCGGAGGAGGCAGCAGCCCAGTTTCCAACTGTGTCCCTTGAACTGGAGGGAGCAGAGCAGACCTTATCTGCAACATTCTGACAAGTCTGTGTGCTGCCTTAAGGATTAGTCTGTTTCACTTAGCTCCCGGGTAGAAAAGCAATGACTACTACTCAGGAAAGCTGCAGGGGGATGACAGATTTGGATGCCTAAAAACAAGAGATCACGAGCAACAGATTGAACAACAGATCATCTAAGGCCCTGAGGATAACCTCAGACAAAACACTTCGGGAAATTAAGACATTCGAAAGCAGCTGTGTATATAGGGGAATTAAGAAGGGTATGTATATGCAGACCCAGGCAAGAGAGACTCATAAAACATTTGAGAAAACTTAAAATTTTCATGATGGGTTAATTGTTAGGCTCAGAGACAGTTTTCAAAGACTAAGTAGGAGAGGTGGCTGTTTTTTAAAATGCCTAATTTTCAACAAAAATCACAAGGCATACAAAGAAACTAGAAAATATGGTACACTCGAAGAAAAGAAATTGTCCCTAAACATGTATAGGCACTGGACAAAGACTTGAAAACAACTGTCTTAAATATGCCCAAAGACCTAAAAAAACAAAACAAAAAAACCACACACACAGACCAGGAACTATAGGAAATGACAGGTGAACAACACAGTGAGAATATCAGCAAAAGAAAGAAATTATGAAAAGTAACCTAACAGGTCAGGCACGGTGGCTCATGCCTGTAATCCTAGCATTTTGGGAAGCTGAGGTGGGATCACCTGAGGTCAAGAGTTTGAGACCAGCCTGGCCAGCATGGTGAAACCTCGTCTCAGCTGGGCATGGTGGTGGGCACCTGTAATCCCAGCTACTTGGGAGGCTGAGGCAGGAGAATCACTTAAACCCAAGAGGCAGAGGTTGCAGTGAGCCAAGATGGCACCACTGCATTCCAGCTTGGGCAACAGAGCAGAAACTCCATCTCAAATTCGAAGGTTGAAAAATACAAAAAAACAAACTTCACCAGAGGGGTTCAGCATCAGATTTAGGCAGACAGAAGAAAGAAAAAAGAACGAAGAAAAGTGAATAAAACCTAATGAACTTATGGGAAACCATCAAATGGACCAATACAAATCTTATGAGTCCAGCAGAAAGAAGAGGAGGAGAAAAGGACAGAGATTATTTGAACCCAGAAGTTCAAGACCAGCTTGGGCAATATAGTGAGACCCCATGTTTGAAAAAATCTTGGCCAAAAATTGCCATATTTTGGGAAAGATATGAATCTACAAATCCAAGAAGCTAAAGAAACTCCAAATAAGATAAACCCACAGAGATCAATCTGAGACACACTATAACCAAACAGTCAAAAGACAGAGGATCTCGAAACCAGTAAAAGAAAAGAGACTCATCACATATAGGAAATAATAAGATGATCTGCTCATTTCTCAGCAGAAACCTTGAAGGCCAGAAGGCAGTGAAATTGTATATATAAGTGCTAAAAGACAAAAAACTGTCAACTGAAAATTCTGATTCTGGCAAACTGTCCTTCAAAAAAGAGGGAGGAATTAAGACATTCCTAGATAAACATAAGCCAAGGGAATTCATTACCATTAGACCTGACCTACAAAAAATGCTAAAGGAAATCCTTTAGGTTGAAATAAAAGGAAGCTAGACTGTAAACTTGATATAAAGATCTCTGATAATGGTAAATACATGGGAAAATATAAAAAGCAGCATTATTACAATTTTGGTTTGTAACTTTACTTTTAAAAACACATACAAAATAATTTTAAATGTTAATGGGCATATAATGGATAAAGATATTATTTGTGACATTTATAAAACGGAGTGGGGTGGTAGAGCTATATAGGAGTTCATGTATGCAATTAACGTTAAGTTGATATCAATTTAAAATGAATTGTTGTAACTTGAGGTTGTCCTAGGCAATCTCTGTGGTATCCACAATGAAACTATCTATAGAAAAAGGGAATCAAAATGTGCCATTACAAACTATCAAATAAGCACAACAGGAGGCAGTAATGGAGGAAGAGGGACAAAAAAGCTGTAAGACATACAGAAAACTAACAAAGTAGCAAAAGTCTTTCCCTATCAGTAATTATTTTAAATGTAAATAGATTCAACTCAAAAGCCACAGGCTGGCAGAATGGATAAGAACACACGATCCAATTACATTCTGTCTACAAGAGAATCACTTTAGCTCTCAACACATACATAAGTTGAAAATGAAAGGATGGAAAAAGATATCTCATGAAAATAATACCCAAAAGAGAGCTGGGGTGAGTATCCTAAGAGACTAACTTTATGTCAAAAACTGTTACAGGCCAAGCGCGGTGGCTCAGGCCTGTAATCCCAGCACATTCGGAGGCTGAGGCAAGCAGATCACCTGAGGTCAGGAGTTCAAGACCAGCCTGACCAACATGAAACCCTGCCTCTACTAAAAATACAAAAATTAGCTAGGCATGGTGGTACGTGCCTGTAATCCCAGCTACTCAGGAGGCTGGGGCAGGAGAATTGCTTGAACTTGGGAGGCAGAGGTTGCAGTCAGCCAAGATTGTGCCACTGCACTGCAGCCTGGAAGGACATTAATAAAAGGGTCAATTCATCAGGAAGATATAACGATTATAAGCATAAGCACCAAATACCAGAGTTCCAAAATATATGAAGCAAACATTTATAGAACTGAAGGAACAAACAGATACTTCTAAAATGATGCTTGGAGACTTCAGTACTACACTTTTATAATGAACAGAACAATGAGACAATAGAGTTTGAACAATGCTCTAGGCCAAGTGGACCTAACAGAATGTATAGAACATCCACCCAACAACAGTAGAATATACTTTTCTCAAGTGCAAATGGAACATTCTCCAGGATATAACATATGATAGGCCACAAACAGTATATATTTTAAAAGGTAAAGTCATACAAAGTGCCTTTTCTAGAAACAGTGAAATGAAACCGAAACTCAATAATGGAAGAAAAACCGGGAAACTCACAAGTATATGGAAATTAAATAGCATATGCTTTGATATGGTTTGGATGTCTGTCCCCTTCAAATCACATGTTGAAAAATAATCCCCAGTGCTGGAGGTGGGGTCTGGTGGGATGTATTTGGGTCATGAGGGCAGATCCTTCCTTCATGAATGGCTTAGTGCCCTCCCCATGGTAATGAGAGATCTTGCTCTGAGTTTACAGGTAATCTGGTTAAGAGTGTGGCAATGCCCCCTGCTCTCTTACCGTGTGATATATCTGCTTCCCCCTTTGCTATAATCATAAGCTTCCTAAGGCCGTCACCAGAAGCTAGGCAGATGTTAGTTCCATGCCTGTACAGCCTGCAGAACCATGAGCCAAAATAAACTTCTCTTTATAAATTACCAAGCCTGAGGTATTCCTTTATAGCAATGCAAATGGACTAATATACTCTTAAACAACCAAGGGATCAAAGAAGAAATCATAAGGGAAATTAGAAAATACTTTGAGACAAATGAAAATGAAGCACACTATGCCAAAAGTTATTAGATGCAGCAAAAACAGTGATAAGGGGGACATTAACAGCTGTAAATGTCTACAAGATTTTAAATCAACAACCTAACTTAACATGTTATGGAACTACAGAAAGAATAAACTAAACCTAAAGCTAGCAAAAGGAAGAAAATAATAAAGAACAGAAGTATACAGAAAACAGAAAAACCAATACAGAAAAATCAACAAAACCAAAAGGTAATTTTTTGAAAAGATCAACAAGACTGACAACTCTTTGGCTAGATGGACTAAGAAAAAAAGACAAGACCCAGATTACTAAAATCAGAATGAAAGTGGGAACATGACTCCAGGTTTCACAGAAATAAAAAGGATTGTAAGAGAGTACCATGAACAATTGTATGCCAACATAATGAATAAATTCCTGGAAATATGCAACCTACCAGGACTGAATCATAAACAGAATCTGAATAGACCAATGACTAGCAAGGAGATTGAATCAGTAATCAAAAACCTCCCCAAAAAGGATGGTTTCACTGGTTAAATTCTACCAAACATTTTGAGAGGAATTAATATCAATCCTTCTCAAACTCTTCCAGAAAAATTGAAAAGGAAGGAAGTACTTCCTAACTCATTCCATGAGGCCAGCTTATCCTAATAACAAAGCCAGACAAAGACACTACAAGAAAATTGCAGACCAATATCCCTTGTAAATACTGATGCAAAAATCCTTAATAAAATACTAGCAATCCAAACTCAGCAGCATATTAAAGGATTATACACAATGACTATGTGGAATTTACTCCTGAAATGCAAGATTGGTTCTGCACATGAAGATCAATCAGTGTGATATACCACATGAAGAGAACGAAGGGAAGAAAATGCAGATCTAAAACACTAAATTTTACCATAAAAAAGGAAGAAAAAAGGAACTGCTGAACTGCTTCCCAAAGTGGCTGTAGCATTCTATGCATCCATCACAGATGCATGCATTCCAGTTGCATCTTGAACATTTAGTGTTGTCAGCCTTTCCCATTTTTAGCCATCCCATTGGGTGTATAGTGGTATTTCACTGTGGTTTTAATCTGAATTTCCCAGATGACTAATGATGTTCAGCACTTTTTCATATGTTTATTGGTCTTTCACAATAACTTCTTTGGGGCAGAGTCTGGACAAATACTTGCCCATAATAAACTGGGTGGTTTATCTTTTATTACTGAGTTACAGTTCTTTATATGGATACAGTCCTTTCATATATAGTTCTTTATATATCTGTGGATACAGTCCTTTCAAATATAATTTGTAAATATTTTCCTCCAGTATGGCTTGCCTGCACATTTTCTTAGGTGTGTTTGAATGAGCAAACTTTGTAAATTTTGAAGAAGTCTAATTTATCAAATTTTCTTTTTATGGTTGTTGCTCTTTTTATTAAGACACAGTCTTGCTCTGTCACCCAGGATGGAGTGCAGTGTACAATCATGACTCACTGCAGCCTCAACCTCCTAGGCTCAAGCAATCCTCCTGCAGCTGAGACCACAGGCATGTGCCACCACCACACACCACCACCACAGGAAACTAATTAAAAAAAATTTTTTTTCTAGAGATGAGGTCTCATTGTCTTGCCGAGGCTGAGTCTCAAACTCCTGGACTCAAGTAATGCTCCCACCTTGGCCTCCCAAAGTGCTGAGATTACATGTGTAAGCCACTGCACCTGGCTGGCTGTTGCTTTCTGCATCTAAGAAATCTTTGTCCACTTTCGTCACTGTGGATATTCTGGTATGTTTCTCTCTCAAAGCTTTATGGTTTTAGCTATTGTATGTAGGTCTACAAATTTCTCTATGGTATGAGATAGGAGCTGTGGTTCTTTTTTTTTTTTTTTTTGCATAGGAACATCCAATTATCCTAACACCACTTGCTGAAAAAATTTCACATTAGCCACTGATCATATAAATGTGATCTGTTTCTTGGATTTCTATTCTGTCCCATGTTGTTATCATCATGCCAGCACCACACTGTCTTGATTATTTTAAGTTTTGAAGCCAAACAGGGCATACCTTTCAACTTTTTATTTTTTAAGTTTGCTTTGCTTACTCAAGGTCCTTCTCATTTTCATATTTAATTTAGAAACAGTCTGTCGATTTCTACAGAAAAAAAAGTCTGCTGAGATTTTGATTGGGATTGCAATGAATTGAAAAAACCAACTTGGGTAGAAGTGAATGTTAGCACTGAGCCTTCCAGTATGTGAACATGGTACGTCTCACTGTTTATTCAAGTGTTCATTAAATTTTTCAGCAATGTTTTATGGTTTTCACTGTAAAGTTCTGGTCATCTTTTATTAAATTTTTTCCTAATTTTAATTTTTTAATTTTATTTTCTACTGTAAATGGGACTGGGCTTTTGGTTTCATTTTCCAATTGTTGGTTGCTAGTACATAAAATACAACTCACTTTTGTATATTGAGCTGTGTCCAATGACATTGGTAAGTCAAATCCACTTATTAGTGCTAATAATTGTTTGTATATTCCTTAGAATTTTCTACATAAAATCATGTCACCTGCAAACAGAAGCAAATGTATGTCTTACTTTTTTTTCTTTAAACCTCTTTCTCCTTTGTCTATTGGAATGATGAGGACCACCAATACAATGCTGAACAAAAGAGGTAAGAATGGGCACCCTTACCTTGTTTCCAATCTTAAGAATGTATTCAGTATCTCAGGCCATTAAATATAATGTTAGCTGTATGTTTTGAGACAGGGTCTCACTTTGTTGCCCAGGTTGGAGTGCAGTGACATGATCATGGCTCACTGCAGCCTCAACCTCCTGGGCTTCAAGCGATCCTCCTGCCTCAGCCTCCCAAGTAGCTTGGGACTACAGGAGTGCATCACTATGCCTGGCTAACTTTTAATTTTTTTGTAGAGACAAAGTCTCACCATGTTGCCCAGGCTGCTCTTAAGACTCCTGGGCTCAAGTGATCTTCCCACCTTGTCCTCCCAAAGCTAACGCACTTTAAAGATGTTCCAGTGTCTTCTGGCCTTCATAGTTTTTGATGGGAAGTCAGAGGACGTAAGAATCACTGTTTTCTTAGAAGTAATGTATCGCTTTTCCTCTGGATGATTTCAAGATTTATCTTCACCTTGTTAGCTGCTTGACTATGACACATCTGACATGGTTAAGGTTCACTGGGCTTCTTGAATCTGTATGCATATGCCCTCCACCAGATCTGGAAAAATCTTGGCCAGTATATTTCCTAATATTTTTTTCTGCCCTAAGAGAGATTTTTTTCTACTCAGAAAGAATATGAAGACCAGATGACTCCTTTAAAGTCCTTTCAGGAAAAAAATCATCAACCCAGGATGCTATATCTAACAAAAATACCCTGCAAGAATAAAGGGAAAATAAGAATATTCTTAGAGAAGAAAAAAAATTTGTTACCAATAAACATGCAATACAAGGACAGAATTTTGTTTAGAACCCTATTTCCTAGTGTTAAGCCCATTATCTTGTATGATTTTAAGGGTTTTAACTCTCTCTCTCTCTAGAAACTTAAAAGAGGCAGCATCTTACCTGCGAAAAATATTCTTCTGAAATGCGTGCAGCCCACTCGATGCAGTACTGCAGGGGTCGGCAGGGATTGGACACATCAGCACATTTAATCAGCATTCGTTTGATTAGAGTCCGGTTCTCTGGAGTCCTAAGCATAGTGTTTATCATTTCCTGATTTTTATCAGTTTCCTGAAACATGAGTGGAATTCAAAGCAATCAAAATGGGTCCCCTTGGTACCAAGCCCTCTCTTACTGGTCTGTCCCACTGTAAGCACAAAAAGAGCACTAGTCAGGATAAGGATCTCATGAAACAGTGCCAAGGATATTCGAGCACCGAGCTTGGCCTCTCATTTTACACAGGAGAAAACCAAGGCTCAGTGATATTCCAACAGGACCTAGAAGTGGAGGGTAGCACTAAGGGTTGGTATATCTGCTGTTCTCCTTCTCCTTGACTCTTCTCTTCCTCTCACTAAATCTTTCTCACCGCTGCCTTTTTTTCTCTTCTTCTCTCTCTCTCCCCCATGGTAAGAACTCAAAGTCTTTTATTTTATTAAAAAAGAGAAAGAGCTGAAAAAAATAAATTTCTCTGTCCTCACAACAGATTGGCTCTTGTAGCCCAACAGGCTCCCTACTTCTCAACCCAGTCCTGTGACAGGGCAGATTCCCAAGATCACACCTAACATTTTTGATGTATAAATGACTTAGCAGTCATTCTCTGTTGATCTGCACTCACAAGAAGATCTAATGGTAAGCATGAAAAGTATTATTGATTACATTTTACAAATGAGGACACTGAGACTCAGGGAGGTGAAGTGACTTGTCCAAAGCAACCAGCTGAGCCAGGATAAGAACTTAAGGTCTGCCTTTAGTCCCAGGCTGCCTTCCACTCACAGTACCATGTGCTGTCTGCATCACAAGGATCCCCACTGGATATGGATCAATTTATGATGTAATAGAACCACTATTTGTAGGCTCTCTGAAGATAATTCAGGTTAGAGGGTATTGGGCCAGAGAGCAATGAAAAAGACCAGAGGCAAGCAGGTCTCCTCAGTCTGATTCTGTGCCCACCAAGCAACCTTCCAAAAGAGTTAGTCATATGATTTCAATATGCAACAGCAGTAGCCTAAGAAGGCCTGATGGTCCCAGCTCAGAGAGAACAGATCCGCCATCAAGACGGGCAGGTGGCATCCTGACTCTAGGCTTCCCACGCTTCCTGGAGAGTGCCAAAATGACTACTACACCAGTGACACTTCAGTAGCTCTTGTCACTCCAGGCTTCCACTGTGACCAGCTCTGTGCTGACCCTTCTTTCTTCAGATCCGTTAATACCTGCAGTGTGACTATAGTTTCGTACTGCCAGCCTGCAAACTATTTTCTTTTATCTTCCTTTCTCCTGCTCTGACCCACTGGATATTGATTTTCAGTCTCTCAGAAGTAACCCCCCGTACTGACAACAGAGATGAGAACTATAATGTTAAGTGGAGCAGAGAACTCAGCTAAGTCTAGGGGCTGTCCAGACTAGACTGAGGAAACCAAGTCTGTGAGGTGTGTGGTTTCCTTCTGTGGCATGAAGTCAGCCAGGAGTGGTGGCCAAGTGACAGCCCTATCCAGAATGACAGGGCAGGAGCCAACAAAAGAGGCTGGTATAGGCACCTCTGTGTTAAAAGTCTTTGGAAAGAGAGTGAATTCAGAGGCAGGCTGACAAACAGAACAGGAAAGGGTGAGGAAACAGAGTTCTCAACATCAGGTTAAAACAAAGTAAGTGTCATGGGGTAATATGCTAGAAAGCCAGGGGGTAGACGAAGGCCATGGCCAAACAAATGAGTTGCAGAAGTAAAATGGAGTTAGAAGTCAAGGAATTGTGACCCTAGCCTGCGAGGATAAGTCATCCCTGTGTGTGGCAGATATCTCAGGATGGTGATAGGAGCTGGGGAGGAGGGTGGTACAGAAGACTGTGAGTTGCTGCCAACATGTTCAGTAAATGTGGGCCTCAGAGGAAGAAGGTTTATGAAGAACATATTCTTTGAGTTGCTGATGACATAATCTAGTCACCAGTTCTTAAGTGCCTACCATGCTCATCAGTACTATGCCTTGAGACTTATTATCCCCATTCTACAGATAAGCAAATGATGGGAGCTTGGGCCTCAGCTGGAGTCTCCTGACTGGTGAGAGAGTTAATGTTATCCTTGCCCAGCAACTGTTGTGGACTCCATGCCTCAAATGTAGAAACAGGGGCAACAATAATGTCACCCTTGTGACACAAATACAGTGTCCTTCTCAATCCACACACTCCTCTAAGTGAGGACCAAGAGAGGATAGCTGCTGCTACCATGATGTGTGCCCACTGGGAGTGGCTGGAAAGAGATATCAAGGGCTCCAACTGATCACAGAATGGCAAAGAAGGGAGGGGGATATTAGTGAGAAAGGGTGCGGGAATAGCTTACCTGTCTAAAGTTAGCTTATCCAAAATCTGACCTTCCTTTTGAGTATTCTCGTCTCATTGGATGTGCTAATTTTTTTCCTGCCAAGTTTTTGCACTTTAAATAATTTTTTAACCAATAAAAACTAAATTCAGTGAGCCCACTGTGATGGTTAATACTCAGTGTCAACTTGATTGGATTGAAGAATACAAAGTATTGGTCCTGGGTGTGTCTGTGAGAGTGCTGTCAAAAGAGATGAACATTTGAGTGGGTGGGCTGGGGAAGGCAGACCCATTAATTGGGTGGGCACCATCTAATCAGCTGCCTGCAAATATAAAGCAGGCAGAAAAACATGAAAAGGAGAGACCAGCCTAGCCTCCCAGCCTACATTTCTCCCATGCTGAATGCTCTCTGCTCTCGAACATCAGACTCCAAGTTCTTCAGTTCTGGGACTCATACTGGCTCTCCTTGCTCCTCAGCTTGAAGACAGCCTATTGTGGGACCTTGTGATCATGTAAGTTATTACTTAATAAACTCCCCTTTGTGTATGTGTATATATATCCTATTAGTTCTGTCCCTCTAAGAGAACCCTAATATACTCACTGAGGGAACCCTTCTGTGGCTGGTATCATGGTCCATGTGTTTCCATAACCCAACAGTACTAGGGCCCCAAACACAGGTTCTCTTTGCAGGAAGTTTCCCTTACCCCATTTTCTTCTAGCGTTGCCAAGGGTTTGTTGATGCTGTTGACAAATTTGTTGACATGCTCAAAGTGCTTTGTCATTTCCGTGGCTAAGACCATGTCGATAATCCCCTGGCGCAGTGTCCGATAGTCATTCCTGTTTTCGATGACAAATTAGAGGCTGCTACAGATTACTGATCCAGACCAGCCAAGTACTCAGAGGCTGCTACAGATTACTGATCCAGACCAGCCAAGTACTCCTGAAAACAATCTGTTATTCAGATAATGTGTCCTCTGCAGCTATAAATCTAATGCCGCTGAAAGTCACAAGGCACATTTTAAAAAGATGTGGAAGTTATGGGTTAGTGCCTAGATTGTTAGCAAGGAGAACCCAAACAGAAGTTAAAACCAAAAGCTATAGGCAAAACTTTATAGTTGCAGTGTTTATCTTGTCAATGTAGAGATCTGTGGTTAGAAAAAATATACCCCACATGGAGGTACCTTGAGACCCAACAATTTTAGTGCCCATAGAATGTGAGGATTGATCTTTTGATAGCTTGAGAAATCATAGGGAGTACTTGATGCCTCTATCTCTAACCCTTACTTTTATTTTAGTACTTTAAAAAATTCATTTCTTGAAGAGGTATGAATGAATATGAAATAAAGTCTCTATTCAACCCCTTTTCTGCAGCTGAGTAGAAAACTTTCCCTAGAAAGTTAATAGGTTCTCATGTGGTTTTCCATTGATAACTGATGTATCTATAAGCAAATATAAATATAAACTACTTTAACTCCACCTCTGAAATCCTAGAACATGGCACAAGGGAGTTTTACAAAATCAAGAATCCTCTTCTTTAAAAATCCAAATTAATAAGTATTCTTCATGACACAATGTTTTTTCCTTCTTCAACTGACATTCACTAAGTTACCAAACACTGTGGCACTGAGGGCACAGTGACATATGACCCTTGTGACCTTACAGAGCTTAAGAATCTATTCACACATTACGCAAATAATTAAAAAATAATTAAGAAATGTGATATGTGCTATGAAGAAATCTGGGATTGAATAATTAGATGGTTTAACTTAGCATGAGAGATCAGGGAAGGCTTCCCCAAGGAAGTGACATGTAAACAGAGACAATGCCAAGGAGATGTACGCTGAGCACGGGAGGGCAGCATGGAGTGCTTCAGGGAGATAGATGACTGCTTCTCTGAGTCTCTAAGAGCTCAAGATATCGGGATTATACTTCATCTTAAAACATCAAGACACAAAGCGGCTGAATCTTAAAATCACTGTGCTAAGTGAAAGAAGCCAGTCACAAAAGACCACACATTGTGTATGATTCCATTTACATAAAATGTCCAGAACTGGCAAATCTATAGAGACAGAAAGTAGATCAGTAGTTGTCTAGGACTAGAGTTAGGGGAATGGAAAGGAACTGCTCATAAATTTGAGGTTCTATCAAAGGGGTAATATTCTAAAATTGAATATACTATGAGTTGCACAACTCTATGAATATACTAAAACCACTATGAATATATTAAAAACCACTTTACATATTATTATTTTGAGACAGGGTCTCGCTCTGTTGCTCAAGCCGGAGTGCAGTGGTGTGATCATGGCTCACTGCAGCCTCAGCCTCATGGGCTCAAGCAATCCTCCCACCTCAGCCTCCCGAGTAGCTGGGACTACAGACACAACCACCAAGCCTGGTTAATTTTTTTTCCTTTTGTAGAGACAGGGTATCCCTATGTCGCCCAGGCTGGTCTCAAACTCCTGGGCTCAAGTGATTCTCCTGTCTCAGCCTCCCAAAGTGCTGGGATTATAGGCATGAGCCACTATGCCCAGCCCACTGTATACTTTGTACACTTTAAATGGGTGAACTGTGTAAGATGTGAATTATATTTCAACATAGCTGTTTAAAAAAGACAGAGAGGGATCAACACACTCCCCAATCATTGTTCTTACCTCTCCATGTTTTTAAATATATTGCATTTATCATCTCCAGTGGTCAGCTGGAAGGCCAAGGCCGCATGGTGGCTCTCCAGCACAGCAGTGTCATTGTACAAAATGGCCAGCTCACTTCCAGCATTACACAGGAAGGAGTTGGTTCTCCCAGGGTGATCCACATCATGAATGGTGGCTGCAATGAGTGCAGCGACCTCATCAATTGGATCTAAAGTTTCCTGAAAACAAGACAGCTTTTAAAAACGGGGGTATGACACTGAAGGCAAAGAAGCCTTCTGTATAGTTTTCTTTCTCCCCTATTACTTTCAGGTAAGAATATTTCAGATTTCTAAGAAAAGCATACTACGTGAGCAAATCTAGTCTTCCTACCTCCACCCTGAAACAGTTATATTTCTGCATAGTTTTGTTAGTCTCACACAAGTTAAGGACTTACCAAAATACAGGTGTTCTCAACAGATAGGAGTCACCTCCTCAGCCAGTCTTTCTCTAGACCCATCACAAAAAAAGTCCTTAGTCTGAGATATTGACTTAGACCAACATAAACTAACACTAATAAAGGAGAGAAACAATTTTAAATAAAATTTAAAATAGGCACCACTTACATTAACTGGGAATTGCCTTAGTTTTCTTCCCCCTTTTAGTGCTATCTTTGTCAGGTTGATGTCAGAGTTTTGTGAGTTTGACAAAATGATCTGGAAGTTTTCCATCTTTTTCAAGGCTCTGAAAAGGTTTATGTAACATGGAAAAATTCCTTAAAGGGCTAAAGAATTCACCTGTCAATATGTGTCAGGAGCCAACTTTTGAAGAAATTAAATAATAATTTAAAAATGACTAAAATTACTTCCATGTTATTGGTCTCTTTTTTAAATACTTCTCACATCAATTTAATTAAAACATTCCATTAAAACTATTTTAAAGCTTTTGATTTAGTACATATGTGGGCGGTACTTCTACTATTTTCTGCTTTAAATTTGTGTATTTTTGTGTCTTTATAACTTAACTTAGTTTGGCTAGAACTTCATCTATTTTCTTGGTGATTTCCAAGAGCCACACTGGATTATCACTTTGCTCTTCCCATGTTCTTTTTCTTCCTTTTTTAAAGTAATTAGGGCATTTAAAACATAAACCTTTAAATATATAACTGACTTCATTCTATAGGTTTTGATAGATAAGTCTCTCATTTTTGTTGTTTTCTAACTAATGTCATTTTGGTTTTATTTCTTTGTTGATCCCCAAATTATTAAGAATATTTTCTCATTTGTTGTAGCTGACATTTTAAATTTAACCATTAGTTATTCTATTTTGTTGTGTTGTGGTTAGAAAATATAGCTTATGAAGTTTAGAAGTTCAACACATTATGTACCAGTATAAGATCATTTTTGGAAATACCCTACAGACTCTTGAAGATGTTTAGCTAATAAATCAGCCTTGCAAATTTATTTAAATTGATTTAAAATAAAATTCAATAATTTAAGTGGGCAAATAGTATGGTATGTGAATTACATTTCAATAAATGCTCTTTTTTTTTGTTGTTTTGAGACAAGAGTCTTGCTCTGTCGCCCAGGCTGCAATGCAGTGGCATGATCTTGGCTCACTGCAATCTCCACCTCTTGGGTTCAAGTGATTCTCCCGCCTCAGCCTCCCAAGTAGCTGGGATTATAGGCCTGCACCACCACGCCCAGCTAAGTTTTCTATTTTTAGTAGAAATGGTGTTTCACCATGTTGGCCAGGCTAGTCTCGAATTCCTGATCCATTTGCACTGGTCTCCCAAAGTACTGGGATTACAGGTGTGAGCCACGACATTTCAATAAATGCTCTTAAAAACTGTTTTCAGTTAGCTTTCTAAATATATATTTGTATGTTGTCTATAGAGTACTTTAAAAGCAATAGAGCAAAAATTGGGTTCTTTATATACTGAGCCATATTGACACAGACGTCCCTCTGTTGTTACTTGTTTTCGTAATTTAGAAAACAGTCCCTCCTCTGGACACCTATTTTACCTACAGTCTGATTTGATTTTTTTCTGGAAAACAAACCAACAAAAACAGAAATAAGAACTAGAGGGAGCAGGGAAAGTTCTGAGAAGGTATACCCTTCAAGGTGAGGAATGAACACTTGTTCACTTCCTCTGTGTGCCAGATGTCATCTTCTACTTTGCTCTCTGCCAAATGCCAGTCCCGTGATACAGAGGAGGAAATGCGGGCAGGAGCCACTTGCCCTGGCCCTGCATGATTGCAGTCATCTAGGCCCCAGCCAAGGGAGCAACAGGTCAAAGGCAGAAGCTTCAGAAACTAAAGTGGTTTGGCATGGCCCAAAAGTGGCCTGTGACTGAGGTAGAAGAGAGGAAACGATGAGAGGAGCTCATTGTTGAGGTGAGTGTGGAGAGCTGTAGAGGTTAAAGTTTAAATCCTGAGGGAGGTGGGAAGCTGCTCCTGGGAATGACAGTGTCAGGTGTGCTGTTTCAGAAAGATCACATTGGCAGGAGGGTAAGGGCGTTCCATAGGAGGCAGGAAAGGCAAGAATTCCAGTTTGGAACTGCCCAGATGGGAAAGCACTGCAGGGGGCCTCACTGGGACAGCAGCAAGAGATGAATCTGAGAACTGTAGGTGTGACAGGAGGCAAGGTCAGATGATCAACCAGATGTCGGGGGTTGAGGAGTGGAAAGAACCAAGGATGACTCTCGGTTTCTAACCTGGGTATCTGGTTGGATAATGGAACCCTAGATTAGGTAGATAACCCTGGGTGGGAGCAGTGCTGGGAGCAGAGATGATGAACTTGGCCTTAGAGCCCTGCAGACTTTGATGTACAGATGCAGGCCCTAAAGTGGGGATATCCAACAGTTACTTGGCTCTACTAGTGTACAGGCTTGGAGTGAGACCCCCAGAAGAATAGCCCTATCCTGTGGTTTCTCCTCTGGGACCAAATCCTGCCTCTTGTACCCTCATGGAATGGCTGGGATTATGTCATGAATTAACACATCTATTTCCCAAAGCTACAGTGTGGCCTCCAGACTGATTCCGAGTGTGGCCTCGCCCTTCCTGTGCCAGGCTGCACACGTGAGCAGTCATGCTATGTATCTTAGTGGAGGCAGGAACACTAGACTCTCCCCCACTGCTCCTGCCCATTAAACGTGGCATGTAAACAACAACTCACCTTTATCCTCTCCTTGGAGAGAAAATAGGCAGTGGCATGAAGCACATCAGCAGAATGTGTAGAATTGTGGTAGGGATTGGAAGAATGATAATTAGCTTCGATAATTTGTAACCACGATCTTAGTGTTGACTCAGAGCAGTGTAAGAATTCACAGATTCCAAAGCGAGCAAACATTTTGAGACCAAGATAAATCAAAGGCCTATAGAGAGAAAAAAACCCACAATATTAGAACAAAAGCAAACAAATAGGCCAAGTGTTTGAGGCCTGAATAGGTTCCAAGCCAAATTTCAGGGAGTGCAAGGCAGCAAAGTGGAGATTGCTTGGGCTGTGCTGTCCTCTCTCTGGTGGAGCAAACAAACTGGTTCCACTTCTTGCCCTCAGGGGACCATGATGCACAGGTGAGAGCTGGCTGTCCATAGCAGCTCTGGCCTCAGCCTCGTTGGGGCTCCTCATTTGCTGGGGGGACTTTGCTCGTTCTGTCCTTCCAGGTTCAGCTTCCTACTTGCACTACTGAATTTGTCACAACAATCCTTTTTCCAGGCTAAGCTTGTACCACCTTGAACACTATCCTCTCCTTTGGACTTGCTGGACCAATGCCATTGGCCAGACACCCTGCCTATAAGAAAACATTTCCTGAAAACGTCCTATGAGCCAGACATTGCTGTATGCCATGGAATTTTCTCAACACCTACCTTTCTGGAGGTGGGTGTTACAGCATGAGGGGATTTCCCCGGAAGTGACCAACTGGCCACCACGTTAGGTTCTTACTTGAGAAATCACCTTGACCCAGCATCTGGCCCTTGCCTTTAAAGGCCAAGAAACTGACTGTGTTGAGGCAGTATCCAGAGGTGATCATAGGACTTAAACTGACCTGCCTTAGCCCAATTCACATGGATGTAATGTCACTAGGATGTGACATAAAGGTGCTTAATTAGGATGATTAAGCACCTTTAAACCAGGTGCTTAAAGACTCATGTGCCAAGGGAGTATTCTTTTCCACTCTCCTTGGCTGTGCTGGGAGATGCGGAAGTAGAATGTATCAGAAGGTTAACTCAAGGCGCGCCTGAAAAAGTCAGGGGGTTATCTTGGCGACAGGTCGCCCAAACTGAGATGAGACCTGAGAAGCCATCCCATGGCCCAACCAAGCACACCTCTCCCGAGACACCCTAAGGGGCAGTCCTGGCTGGAATCAGCTCTGCGGACCTCCCTTTCTCGTGTGCCCAGCCAACTGCCACCTTTGGTTAACAGGTCTTCTCCGGCAAGGGAAAAAACTCAAGATAAAAGCCCATTCCTGCTCCTGCTCGCTGTGATCACACCCAGATGAGGATGACTAGGGCTTTGGGTGTCCCTATGCCTATCACCAACATAGCAACCAAAAGCTAGGGGCAGCTCTTATCACATGTGTATGTGTTTCTAATAAATTTTGGTTCTAGGCTCTGAGCAGATCTCTTACAGCAATCTTAACATATTACCACCTACAGGAGAAATACCTTTATTTCACAGAAAAAAGTCCTGGGCTACTTGGAGAAGTCACTGGCTCAGTTGCATGCTTTCCATGAATGTGCCATCACTGTGGCCAAGCAGACTTTCCCCCAGGCCCTGGTGACTCAGAGCCACGTGGTGCCCTGCTACTCCTTCCTCAGAGCCCCTCCCTGACCAGGTACCAGGGAGGTACCTGTGCACAATCCACACTCCTCAGGTAGCCTCTTCACACAGGCCCTGGGAATCTAGTTCTCCCTCTGCTGAGGCCTGCATGAACTCACCTATTGTGGGTGGCAGCCTCCAGTTCAAAAATATCAAAGTCCCAGTATTCTTCATTTTCCATGGCCCGAGCTATCCGTGGTGGGACATCATCAAGGGAGATGGGAGTGATTATACTGCTTGAAACTGTTTGAGTGTCTGTAAAGTGATGTAATTTGGAGAACAAAATTAATAGGCTTTAAAGGATTAACTTTTTTTTTTTTTTGAGACAGACTCTCACTCTGTTGCCCAGGCTGGAGTGTAGTGGTGCAGTCTCAGCTCACTGCAACCTCTGCCTCCCGGGTTCAAGTGATTCTCCTGCCTCAACCTCCTGAGTAGCTGGGATTACAGGCACCTGCCACCATGCCTGGCTAATTTTTTGTATTTTTAGTAGAGACAGGGTTTCGCCATGTTGGCCAGGCTGGTCTCGAAATCCTGACCTCGTGATCTGCCTGTCTCGGCTTCCCAAAGTGCTGGGATTACAGGTGTGAGCCACCGCTCCCAGCCAGGATTAACTGTTTCTTAGGGAGGACAGTACTGCCTCAGGGACAGCTGCTTTGTTTCTGAGACTTTATGACATACCAAGATACTTCTTAATGAGGTGAAAAATGATTTAAAAACTTTTATCTGAAAAAATTATTTTCATCACTTAAGCTACACTGCAGTATTATAGACAGTGATCTAAAAAATTAAAAAGGAAAAACTTACTTTTTGTTGAAAGAACATATTCATTCCCTGATAGTCTTCGCAAACCATCCTGATAAAAATCAAGGAAACAAGAAAAAGGAAAGTCACAACTGTTCTTTCCTTCCTGGAAACTCCAGGAGGTCCCCCCACAGGACAGCTCAGGGCAGCCCTCTCCACCAATCCACTCAAGGCTGCCCTTGGCCCAGCAGGTCCACCCCTGTGATCAACTACTGACCTCGGTCACTTATTGGAGAGCACAACAGGCTAATGCTGGGAAGGCTGGTCCTGGCCCTGTTGGAAGCTAAACTCAGGAGCAGGGTCAACACCCGGGAGGTGAGCTTGCATCTTGAGGGGCAGGTGGTCCTTACGCCCAGCATTCTCGCTTGCCCTCCAGGACCATTTGGTTTCTTAGGGACAACTCTGTTCTGCCTTCAGTCCTTCTCCTCCATTTTCCTGCCACTCTCCTCACTCTGAGGACACAAGGTTTTCCTGGGAACATTAGCTCTTCTCTCACCTTCTAAGGGACCTCATTCCCGCCAGGTGACTCTCCTGGGCTCCTCACCAGTGCTTCCAGACCACCTGGCCCAAACCCGGACTCTTAGCAGCCCCTTTTCTCCAGTCCTGTGGCTATTCTCATCTACTCGCCTCCAAAACACTATCCTACCCCATCCCTCATCATTTTCATCTCTCACCTACAGTCTGGAGGAGCCTCTGTTTCAAATAGGCAAGACCACAGTTAGATATCATCAGCATTGGAAACACTCTACCTTCTCGATCTCTGCCTGGAACCTTATTTTTATAAAATCCAGTGAATTCAGAAAGCATGAATTGGGAAGGAGGTGGATTTGGCTTCTGACCAAGACAAAAGCTGACAGAGAGCAACTGAGTAATCTGTGCTGCACAAAGTGTCCCTCTCTTGTGAGAGCTCTACACCAGACATCCTGAAGGAGGCATCCAGGACCCCTCAAGAGTCTATGGCACAAAGCCCCCTTCTAGTGAAAGATTCCCAAACTCCTCTTTCCTACAGTCATCCAAATGTGTGTGGGATGCTTTGAAGGCCAAACTGTCACACCCCCTGGCATCATTTTAAATACATATGGCGGGAGAAAGACAGTCTTTCTGTTCTGCACTGTCCCAGTTTTCAAGCTCTTTAATACAACTAAACAAGCTTTATTTAGATAAATTACTGTAGAAGCCCTAAGCAACATTGGAGAACTGGCTCAGCAGACTGTCAGGATTACATTCCTCCCTGCTCTGCTCCAAGCTAAGCTCTCCCTAGGAGGCAGGCAGCAGGTGGATGCTTGGCCAGAGAATAGAAGAACCCAGGCAATGGAGGAGAGTTTAGATCTTGACTGAACCCTACAGTGCCCTGCCTGTCTCTTCAAAGAGATCTGTTTAAATGAGTAACCTCTGAGAAAACCACCAAGAACAGACAGGCTGTAGCCAGGAGTCTAGTCAAATATACTTACAGACATTAAGCCCCCAACAAGGTCATTGGCATGGGGATCATCATCCTTAGCACCAAACTGTGGTGAATATAACTCAGTGGTTCTTAGAATTTCCAGCACACGGTCTAGGGCTTCAGTCACAGGCATGGGACTACTTTCCTGGGCAGCATTGATAATATTGATTACCTACATTATGGAAAGAAAATACTTGAGTTTCATAACCTTAAAAACAATGAGAGGGCCAGGCATAGTGGTGTATGCCTATAATTCCAGCTACTCAGGAGGCTGAGGTAGGAGAATTACTTGAGCCCTGGAGTTTGAGACTAGCCTGGGCAACAGAAATGAGACAGCCCATCTCTAAAATACAACAGCAAAAACAAAACAAAACAAAACCCAACAGGACTCAATCTGGCCGTAGTACTTAATACCAACTTAAGACTAGTTAAAATGTCGACGTCACACATCCTCTCTCTTCAGAGGAGGCTACTAGCACCATACAACTATGAGAGCATTCTCATTACTGCGGGTCGCTGTTTCTTCTCACTGGAAATGATCCTTGGGGAGAACAAGGAGTATGTGTGCTCAATGGAGACAGACCACAAACTGCTTCACCTTGGTGATGGGCGCCTCAATCGTCATGGAATGTATCCGGGCCATGGAAGAGTGTCGTCTCTGGCTGGAAACTGTGGAGAAAGGGATGCACAAATCAGGGTGTGCACAGCTCTGGGCACCTGTCTTGACAGCAGAGGGCTCAATGTGCTCAGCTGCAAGAAGGGGCAGGACAGAACGGAGTTTACTGAGCTTCGTTCCCATCCTAACAATCCTAGGGTTCTGGCATAACCAATTCTGTTTCCTTCAGTTCTAGGCACTAGGATGCACATATGCCCCCGTGGACTGAACCTCTGATGTCACAGGCCAGAGAGAAAACAGAGGAAACAATCTAGGAAGCCAAAGTCAAACAGCCTCTTTTTGTGTCTATGACAATAAGCCTTTATAATTATTTAGCTTGCCATTCTCTAGGAGTAAAAATATTCTGGAAGACAATGCCACACAATGCTCTTTGTTTCATATATGGCAGGAGCAATACATTCAATTCACCAATAACTAAAATACACAAATTTCTGGTTAAATTTTTCAAGGTACCCTCCGGTGCTTCCCACTATTAGGTTTAATCTAGACTGATTAGGTAAGTATCTTAAATGAGGCAGGCAGCAATTCCTAGGCTCTAAAGTTTGTTAAGTTTTGTTGTTCCTGTCAAGATATGGTTCCTTTGTGGTGAGGAGAAGCCCGGACAATATAGGCAGGAAAAACATTAACATCCAGTTCTGGGTATCTCCACGAACAATCCCATCAGGCTAAATGCTGCTTTCCAAAGACGTTACAGGACCAGGGGCTGTCCCAGAAACTGATGTATCAACCTCATTTTACCAATGAAGAAACTGAGGCCCAAGGAGAGACACCGCCCAAGGTTAACCAATTCACGGGGTCTCAAATGTTTTAAATTTGGGGTCCCAACTAAACTTCTTAAAATTTTGGTGATTATAGGATTGCCAACCTTCCATTTTATCCAACAATGTCATTAAAACAAAAATAAAAACTGCTATTTTCTCACTGTCATAAAAGGACTTGTTTTCATTTAAAAATAACTGACACATGCTTGTAACAAACAACAGAGATCTATTGTACAACATGGTAACTACAATTAATAACAACGTATTCTAGAAAATTGCTAAATGTAGATTTTGTGTTCTCTCACCACAAAAAAAATGAAAGTGTATGAGGTAATAAATATGTTAATTAGCCTAATTTAGCCATTCCACAATGTACAGATAGGTCAAAACATCATGTACATGATAAATATACATAATTCTTGACAATTAAAAAATAAAGGAATTAGAAAAAAATCAAACAGAGCAATAAGGTAAGAAACAAAGTATAAAGACTGTCATGACTGTGTATACAGAAAACCCTGAAGAATCTATAAATGCACTCCTCTTCTTTTACAGTGAGTGTGTAGGTTTGCCCAAGCTCCTGGATATACAAAGTCAATATTCAAAAATCAATTGTATTTCTATAACAATAAGCAACTGGAAATTTAAACAAGTAACACCATTACAATAGCATAAGAAACCATCAATACCTAAGAATAAATCTAATTAAAGATTAGTATGACTTCTACAATGAATATGTAAAACATTGCTGAGAGAAAACAAAGACAGCCTAAATAAATGGAGACGTCGCATGTTCATGATTTGAAAGACTCAGTATTACTGAGATTTCAATTTTCCCCGAATTGATCTACAGATTTAAGGCACTCTGAAAACAAATCCCAGGAGGGTGTGTGTATAAACTAAGAAGCTCATTCTAAGTGTCACATGGAAATGCAAAGGACCTAGAACAGCCAAGACACTGAAGAACAACTACCAGGTATCAGATATCAACACTTACTATGTAAGTAGCTGATTGTGATATTGGTGTAAGCATAGACAAACAGAAGAGTGGGACAGAATAGAGTCCAGGAACAGATCACATATTCGTAGTAACCTGATTTATAATAATGGTGCTACTGCAAAAGATGTTTATTCAATATGGTGATAGACCAGTTAGATTTCCCCAGGGTCGGGGCAGTCATCCTTGATGTCTACCCTCACCAGATATAAAAATTTAAAATGGATCAAAGATCTAAAACAAAAGATAAAATAATAAAACTCCTAGAAGAAAACAAGGGAGAATATTTTCACGATCTTGGGATAAAGAACGATTTCTTAAATAGGACACAAAAAGCACTAGTAATAATATAAAACCTGATAAAATGAATTTCCTTAAGATTAAGAACCTCTGCTCTTTTATTAAGAATCAAAAGATACGATTTAGAGGGGAGAAGGCAAACCACAGACTAAAAAAATATATTTGTGATACACAAATATCCCATATCTAGACTATATACAGAATCCCTACAAACCAACAAGAAAACGATATACAACCCAATTATAAAAATGGGCAAAAGACTTGAACAGCACTTCAGAAAAGGATTATCCAAATGGCCAATAAAAAGGTGCTCAACTTCAGTCATAAGGAAAATTAAAATTAAAACCACTGGAATGGCTAACATTTTAAATTCTGGTATTACCAAGTGTGGGAAAATATGGAACAACTGGAACTCTCACAGATGAGTGAGGAGAGTAACATGGTGCAATATGTTGGAGCTATTATTGGAGAATAAAACTGGAGAGCACCATTTGCAGCTGCTCTAAGGCCTAGCAATCCCACTTCTAGGGAGAAGATGAGCATATACATCCACAAAAGAAGACCTGTACAAAAATGTTCATGGCAGCCTCATTCTTAGCAGCCTCAAAATGGAAACAAAACAACTGTCCATCAATAAGAAGATATGTACACAAATTGTAGTATATTCCTATAAGGCAATACTACTGAGCAATAAGAAGGAAGGAACTATGACATACCTAACAACATGGAAGAACCTTGAAAACATGAAAGTTCAAGAAGCTAGACACAAACAAGCCATACTGTACGATTCCAATTCTATGAGGCACAAGGAGAGGCCAAATTAATTTATGGTGCTAGCAATCAATGGTTGCTTCTGCATGGTTAATGATGTGTTTGTGTGTGTGGCTTTTCCATATCTATTTTGGGTGGTGATTACATGAGCACATAGAATTGTCAATACTCATCGAAATGAAACAAGTGAATTTCATTGTATGTAAATTATAACTCAAAAATCATAAAAATAAAAAGTTATAAGAAAAAATGTTTACTAAAACACAGAAATATACCAAGGAATTCAAAGGATCAACAAACATTAGCATGTGGTGAGTGAAGACTGTTCTGGGCAGGGACCTCAGCCCTGCTCTGTGCTGCTCTAAGACTGCAGAGAGTCTGGGACTGTAATCATGACAGCTACAATGAAGATGACGATGCCAGCTAACACTAACTGAGTCCCTACCCTTACTTACCAGGCACCACACACACGCATTTAATCCTCACACAATCCTCTGTAGACAGTAAATTATCCCCACTTTACAGATAAGGCAATGGAAACACAGAAGTCCACCCTCAAGGCTACACAGAGTAGGTGAAGCTGGGACTTGAACTGAGGTCATTCTGACACCAAAGTTTACAGTCCTTCCATAACCCCATACTGCTTCCTCACTGGCACCACCCCAATCCTGCCCTCAAAGCAGGGGTGTAATCTGTATGGTCTTTCCAGTGCAAGGAGTACACAGCATGTCATCTGGGCCTTATAACAAATCTGTGAGGGATGACAGGGTGGCATTTGATCCCTACTGTATAATCTTAGCTGATATCACCTTGGAAAAGTTTGTCTTTTGAACCAGTACAAACAGCTCCGTATCCTTCTGTTTTCATTTTTGGGCCAAAGAATGTATACAGCTAGCAGTAATACCTGCATCTACACTCTGTACAAGCAATGTTGATTACATTTTAAAAATTAGGTCATTCAGGCCATATACTTACATATTCTTTTTAAAAAGTATATTTCAATTAGAACTTAAATAATATTTGCCGAATAAGGGTCTTTCACAATTCCAAAATCGAGCTCACCTCTCTCTAAAAGTTTCCATGGGAAACTGCAAACCACGATGGGATGGATCTTTAAGAATTACCAAATGCAAACAATTATAGCAGATTAATTGACATCTTCTGCCATTACAGTTTAGAAATGCAACTATAGAATATATGGGAATGTATCTTTTCCTTTTCTTTATTTTCTGATTCCATTAAAAGGCTCAGAATGGAGCCCATTGGCAGGAGTCCACAGAGGGAAAAATGGAACACTAGTTTCCAGAGGGTTCCCTCTTCTCCCGAGAATTGGAGGTAGACAGGATGAGACTGGGCAAGACACAGTAGGGCTCCATGTGTTCAACAGTGATTTGATCACATTTTTTTTCTCTTGTCTTGGTCACTCACCTTCAGTTGCACGGGAGGCAACAGCTTTGACGTCTAGTGAGCCTTTTCTTCTGTCTTTATGTTTGCCTGTCTGATTATCTATAGAAACAAATGATAAATCACCTCTTCAAAGTGATTTAAACAACATATTAAGGAAGGTTACCAATCTAAAATTAAAAAAAAACTTTCAACTTTAAGAATTAAACATGTTTTAAATGCCACAAAAGTAAACACAGTACAGAGATGAAGACTATGAACAACCAGTTTTACGGGGGTAGAGTTTCTCAAAATGTCCCACCAGGTGCACAGATAAACAAGGGCTTTACAGTTCCAGATTATGTAATTACAGAGTTCCAGGACATAAAGTGACAACTGATAGAAATGACCTCAGGGGAATTTCTCCTATTGTATTTCTATATAATTGAATAAAATGATGGGAAAATTTTGATTCCCCACTCATCTTGTCCCAAAGAAAAAAAATCTTTTATTTTCTCTACAAAATAAGGACTACAATATCCCAGGGAAAACATTCTTCTCTTTCCTAGGGTAGTATGGTAAACACTGTTTGAGGTATATTTCAAATGATAGTTCATCTTCCTCCCTTTCACCCCCTCTTCTCTACGAAGGACACACTACTCTCCTAGGCTTCAAATGTCTTTGACTCTTCTCTAATCCTGACCCCCACAGCAATCACTGACAAGGCAACTCTGAGTTACCTTCCTGACCCCTTCTCTGTGCACCTGCTGGGTACCATACATCCCCATTTCACAGACAAGGAAACTGGGAGCTGCTCTGCAGATGAGTGCACAGCAAGGTAGGCGCTGAGCTCAGCTCTTCCCACAGCCATGGAGTAGCTTCTCTGCCTTGTCTTGGCTTCCTCACCCGGAACTTCTCTCCCTGTTCATGGACAGGATCTGAATGCAGGCCCTTAGCACTTCCTCTGCACCATCGAGAAGCCTCTTCACCTGCTCTTTGCTTCTTCACCCAATTAAACTAAATCCTCTTCTCTGTGGGCACTAAAGAGTGAACGTGTCAAGGTCACCAATGACCTCCTTTTTGCTAAGTCTGACGGCTACAACTCAATCCTTACCTGACCTGACTTGATTGTGGTACTAGACACAACTGATCCCTTTCTGGATACTCCTGTTTGCAGAGTCCACACTCTCCTGGTTTTCCTTCCACTTCTTACTACTCCTTTCTAGTTTCTTTCATGATTTCGTCTTCCTCAGTATCCCTGGTGTTTCCAAAGGTGGTTTTTCAAAGGTTCTGTCCTTAGTCCTTCTTAGTCAACAAAACCTCCTTGGGAGATCTCATTCCTTCCTATGGTTTTAGTTAATTCCTATGTTGCCATCCAGACTTACATCTTAACTTACCATTTACCACCTTATTTAGACACACCTCAGGCACTGCAAATGAATTCATTATCCACCATGAAGTCCTTATCTTTTTCCAAATCTGCTCTTTAACCCAGGTCACTGAACAGCATCTACCATAAGGTGGACAGAAGTCATCCATCACTTCTCCCCCTCCCCTCTCCTCCCCCTTCAATGGGTCAGCCAAATCTAAGGATTCTACCTCCTAAACACCTCGAGTCTATCCCCTGCTCTGTCCTTGTCCGAGCTCAGACATTTGTCATCCTCTCTGGATTATAACAATGGCCTCCCAGATTGGTTCCAAAACACCAACCTTACCCTCTTCAACTTATTCTCTGCAGGCTGCCAAGTGATCGTTCTAAAACAAAAATCCAACCAAATCTCTCAATCAAAACACTTCAATGGCTCATCTTTGTCTTTAGGATAAGATTCAAACTCCTCAGTGTGGCACCCAGAGTCCTATGAGGTCTACGCCCCCATCTCTATCCACCTTGAACTATTTATGATTTGTTAATTTGCCTCTCAAACCTCTATGATTTGGTACAAACCACTGACTTGGAAATGTGCCTCTCCCATGCCACCTTCTTCGACTGGTTACCTCTGACCTTCTTTGAAGATGCAGTTCAGGTATCATAACTTTTGGGAAACCTTTCCTTAAAGTCTCTCCACACCACCCCAACAGTGCTGGGTAACAGCCTGCTTTATTGTCTTGCCTTCCTTGCTAACATGAATGACTTGAGGGCAGGGACAGTTTTTCCTGTCTTTCCTAGGTGACCAGCACTGTACCTACCATCTGCTAGAAGAAGCATATGTGTATAGAAGCTCAATAAATACACATCTGCTTCACCAAAAACCTGCACCTTCCTGCTGTGCGCAAATAAATCAGTCACTCTGATTCTGTGGCTCCCCTGCTCAAAATTCTTCAGCGTCTCAGAGATAAAGAACTTCCTGGCATTCAAGGACAGGTAAGGTTGGCCTACAGCAGCCTGCCTTTCATCTCGCACTGTGCTTCCCATGAATGTGCTGCATCAGCACAACTGCTCCGTCTCTGGAACAGCCTTGACATGGGCTCCTTCCGTCTGAGACACGACACTGCACCCTCTTCAAGTGTTCATTCCTTCAAATGGCCCCTCTTCTCAACCACACAGAGCCTCCTTCCTCTGAGCTTCATGATGAGTAATGTCCACATAGCCTGGGCTGGGAACTTACGATTATTTGTTCCTTCATTCTCACCTCTTTTATTCCACTCAACAAACCTTTACTGGGCACCCACTATGTGTGCTGCCCTAAACTAGGCATTAGGGAGGTGAAAATGAGTAAGGTATGGTCCATGAACTTAAAAGGAGATGGTCAGTGGGGAAAAGGGTGGGTAAACCAAGAGTTACAGTAATACTTTTAAAGTTCAGGAGGAGTCTGGAGGGGGAAGTGGCAGATTCTCAAGGGAGTGGGGGCAGAAAGGAGATGGATGGAGTCTTGTAGCTGCAACCAAGATACGGAGGAGGAGGATAGCATTTCCAGGAGGAGGAAACTGCTTGTGAAGACGGAGGAGTGTGGCTGGAGAGGAGCAAGTAGCAACCTGTGTATGAAGGATGCATTGTGGGAAAATGGAGGGAGACTAAGCAGGCTTTAATTTCTATTTGACTGCTTCAAAGTTACTTTATGTAAATACAAGATCCTCTTGTTCCTAAAAGCCCTGCTAAGCTCACTGCTCCCCTAGTCCCTGTAGCACGCTATAGATGATTCTAGCAATTTCCACCCAGTGGGTAGAGATGGACCATGTCACCACTCTGTCACCCCAGTGCCCAGCTCTCAGAAGCTCTCCTCAGGGAATACCAAGAAGTTGAAGATGAAGTGTGAGGCTTACATCCCAACGAGACTACCAGCTCCTGAAGATGTGCTGCGCCCAGGGCCTCCTGCTTACTGGGTGCTCAGAAAACACACACTCATCCTGAGGTACCCAGCCTGCCAGTGGAGAGAACACTGAACAGGACTCCACACCCAGGGCCTGGGCTCAGGATCACCTGCAACTTCATGTCTCTGCTCTTGGCTTCCTGTTCTGTGAAACAGGGTCCACAAGCTCTGCCCATCCTTTCAAAAGAGAAAAATTAATAGCATTTCCTTGACCTGCTGGGTAAATCCTGGGAACCCTGGAAAAACAGTGGGGATGATGAGAGGGGGTAACCAATCAGTACCCCTCAAAAACAGCAGCTTCCTCCAACTCACATTAGCCCTGCAGCCTGGAAGTATGAGCTTCCAGGTATGAGGGTATGAGGAAGTCCAGGCCCCAGTATCTTATGTGACTTGCCCAAAAGTCATTTTGCCAGGACCACAGCAGACTGTCAGAGCATTTCCTCAGGCATTATCAACAAGCATTTGCAGAGCACTTACTCTGCAACAGGGCCACCTCCAAACTGCCAAGCCCACAGGACTCTGTACATGGGCCTCTGGTAACTACCTCCCTCTTCCTCCCAAGAAAGCTCACTTTCTCCAGGTGCAGACCAAATCTCCCAAGTATTTTAAATGATCTATGAGGCCTCTAACAATGGCCCCAACCCTGGTAGCCCATGAGAACACCTGCAAAGTATGAGGCCTGGGCTCCATTCCATACAACCTGAACAAGAACCAGAGCCTGTCACATTACTGGCAAGGCCTGTCCTGACCACCTCCTCATCCCCTGAATGCCCAATCCCCTGGCTTCATTCTTCTCCACAGAACTTAACATCATCTGATATACTGTATGTTTGTTTGTTTACTGTCTACCTCACCCCCAGCTAGAAACACATCTTGCGAGCAGAGACAGAGATGTTGCCTGGTGCACAGCAGCTGTGCACTGAATTTGGATGAATGATGAATGAATGAATTCATCCTGCTCCTCAGTGCTCCTCTGGTCATTATTCACATGTCTCTTATTGCTGGACTCCTTTCTTGGTACTCAGTCTTCCTGCCTCACTTTCTCTCTCCAGGAGACTTGGCCCAGGGCCAAAAGTTTTGGCTTATCACTTCAGATGTGGTAAGTTCAAATCTAAACTTACCCTCCACTCCCTGTACAAACCTGCTCTTTCTTATGATCTTATTTGTACTTTTTATTTTAATTAATGTTATCCAGTGGCCAAGCTAGATATCTTGGTGTCATTCTCAAGTCTTCTCTTTATCCCACACAGTAAACTGATTCCCAAATCCTACTGATTATACTTAAGTAAATCCTGAATCCAGTCTCTGATTGGGCTCCTGAGGCCGGATTCAGGAGTAACTTTGTCTTCAATCTCTTTTCTCCAGGACTATCTTTCTAAGACCTGACTCTTTCCCATTTACCTATTTATACAGATTCACTTGGCCTTCCTCTGCCTACAGGATGAATCCAAACTGGCCTGCCCCAGCCTCGCCTCTCTATGCCTTTATGTGTGCTGCTCCTCCCACCTTGTCCTCTGCATGACCACTACTTCTCTCCAGACACCAGGTCAACCATCATCATCATTATTGCTGGGAAGCATCCCCCAGCTTTTCTCCAGCGTGGTACTATAAACCACAGCATATTCAAATTATTTTCTCCTGCCACTGGACAGTGAGACTCATGTTCATTTCTGTATGCTTACAGCCAGGCTCATGGCCTGACCTAGAACAAGTCAATAGATTGGACAATGGTCACCACAATTTGGTGTCCTCAGTGAGACAGTGTCATGTGAAAACACATGGGCCATGGAAAAGGGAGCATGTATGGGGATTTTATTACTTTTTTGGATGCTCAGACCCTGAACCTTCCTTCCCATGTCTAGGGAGTACTAAGTCCTCTCACTATGGAAGGGAGAAGGCCAGAGACTCCATTGCTCCATACACAGTTAGTGATAGAGTAGGTGACACAGGCCCAGCCAAATGAGTCTGCTTTTGAGTGAGTGAGGCAAGGAAGCGAGGTGTGAAGAAGCTATGCTACTGTGGTAAGAACAGCAACACCCTATAACTAGAACTCAACAGGGCCAGTGGTGCTCAAAGTTCAGTAGTGACAGCAGGGGCCCCCTAAGCACAGTGCTCCTATGGCATGCCTAGGGCAGTGGGGACATTTGCTCAGCTTCCCCAGGTTCCTGCCTCCTTTTCCAAAACTAGTTCTAGAGCTTTCTTGTTCAATCTGTAAGCAACCCTATTTCCTTCCAAAAAAACAAAAAAAACCCAACAACTCCTTTCTGCTTAAGAATTGATTTCTGTTGTGTGTAACCAAGGACTTTGGCTGGGCCATGGCCTATAATAGCTCCACCCTGCCTTCTCAAGTGAAGATGGCCAGTTGAGACCTTTGGACATAAAGCTGGTTATGCTGCTAAGGGGGGAGGTAGAATGGGCAGGTGGCTCATCTGGGTGGGATGGGTAAAACTCCTAAGTCAGCGCTGATCAAGTAAAATGACCAAATGGCCTGGATATAAATGCAGTTTGGGAGATGCTCCCCCTGCCGAACATTTCCTCTGACTGTATCACTGACTCTGCCTCTCAGTTCCAGCTCTGCCATACCCTGGCTGCCCAGCTCTAGGCTGTCTTTGAACTTTTTTCTTTTTTTAGACAGTCTTGTTCTGTCGCCCAGGCTGGAGTGCAGTGGCGCGATCTCGGCTCACTGTAGCCTCTGCCTCCCAGGTTCAAGCAATTCTCGTGCCTCAGCCTCCCCTGTAGCTGGGACCACTGGCGCGTGTCACCACGCCCGGCTAATTTTTTGTATGTTTGGTAGGAACAGGTTTTCACCATGTTTCCTGGGCTGATCTCGAACTCCTGTCCTCAAGTGATCCACCCGCCTTGGCCTCCCAAAGTGCTGGGATCACAGGTGTGAGCCACCACACCTGGCTCATTGAACTTTGCTGAGCCTCAGTTTCTTCCTCTGTAATAAAGGAATATAAATAATAGTCATACCTACTTTACAACGCTATTCTTTTTTTTTTGGGACAGAGTTTCACTCTTGTTGCCCAGGCTACAGTACAATGGCTCGATCTCGCCTCACCATAACCTCAGCCTCCCGGGTTCAAGTGATTCTCCTGCCTCAGCCTCCTGAGTAGCTGGGATGAGAGGCATGCACCACCACGCCTGGCTAATTTTGTATTTTTAGTAGAGATGGAGTTTCTCCATATTGGTCAGGCTTGTCTCAAAGTCCCGACCTCAGATGATCCACCTACCTTGGCCTCCCAAAGTGGTGGGATTACAGGTGTGAGCCACCACGCCCGGCCATGTGGTACTATTCTTAAGAGTTAAAAAACAAATGCTTAAAACCAAGTAAAAGCCCCCTGTGAACTTGCAGCGTAGGACTCTCCATAACTGGCCCACACGTGCTGCTTCTACTCTGACGCCTCCAGCCCCTGCAATCTGGCTTCTGCCCTCGCCATTCTCCAGAAACTGTATGTTTGCAGGTCACAGACAAGCTCTTGAAGGCAAAGCATTCCATCTCTGGCTCCATATCCCCCTCCCTCCCTATGTGTGCTGCAGCCCTGACCAGTCTTGATGCTTCCCGTTCTCCCTGCCTTCAGCTTCAGCAGCACTCTCCAGACTCCCCCACTCTCTCTAACCCCTCTTTCCTGCTCCTGTTTCCTCCTTCTCTGGAGGTAGGTGGTCTCCAGGAATCCACCTCACCCCTCCTCTCTTTTTCTTGCTGTTCTCTTCCATTGTAACCTCAAAGTTTCCATTCCCCTTTGCCATCCCTGGTTTCCATCACAACCACATCTGTGCTACTTGTTAATGCTTGGCTGGCCAGAAACATTTTCATCTCTAGTCCTAACCTCTTTGCAGAACACAGAAGCCAGTGCTCAGCAGGTACTCAACAGAAATCTGTAGAATAAATGGGCAAAGGGGTGAATAAACAAACCCACCTGACTGCCCAGCAGGACCTCACAGGTAGAGCTCTACACACTCATCTTCCCCAGCCCTACTGCTACTCCTTGAATCTCCAGGCTCAGAAACCACCTTTTCAAGGACTTGCTTGCTTTTCTCTCTCTAGTCCCACACCATCATCACATCTGGCCTCTCTTCTCTCTTCCTACTGTCGTCATCTTATTATTCCCTGGCCATTGTTTTCTTTCCTCTCGACCATGGCAGTGCTGGTATTCTTTCTCTCTGGTGTCTCCTTCCATGTCATCTTAAACATACATGCTCTAAGAGCTTCTCAGAGCTCAGATATCATCACGCTGCTCCCTGACTCACAAATCCTCAGAGACTCCCACTGTCTACCGATGAAAATGGAAACTTCCCACCTAGCATTTCAGGATTCTTACTGACCCAAATACCTCTTTCCCCACTGACCTTTTATACCAGTCAAAATTTAGTACTTGCTTTTTCTGGAACATGCCCTGTACTTTCCCTCTTCTATGCCTGTTTTTATTGCTGGAATGCTTTTCCGCTCACACTTCTTTTCTTATTCAAATCCACATCTCCCTGCCTAGGACACCACCCACTGCCCTCTCTCATTCCTGCGGATCACTTCTTATCGCTTGCTCTGTTCCTTTGTGTCAATGTGTTTCTCTTCTTTTCAGACTAAATCTCTGATTGCTCCTGGGGCACCTGTAAAAACTGTTCATCAGAGCCCTAGTAACAGCCCTCCTGGATTCAGGTGCTAGCTCTGCCACTTCCTAGATGGAGATCCTTGGGCAGATTATTTAAACTTTCAGTTTCCTTACCTGTAAAGAGAATTTCACCTAAAAATGCTTACCTCCTTGAATTATTCTAAGGCTTCATTAAAATAAGCTGTACCTAAAGCACTTAGCACAGGTATCTTGTACACATTAAGTGCTCACAAAAATATGTAGTAAATGTTCCTAGAGTGAAAGAATGAACTGTTCTGGTAAGGCAGAAAGCATATCACCGACAGCATGAAGGGAAGCCTTCTCCTTAGAGGCTCGTACAGACCAGCTGGGCAAGCAGAGCACACTACTCAGGCAAGGCAGGGTGGCACACCAAGTGTCTACGCAGACACTTGATGGAGCACCTCCTGCCTGAAGCTGGAGTGGCTCTTCACCATCCCAGCCCAGCCCCTTCATCTGTGAGGACCAGAATAGGAAGTGGCTTACTGAAGCCATGACACGTTTGAAGGAAACAGGTGACTCCAAGTCAGGGAAACGCATTTGCAGTAACAAAGCTATGGGGATGAGCAGACGGTGTCCAAGGCATGGTTAAGAAACACAGAGGTGAGGCAAGTGCGAGGGGCCCAGTTACCTCCCTGTAGGCTGGCAGTGATAAGTGTCAGGACAGATGAAGACGTCCCTGTTAAAGGACTGTGTGATAATCACCCAACCCTCTCAAAGCATAAATGAGGTTATAAAACCACACTTCACATGAGTTCATGCATTTCAGTTGACCAGTTCTTTCCCTCACAGGTTCAGAGACCCGCCCCAGGGCACCTGTCAGAATGCTCACAGGTGCTCAAGTCCTTTGACTCATAAGCCAACCAGGGGAGTCAAGGAGAGACATGTTGCCACAGGCTGAGGAAAATCCCACCATTACACCAGGCAAGCTAGTCAAAGATCTGTTATTTTTTTCCTCCAAAAACTCAATGAACTCTAAGAATAAATATGGGGCACCATACCTGTATAAGTGTCAGACTGAACACATTCGGGTATTTTCTCAGCCTAAAAGTGAATTTTAAAAGCCATTAGTTCTGATTGCTGAAAATCTTGCTAGGGTGTTCCTGGGGTCCCAGGGGCTCTCCTTACGTACCTTATTGTTGCCATTGCATACTCTGATAATGGACACATAGTGTCTAATTTTTCTGCAAGTAAAAAACAATGCATTATTTCTCTTCTGACTCTCTAATTTGATGGATATGTTGTTAATTTTTTATTACGAAAATGGCACCTCCCTTTTGTAATACACAAAATGCTCTGAGAACATTTCTTCTTACTGTGACCAAGGCCACCAATAAATAAACAAGAGATAACAAGCATCCTTTGGTGTCTCTGTACCAGTGCGTAAAAATGACAGAATTCTTCCCAATTAATCACGAAACAATCAAATATACATGTTTTTTAAAATGAACGGCATGTTAACCAACCAAGAGCCTTTAGTTCCTTAACATGTTTTTATTTTCACAACCCTTTATATTGATGCTTTTCTTCAAGTTCCAACAAACAGTCTGCTCACAGTCACTGGTGGCCACAGCCGCAGGCCACACTGGGAGTTGAGGTTCACACTGAACGTGGTTAGCTAGACTTCTAAAACAAAGCAACGAGGGCTTAGCTCAGAGGCTGCTGACTCTTCTCATTTATTTATTGTTCCTTCAGTTTTTTCACTTTTTCCCCTTGATAATCAAATCCCTATATACTTACCACAAAAAATTTGGAAAGGACATAAAAGGGCAAAGAATCAGAACAGAGAACCCACACAGATCCATCTCCCTGAGGCGATCACCAACTGGCAGCAAAGCCTGGTGACAAAGCACGTGAGCCATGCAGTCAGTGCTGAGGTCTGCAGCCTGGCTGCGCCTCACGCTGGCAGCTGGACCCCTGGGCTAGAAACCTGACCTCTCTAAGCCTCAGTTTCCTCATCTGTAAAGTGGAGATGATCACAGCCACAACCTCACAGGGCTGCAGTTAGGATGGAATGAAGTGGCATCTACCAGACACTGAGAACTGGCCAGGAAGGGAGGGGCTCAATTAAACAACAGCAGTTACTACAACTGTTGCTGCCATACTTTCTCCTGTTCTTTTTTCCTTCTTTCCTTTGCATAATTGAGATTAAACACTAGGTATCATTTTACATTTTACTTTTTGCATTTAACATTATATCATAACTTTTCTCATAATTTGTTTTTCGTTCGTTTGTTTTTTTTTCCTTTTGAGACAGTGTCTTACTTTGTTGCACAGACTGGAGTACAGTGGCACGATCACAGTGCAGCCTCGACCTCCCAAAATCAAGCGATTCTCCCACATCAGTTCCCTGAAAACTGATAAGTGTGTGTCACCACACCTAGCTAATTTTTAAATTTTTTGTAGGGATGGGGGTTTCACTATATTGCCCAGGCAGATCTCAAACTCCTGGGCTCAAGGGATTTTCCCACCTTGGCCTCCCAAAGTGCTAGGATTACAGGCATGAGGTAATTTAATTTTCTATGATCATCATTTCTACTTTTTTTGGCCCTAATCTTAGAACCTGTGAATATGATAGTCATTTCTAATGGCTGCAATATTTTAGGTGTTCTATAATTCATATTCATAATTTTCATCTTACCATATTATTTCTTTAAGATAGGTTTCTGAGATAAACTGTCTGAAATTTTTAGGCTCCTGATATATATTGGTTTCCAATCTACAGTCACATCTGTTTTATATAAGAATGTCCATAACTGTTAGTATTTAAAATATTTTTATCTAATTTGATAGGTCTTTGCAGAAATAATACATAGCCTATCAAATTAGGTAAAAAATATTTTCAATATAGGGAGTCTACCAGTTAGTATTTCACACAGCTTACTAAAGTGACATTCTGATTTAAACAGATACTTTGGTTTCTTGTGTATCCATGCAGCTTAAACAGGACTGCCCAGAGTACGGTGGCTGTGCACTGCAAGTGGAGGGTCAGACTGTAGCCATGAGGAAGTCACCAAGGAAACACTACCCTGGAAGGCCATTCTGTGATGACACCTGACCTTAACACTTCTGTCAGCAGTCCTTAACTTAAACATTCAAAGCAAATTCTGCAATAACCCAAAACACTGTATGTTGACTGATGTACTTGTTTTTTCCACTTACCCTCCCTGTCCAATGACAGGTATTATCTTCACATTTTGTTGTATATTATCTCCGTTTTTCTTTCTGGCATAGTAAATTCCTTGCCACTCCTATAAATGGAATGTAAGCATCATCATACTTTGTGTTGAAAACAGAAACCCAAAAACATTTTCCACTTCAGTTCTGATTCACTTACGTTGCTAAAGCAATTAAGATAAAAAACGATCTCAACCCTAAACCGATTTCAGGTAATAGGACAATTCTTTCTTAACTTCCAAAGTCCGTCTCCCTCTGAGTTGCTGACTAAAGTCAGGTCACCATAGTCTAAGTGGCCATATATTTTCAGTGGCCATCTGCAGACAAGAGGGGTCCTGGACACATAAATAAAGGGCACTCCCCCTCACTTCCTCCTCTCAAAACTCCCACCTGCTGAAGTGGAAGAGGGGGCTTAGCCTCTGCCCCTGTGTTTGGGAGGGGAAGAATATCCAGACTGGGGGCCAAAAGGGGCCATTATGTGACCACTACCAGCTTCTGAAGTGAACTAAATGGCTTGAGGCTCCTCTGGGATGTGTGAAGGTTTCACCCCCAGTATATGGGGTGTGGAGGATGAGGTAACAGCCAGGACCAAACTCAAGTAAAACAAACAATGAGACCTCAAAACCCAGGGCTGAAATCACATTAGCTGTGCTCTCCTGATCAGACACAGAACGTGGGGATTCTTTCAGACAGGAAGTGCAGCCTGGGGAAGGAAGTCTATGCAGAACAAGACCACAGCAAGAGAACCGGGTCATGGTGACTCCCTTTATCTTGGGGTGGTAGGGAAAGCCAAGATGGAGCTGGGTTTTGTCACCATCCTAAAATGTTATGAATTCCTCCAAGAAATCACCAAGGCCCTTAAGCTATGGAAACCCCTAAAACCCACAGTAGGACCCTGAACCCCTAGGGTATACCATAACCTTCTTAGCCTTCCAGAGTCCCTCAGGACCTAGAGTTGACCCAGGCCAGGAGTTGAGCACCACGGCAGCCTTGTTGGCTTAGCTGAAGTATCCTATCCAGAGCCCTACTCCAGGTCAATTCTGAAATATTCTAGTTTGGTACATGGCAACCTGCATCCACATACCAATGGTAAGAGCTCATCTTCAGATTCCTCTAGGAAAGCAGATCAAAAAGAAACCAGGATACTCCGATAGAATCAAAGGATGATTACTGACGCTTCCTAATTCTGAAAACAATGGGCACCAAAAAAATGGCTATATCAAAAAACAGCCAGAAAGCCCAGCTCAGTCCTTAGCTCACACTGGAGAAGAAGGGAGGCATGGGCCTTAGTACAGTTCTGAGGGGGAGCTCAGCCCAGAGGACGAGGCTTGCAGTCCAAAACCACCAAGGACTAAACAGGGTTCCCTAGGCAGAAATAAGTGGGTTGTTCTCCATATCCACAACTTGCATGCCTACCTTAGAAGGAGGGCTTCAGGAGACAGGTCTAAGGGTTACTTCTGAAGCTCACTATCAAGGGGAATATGGGAAATTGTGACATTTGCAAAACCATGAATATACTAAAACCCACCAAATTGTATACTTTATTTATTTTTTGAGACAGGTTCTCGCCGTTCACCCAAGCTGGAGTGCAGTGGCACAACCATGGCTTATTGCAGCCTCAACCTCCCAGGCTCAAGTGATTCTCCTACCTCAGCCTCCCAAGTAGCTGGGAACACAGACACATATCACCATGCCCAGCTATCAAATAGCATACTTTCAACGGGTAACTTGTATGGTACAGAAATTACATCTCAGTAAAGCTGTTACATTAAAAAGAGAGAGAAAAAAAAATTACAGGGACCAATTCAATCAGTGAGCATTTAAAAAAATATATTCAGGCCGGGCACAGTGGCTCACGCCTGTGATCTCAGCACTTTGGGAGGCTGAGGCAGGCAGATCACGAGATCAAGAGATTGACACCATCCTGGCCAATGTGGTGAAACCCTGTCTCTACTAAAAATACAAAAAATTAGCCAGGCGTGGTGGCATGTGCCTGTAGTCCCAGCTACTCGGGAGGCTGAGGCAGGAGAATTGCTTGAACCTGGGAGGCGGAGGTTGCAGTGAGCAGCCTGGTGACAGAGCGAGACTCCGTGTATATACACACACACACACACATTTTCAGGATTTTCTTCTCCTTTCTGAATAGACTTGGGTAGCTGAGCGATCCCAAGTCAAGGCTAACAGGCCATTCCAGCCAAAGTTCCACAGTCCATCTAAAGAAGTAGGACAATTTAGACAATGGCTTGGCTTGGGTAACAGAGTTTTCCAGTCACCAGTGGAAACAAAAAATATTTACTTGCATAAATATCATATAAGATTTAGTTCCAGCTGGGCACGGTGGCTCACACCTGTAATCCCAGCACTTTGGGAGGCTGAGGCAGGCGGATCACAAAGTCAGGAGTTCGAGACCAGCCTGGCCAACATGGTGAAACCTCGTCTCTACTAAAAGTACAAAGATTAGCCAGGCATGGTGGTAGGCACCTGTAATTCCAGCTACTCAGGAGGCTAGGGCAGGAGAACTGCTTCAACCCGAGAGGCGGAGGTTGCAGTGAGCCGGTATCATGCCATTGCACTCTAGCCTGGGCAACAGAGTGAGACTCTGTCTCAAGGAAATAAAAAAAAAAAGATTTAGTTCCTGAGAATAATAACAGTGCTACCTTAGAATGCCATCATGAAGATTAGGTTGGGTAATTCATGTAAACTCTTAGCAAAGTCCTGAAATATAGTAAACATTCAGTAAATGAGCTGGTTTGGGTACAGGTGGTTTGCACAGGCCTCTTTCTCCAGGCCAAGCTCCCCTCAGAACAGGAGTAAGACTACTACCTCCCTTCTGTCTGCCTCAAGCTACGCACCAAGCTGGGCTTCTCTGGCTATTGATGCAGTCCCTCTTGGCACCCATTGTCTTGAGAATTAAATCGTCATCATCCAGCCATCCCATCACCAGGGTGAGCACAGTGCATGCACATGATAAACTGTCAAAGAACACTTGGAGCTTTTGTTACTGAATGGGAAAGGTAGGCTGAAGTTCAACTATAGAATCCTGGCAGCCAAGTTGAGAACTATGAGCTCTATGCTGAGGAAGCAACATGACAAAATGATGACTCAGTAAGACTAATGAGGCAGTAGTAAATGGTGGACTGAGTGGAGAGGGAGGATCCCGGACAAGGAGACAGAGTTACACGCTGTAACTCCACAGTGTGAGAAGAAGGCCCTGAACAAGGTCAGGCCCAGGCAGTGGACCCTCAAAGCAGGGGTTTAATAGCCATCAATGCTCGCGGATTTGATGGAGGGGACCAACAGGCAGGAAGGGATCAAAACCATTTCAGGTATCTAAGTCAAAGCAACTGTGAGGTTGGTCCATGAGCAGAGATAGCAGGAGTTGGAAGAGAGATTGGGTTTTTTGTTTATGGGAGATAAGAGAAAACCACTGCTAGACAATTAAGATGATAGCAGGATGCTGAACCAGACCTTGGAAAAGAGGCTGACACTAAAACCAGAGAAGTGTGAGATTTCTACAGAGCAGAGAAGATACTTCAACAACAAAGAAGCATTTTGAGGGACAACGATAGTGGGCAAAGGCCAGAGTTCTGGTAAATCTGGGAGGAAATAGAAGGAAGAAGAGTAGGAAAAGGGGAGCCAGTGAGAGAGGAAAGCAAAGGCACAGGAGCTAATAAAGGTCAAAGTTTTAAAACGCTAAAGAGTTCTGCAGCTGCACATCATCATCATAGGCATCTAAGTAGCCACCATTTCTTTGGCACCCATTAAATGGCAGAAGAAGGATAACACACAGTTTCTGCGGGAGGAAAAAAAAAATCAAGATTTCTAAGAGGCCACGCATGGTGGCTCACGCCTGTAATCCCAGTACTTTGGGAAGCTGAGGGAGGAGGACTGCTTGAGCCTAGGAATTTGAGACCAGCTTGGGCAACACAGTGAGACCCCATTTCTACAAAATATGTTTAAAAAATTAGCCAGGTGTGATGGTACACACCTGTGGTCCCAGCTACTTGGGAGGCTGAAGTGGGTGAATCACTTGAGCCTGGGAGATCAACGCTGCAGTGAGCCAAGATCGTGCCACTGCACTCCAGCCTGGGTGACGGAGCAAGACCCTGTCTCAAGAAGAAAAAAAAAAAAAGATTTCTAAAAGAGAAGAGACAATGTGAAGTTTAGGTATCTGAGAAGATGGGAGACTATGGGTTCTAGAGCCCTGATAGACAAGTCTTGGGGAAGAAAAAAGAAGAGTCAGGTGGATGGATATACATACAGGATGCAAAGACACATGAGTGCAAGGGGCTGGAAATCAACATACCTGTTATTTTTACACAAAAGAGGAGTCACTGACAAGAACGGGCAGCAGGGGTTTGTGGAGATGGAAAACATTTATAATATTCCCTGCTTGAACATCATCAAAATTTCTCTTCTGCCCCAAGAAGGTCCAACTTCAATATCCAACACCTAGTATCTGACACTCCAAGGCCCCAACTCCTGGCCATTTGGCCATTTCCTGAGTCTCCATTCTGCAATGTTGGTACCCAGCAGATGCCTGAATTCCCCTTCCTGATCACAGTGCCACTGTTCCATGAGGCCTGCTGACCCCTCAACAAGCCCTGCTCCCTGGAGATGGAATTATGGATTCTTTCACCTCAAAACACAGGCCAGCTCAGCGGCCTCCCCTGCTGCCATGTTGCCCATAGACCAGCAGGTTGCTGACAAAGGACAAAGGTCACTTTTCCATGCTCCCCAAGAACTGGGAAACACAAAACAAATACCCAGGCTCTTCTTAGAAATAAAGCAGTATAGGCCACCTGCAGTGGCTCACGCCTGTAATCCCAACACTTTGGGAGGCCGATATTGGAGGACTACTTGAGCCCAGGAGTTCAAGACCAACCTGGACAACATAGGGAGACCCCGTCTCTACAGATAATTAAAAAATTAGACATGATGGCATGTGCCTGTGGTCCCAGCAACTCAGGAGGCTGAGGTGGGAGGACTGCTTGAGCCCAGGAGGTCAAGGCCGTTGCACCTCTGCATTCCAGCTTGGGTGACAGAATGAGACCCTGTCTCAAGAAAAAAAAAAAAAAAGGAAAGCAGTATAGGGGTCAATAATTTGATGATGTTTCCTATTCTTTGCTCACAATAAGTGTAATTTTAGAGAGCAGGTCTCTTGGTATTCAAGTTTGAGGCCTTTTGTTACCTGGTGCCCAACAGCGCAACCCCAGCAGAGGTGAGACACAGTTCACACAGAACTGGATGGCGCCCAGCACTTAAGAGCGCATCCCTTCCTTACCTCTACTTGCCCCCTCAGTGAGAGGGACATGGAATGTCTCAGTGGAAGTTCTGCCACATCAAGGTGTACAAGGCCCATCCTGGTTCATACCCAGTTGAACCTCACAACAAAACCACTGGCTCATCCAGCAGTAGCAAAGAACCTAAATGCCAGGATTGAGGTGGCCATGGTAACACCCCCACCATGGCTGCTGTGGTCTCGGATGACTGCTGCTCTGTGGCCTCCTTCTGAGTATGCTCTTCTCAACCATGGAAAGGAAAACTTGCCCTCACCTACATGGTGCACCTGAGCACCTGAGGGTCTCTTCATCCATCTCAACTTTCATACCTCTCTTTCTAGAGGACCTTCCACTTCCTCTAATTAAAAAAAAGAAACAAAACAAACAAACAAACAAACAAACAAAATCCTTGACAGAAAAGTTGAAGGCAAAATAAGAGCTATGCCTACTTTTGTCATTCCCCTGGCAGGGCTTCACTGGGCCCCTGCAGCCGGTCTATTCTTTCCTTGTTCTCACTTCAAGGCAATGCTGTGTGCTCAGAGACATAGGGAAGGCAAAGAGAAACATGCAAATTCATGGTGTCTTCATGGGGTCCAAGATGAGTGGAGTATAAGCTTTGCATAGCACCCTGCCCCTGTGGTAAGCTGCTGTTTTGTGCTACAAGATAGGCACTAGCCAAATGCCATAGGGGAGAGTATCACTTCCATCAGTGCCTCCACAGAACAGGCAGCACAAGTCACCAATTTTTCAAATGTTTGAAATAATCAGATTAATAGTCTCTACCCAACTTCCAAAAGCAAAAAAAAAAAAAGTCCAGCAGAAAGGACCACAAATGATTGTGAAAAGCAGTAGTGTTTTCCTTCTCATCATATTTTAAAATTTGTCACAATGAGGCACTATCAGAGGCTGCGGTTCAGAGAAACAACCTTTCAGACTGAGCCTGCCTTTCTTCTGCCTGTTCCTTCAGCATCATGATTATGTGACTTCTTACATTATTGAATAATGGTTACTTTTATTTGTTTGTTTCCAACCCTTGAATATGAGCTCTCTAAGGCAGGAATTTTTGTTTTGCTCTTCTTTCCATACCAGAATCTAGCACAGTGTCTGGCTAACAGAAGGCATTTTTAAAATGCTCAATGAATTAATGAGGATTGGAGAAATCTTGGGCTCAGATGTGTTCTGAGAATGTGTTGCCTTACTAGCAATTCTTTACCCAGAACCATTTGCCAACATCTACAACTAAGAAGACCAGTTATTAGAAAGATCAAGTTATTCACCTACTATAAAGATAACAACAATGGTTGCTAAGTGCCAATTCGAGTTACTTTGCTTATTGGCTAATCATATTATACATTTTCTTGACCCCAGTTTCCTCACCTGCAAAATGGATATAACAGGGATAACACTCCCTATACTTCCCTGGACTGCTAGGAGGAATAAGACTGAGATTACCTGGTAGTACTCAATGAACACTAAGTCTTCCTTCTCTCTCTGTTGTGAAAGTTAAAAAAGGTACTGACCTCTTACTTACCTTGCCTATCCTGATGCATGAATTTATAGTATCGAGCAAGTCAGCCTTTTTTTCATTTATAGGCACTTCTCCTAACTCCTTCCCTATTAATTCACCTGACTGATAGCCCATTGTTGTTTCAAATGCAGGATTTGCATACTGAAGGGAGACAAAAGAAAAAACACAAAGTGAATTAAAAGTCATTTTGTAAAAGAGGACATTCAAAGGTCTTCGACCTAAGCCCTTCAGGTTTTTCCCCAGAAAAAGCTCAGGAGCCTGGACCTCACCGTGGCAGTTCTGAAGCCATAAGCACATAACCCATGAAGAATTCTAGAGCCCAGACGAGCTTCTGCTTGCGTGACACCTGGCTGGGCTTTCTGCTATGTTTTCCTGAGGCTCCAGGAGGGCAGCAGGCCCACTCCCACTTCAACAGGGGCAGAGGAAGGGATGTGTACAGGGCCAAACCAGGAGCTGCTACAACAGGGCTGTTTAGATGGGGGGTGGGGGTGGGGGCATGACGGAATAAAGCACCAGGTAGAGTGCAAAACACTCAGGCTCTCCTCTCCCTCCAAACGTTGACCTCAGCAAGTCACTTAATCCCTCCGAGACTCTTACTGGATATGGTAATGAAACATTTCTCTTGTCTCTTTCATATGGTTCAAAGAAATGATGTGTATGGAAAGCAGGCTATGAACTAGAAAGTAATTACAAATGTAAGGCTTTGGCCGGGCGCGGTGGCTCAAGCCTGTAATCCCAGCACTTTGGGAGGCCGAGACGGGCGGATCACGAGGTCAGGAAATCGAGACCATCCTGGCTAACACGGTGAAACCCCGTCTCTACTAAAAAATACAAAAAAACTAGCCGGGCGACGAGGCGGGCGCCTGTAGTCCCAGCTACTCGGGAGGCTGAGGCAGGAGAATGGCATAAACCCGGGAGGTAGAGCTTGCAGTGAGCTGAGATCCGGCCACTGCACTCCAGCCTGGGTGACAGAGCGGGACTCCGCCTCAAAAAAAAAAAAAAAAAAAAAAAAAAAAAAATGTAAGGCTTTATGGTTAAGTTTCAAATATGACTGTAAGATAAGCAGAAAATGTATGGGAAAACTGTACACGTGCTAATGGTGATGATGATAAAACAATAATTGGATACTATCTGTCAGGGTCTGTTTTCCTCACTGGGCACTATAGTAAACACTTCACATACATTAACTCATTTAGTCCTCATGACATCCTTATAAAAGGCAAGCTGTTGTTCTTACTAATATTACTTCCATTTCCATTTCCATTTCCACAGACGAGAAAGCAGATCCAGCTGGATTAAGCAACTTGCCCAAAGTTGTTCAGCTGAAGCAGGATGGAGCCCAGGCCCGTCTGACACCAAAGCCTGTGCCCTCAAACACTGGTTCACGCTGCCTCTCAAGGCACCAACTCAAAGTCAACACCATCAACTCTTCAACAAGGAAGTCACAACTCACATTAAAGTGAAAGACTGGAGAGCCCAGAAGTAAAATCAAAGTGGAGCTAATTCTCAGACAAAAGGAACCTTTTTTCTGGTGCAACTCCCTTTTTTGCTGTTATCTGAAAGCATTTAAGCTATGTTGCTTTAGGTCATATAAACTCACTTTGCTAATAATGTGTAATTTATTCAGTACTTACTAGGTATGTTATTTCTGAAACTTTTAGTTGTTTCTAGTATATTTCTGTAAGTGCAAAGTATCTTCAAAAACAGTGAGAAAGGTGAAAGACTCGCAGACGTTATGGTCAGAGCATTCCCCTCCTACAACAGCACTACCCCCAAGCCGCCAGCAATCACCCTTTTCAGTCTCTCCTTGTCAAACAAACAAACTAGTGGAAATAATGAATGCAAATGTGGTATTTCTACAGGCATTTTCTAAGACCTTAATTGTTAGTATGTTTTCTAATCTACAGAGAGCTTATTTTAAATTACATATTTTATTGATTTTGTTCTGATAATCCTCGAAGGAAAAACTGGTCTCCTGAACTTCAAAAAGAAAAAAAAATCATATTGGAGAGGTTCAATCCTAAAAACTGGAACAAAACAAGAAATCCTGAAAGACAGATTTCCAAAATAACAAACCTGTATAACACGGTCTTCACTTGTAATTTCAATTGCATCTTCACTGTTTTCTAATGCAGTGAATACAGAGTTACAAGCCCTTTATGAGTAAACAAAAAAAGGAATGATTAATGTAAATACTACAAAATCTAATAAAATCTTGGGTTATTACATTAACTTATTTAAATGTATTTTTTGTCTGATTTATAAGGAAGGGAGAAAATATTTTAAAACATAAAGAAGAAATAAACATCCCCCTGCAAGCCCCTCCATTGGGATCATCACCATGTACACACTGTGGTATCTTTCCTTTCAGTGTGAAGGAAAGACACATTGGGCCAGTGGGCCAGGGTGGCCACACGCCGGGGTCAAATCCAGCTCTTCAGCAGCTGTGGGACCCTGGGCAAGTGACTGAACCCCATCAAGCCTCCCCTCTCACCACCTTAGAGTCCTCATGAAGACTAAATAAGAGAATAGACTCAAGAATACTGCACAGAGTCTGGCAAAGAGAAGGCAGTCAATCATTTGTACCTACTCTTTTAAACAAATTATTTTCACAAAATTGAGGGCATCTGGAATGACTAGCTTTGGTTCCTGCTTTCTTCACTTAGCCATCTTCTGTGAGCATTTTCTCACATCCTTCGTGTTTGAAAACATTTTTAAAATTATACAAGTAACAATGTTTATTGAAAAAAATTAGAAAATAAACATTAACAAAAATAAATGGAACACTATACCACACCCACTTGAATAATAAAAAAGACAGTCGACAACATGTATTAGTGAGGAACCCTCCTACACTGCTGGTGGAAATGTAAACAAGTGCAGCCTCGTTTTGCAAAACAGCCCCATTATGTCCACACAAAAACTTATATACAAATGTTCATAGCAGCATTACTCAGAAAAGCCAAAAAGTGGAAAAAACCCAAATGTCCATCAATTGATGAATGGATAAACAAAATGTGGTATATCCATACAATGGGATATTACGCAGACATAAAAGGATATGAAGTCTTGATATATGCCATAACATGAATGAACCTTAAAAACCATAAGCCAGTCACAAGGATCACACAGTGTATGAAATGTCCAGAATAGGCAAATCTGCAGAGATAGAAAGTAGATTAGGCCAGGGGCGGTGGCTCATGTCTGTAATCCCAACACTTTGGGAGGCTGACGCGGGTGGATCACCTGAGGTCAGCAGTTCAAGACCAGCCTGGCCAACATGGTGAAACCCTGTGTCTACTAAAAATACAAAAAAAAGATTAGCAGGGCGTGGTGGCAGGCACCTGTAATCCCAGCTACTTTGGGAAGCTGAGGCAGGAGAATTGCTTGACCCCAGGAGGCAGAGGTTGCAGTGAGCCGAGATTGCACCATTGCACTCCAGCCTGGGCTGGGGATAATAAAAATGTTCTAAAATTGTGGTGACTGAAGCACAACTCTATGAATACACTAAAATCCTTTGAATACACCTCAATAAAGCTGTTTAAAAATAATAAGATCAAATAACCTGAAATCCCAATACCCAGACATCTCAACATTCTATTTTATAGAAAAAAATCCAATTATTTTCAATAAGCATTGAAAAATGTTCTAGGCATTAACTTGTACAAATGCATATGTAATATGTATACAAAAACAAGATCATACTCTACAGTTTTATAATCTGCTTTTCTCACTGGCACACTATACATTAATCTTTCCATATCAATAACTGTAATTCTTTATCACTTTAAATAACTATACAATATTCTAAGATTATATTATGATTTATTCAATAAATCCCCTATGACTAGACATTTAGGTTGCTTCCAGGTTTTTTCCTTGTATAAGGAATCTCCCAAAGAATGATTTTAAGATTCTCTGGCCTTAGAAGATGAAAAAAAAAGAAAACAACTGCCTGCTTATTAGGTGCAGAGATACTACTAAGTAAACTCTAAAACTAACAATGCTGGCCAGGCATGGTGGCTCACGCCTGTAATGCCAGCACTCTGGGAGGCAGAAGTAGGCAGACCACTTGAGTCCAGGAATTCAAGACCAGCTGGGCAACATGGCAAAACCCTGTCTCTACAAAAAATAAAACATTAGCTGGGCTGGTGGTGCACATCTGTAGTCCTAGCTACTTGAGAAGCTGAGGTGGGAGGACTGCTTGAGTCCAAGAGGTCAAGATCACACAACTGTACTCCAGGCCGGGCAACAGAATGAGACCCTGACTCTAAATAAGTAAATAAATACAACAATGCCTTTACATTATTCCTGGTATTACTAAACTGTCTCACTAAAGACAATAGCTTAGCCAATAAAAATCAGCTCATTTTTAGCGTGTAAAAAAAACCCAGGAGATAATATGTAAATTACAGCTCAATAAAGTTATTTTTTTAAAAAAGCAAAAAACACGCTGGGCATGGTAGCTCATGCCTGTAATCCCAGCACTTTGGGAAGTTGAGGAGGGTGGATTGCTTGAGTTCAGAGTTTGAGACCAGCCTGACCAACATGGTGAAATCCCACATGTACTAAAAAAACACAACAACAACAAAAAATCAGCCAGGCCTGGTGGCACGTATCTCTGTAATCCCAGCTACTTGGGAGGCTAAGGCAGGAGAATCACTTGAATCTGGGAGGTGAAGGTTGCAGTGAGCAGAGATCGCGCCACTGCACTCCAGCCTGGGCAACAGAGTGAGACTCTGTTAAGCTCTGACTCAAAAAATCAAAAAATAAAATAAGCAAAAAACAGTAAGAAGTAAGTTCTCACCTCCAATATAACAAGCTTGGAAGAAATGGATCTGTGAGAAGCCCTACCGGGTATTATCATACTTGTTTAACTTTTGCAGATTTGGTAAATAAAAAATGTTAAATCATTTGCAAGTCTTTATTAGTGAGGTTGAACATCTTTTCACATTTATTGGCCATTAATATTTCTTGTGAACTGCTTCAGAACATGTCTTTTAATATTTTTCTAATTTTCAATTGATCATTTTAAAATTGATTAATCAAAGCTCTTCATGTATTAAGGACATTAACCTAATGTCTGTCCTATATGTCACAAATACATTTTTCCCAGTTTGTAATTCGTCTAAATTTTAAACATTATTTAAGGTTTATTTTAACTGTAGATAAGCTTAACATTTTTACGTTGTCTAATCTGATTATCTTCCTTTATAAAATGTGGCTTTTATAGATGTTAGTTTATAATGACTTTGTCATCCAATTACGTATGTCCACTTTTATTTTTTAGTACTTATGTAGCCCTACTTTTTCACATTTAGGTTTTTAATTCATTGGAGTTCATTTTGGGGGTAGGACGTGAGATTGGAACATAGCTTAATTTTCTTTCCAACTAATTAACCAACTATCACAATTCTAGTCACTGAAAAGTCCACCCTTTCCCGTGTTGATTTAAAATGCCATGTAGTCATATACTAAATTCTTTTTTTTTTCCCCTTTTTGAGACCGAGTTTTGCTCTTGTTGCCCAGACTGGAGTGCAGTGGCTCAATCTTGGCTCACTGCAACCTCCGCCTCCTAGGTTCAAGTGATTCTCCTGCCTCAGCCTCCCGAGTAGCTGGGATTACAGGCATGCACCACCAAGCCCAGCTAATTTTTTGTATTTTTTTAGTAGAGACAGGGCTTCATCATGTTGGCCAGGCTGGTCTCGAACTCCCGACCTCCAGAGATCCACCCGCCTCAGCCTCACAAAGTGCAGGGAGCCACTGTGCCTGGCCAATCATATACTAAATTCTTAAATATATCCAAGTCTGTTTTTGTTTTTGTTTTTGTTTTGAGATGGAGTCTTACTCTTGTCACCCAGGCTGGAGTGCAATGGCACCATCTCAGCTCACTGCAACCTCCGCCTCCCAGGTGCAAGTGATTCTTCTGCCTCAGTCTCCTGAGTAGCTGGGATTACAGGTACCCACCATCACACCCGGCTAATTTTAGTATTTTTAGTAGAGACAGGGTTACACCATGTTGGCCAGGCTGGTCTCGAACTCCTGACCTCGTGATCTGCCCGCCTCAGCCCTCCAAAGTGGTGGGATTACAGGCGTGAGCCACCACACCAGGCCTGTTTCTGGTTTTTATATTCTAGTTTACCAATCTAGCAGTGACAACCTTACTTGTTACAGCATTTTAGCGCATTTTAGTATCTGACAGAACAAGACTCTATTTCTCCCAATTCTCTAGTCTCACATTTCCTTTCCCTTTATATTTTTATATCTCCCTGTATAATGGACATCATAATTTGGCTGCCAGCGGGAGCACAGAGAACAAAGCATGGTGTACAGACCATGGAGACCCTTGTAGGCTACATTTTGGAGTCTGGACTTCATCTTGAAGGCAGTGGGTGCCTATCTGGGGTGTTACAGAACAGAGCACAAATGGAATTATGTGTTACGTCTGTGTGGAGAATGAAGAAGGAATCAAGACTAGATATAGGGAGACTAATAGGTGCTTTCAATAATCTGGGTAAAAAGAGAGGGACCTAGACCAAGAGGAGCAGTAGAGATGAAGATTAAGTGGACAGATTCCAAAAATTAATAAGATCAATTAGACTTGGTGAGTGACTGGATTTAGGGATCTATGTAGAAGAGACAGGGGTTTTTAGTTTAGGACCACAAGGTAGATGACAGCTAAGGTATACAGGAGGAAAAGGTTTGAGGTTACAGTCATATTTAGAGATGGGAGAAAGAATGAATGCAGTTTCAAAAATGCGGATTTCAGTCTAAAGGACTATTTTTGCCATTTGCTGCTTACGAGATCTTGGGTGTGAGTCAGTTAACTTCCTTGGGTCTCAGTTTCTGATTCTTGATTGGATAACATAAGCTCCAACTTCACCAACTGCTCCAAAATTCTGCTCTCCTCTGAGAGAGGGTAGGAGCCTAATCCACTGTGGGAGTGCTGCAGCCAGGCTGACATGACCCAGGAGTGGGAAAAAAGCAGGCCCAAGGGCAACCATCTACCTTAAGTTTCCTTGCAAACTCTAGCAGCATAAAAAATCTCTTTTGTATACCACATCAGCCTTCAAACACCTCTGCTCAGCAGTACTTCTTTGCTAACTCACACTCTGCCCACTAATCATTCATTTCGTTTTGTCTATAAAGTACCTATCTTCCCTACACGTGGAACCCTGTACTGGTCCTTATTAATCTTGGTACTCCCATTCTGATCCCCTTTGACTGTCTTGGGCACATACAAATGAAATGATCCAGTTCTCTCTTTGATCTCTAGTAAAGGAAATGTTAAAGAATAATTGAACATCCAAGGAAGAAACCTAAAATGATAGGAAGCTGCCGACTTTATTTTTCTTTTGTCAAGCTGATAAAATTATATTAATTTTTCTGCTTTTCTTACTCTACAAAGAATGAGGCCTCTACTCATTTCACTTAAAAACTATTTTTTTAAAACCCTGTTTATTAAGAGCAGATAAAATGCCTATTGTAGAGAAGAAAAAAATGTCACCTACCAGAGATAACTAATGTTAATAGATTGGGGGTATGTGTATTAAAACCATTTTTTTCTCTAGAAAACAAAACAGATAATCCAGCATATGCAGTTTATATTCTGCTTTTTAAACTTACTATTATTTGGGGGCTCCATCTTTAAATATGAGTCTCTAATTACTAAAATGACCATTTATTAGACATCCAGGCAGACTCCAAAAAGTCTGTATGAGGGGAGCTGCCACTCCATTCTCTCCAATCCCATATTTGCAAGAGGCCATTTATGGCTCAAAAGTAATCCCCACAACCAAAATTCTCACTTGCCATGCTGCCCTGTGTGGCCTGGAGGGTTTCCCGAAGTGGTAGAATTACCTGAGTTTCAGCTGTGATCGCACCTCTCCAAACTCCAGCTGGAGCAGTTCATTGTAGCAGGCCATGATGCTGGGGTTTTCCACATACCTCTACAAACAGAAAGAGGAATTTGGTGGATAAACAAAGGTGCTTCTTTATGTGTGCCAATAAAAATAACTCTTTTAACAAACTTCTCAGCTTGGCAACTGAAATCTAAAAAATACTTTATCATTAGTAAGAGAGAAAATTTATCGGCACCAAATTAGCTTTTAAAAAAATAGGGTGTAAGAATGCTTTTCCTTCTATCATTTAGCAGCCTTGCATTTAAAAAGAAAAGAAAAGAATGCTTTTCTTTCAGCATCTTCCGTTAAGAGCATTTTGGTTGTTTTCATGTAAGCAGAGGCTAGAACATGTAGAGGAGGAAATTTATTAACTAAACTCCTACTTATATTATGCTTTCAGAGTATATTCAAGAACAGTATTTGGTCCTTTTTAAAGTCATGTAAGCTTACAATAAGCAAAAATACACATGCATTTCTATTTGCACCTGTATTTCACAGGGGAAACCCCGACATGGGCAACATTTTCCTGAACTAACCTCCAACAGCGGCTCAGTGAAGCCAGAAGATGATTATCTTCCATAGCAGAGGCAATGGCAGAAGTCATGGATGGATTTGCCCACTGTCTCTTATAGCTGTGGATGTGGACATTAAGTATTTTGTATAACCTTTACATAGTGGAAATATCTCACAGCAAAGTGAATTACATAGTTCTGAGAAGATGGACCCATTCCACCATCAAATTAAATACTCCATGAAGACATCTTAGCAGCCACTGTTCTGCCACATAGTTCTATTCAGACGTAAAAATATTTGTGAGCATTACTCCTGTTTCTAAAGTGCTCTTTGCTTTTTACCTGCACAATAAGGGGACAATACTCTACCTGGCTGAGGAGGAAGCTGATGCCTAAGAGGCAGAGCCTCTGCAGATCACTATCCATAAGCCCCAGCCAGACCAATTGCGACAGGGGTCCCCTTGAAGAGTTCCTTCTACTACCATGGTGAACGCAAACGTCCCGTTTGAACTGTGATCAGGGTCTTGTCTGGGTGTCAAGCAACCCAAAAATCTAGCCCTTGGTTCATGCCTTAAAAGCTGTATGATTGTATATGAGGCATTTAACACTCCTGAGCTTGCTTCCTCAACTGTAAAGCAAGAAAAATAATACTGTTCCTATCCAGTGAAGGTCACCGTGAGAATAAAAAGAGATAATGGGAGAAAGCATTTTAAGTACAAACTGCTGCATAAATGTAAAGAACAGCTACTGTCACCCCCACAGGGGAAGGCAAGACCTGTTGGCCAGGAGCATGATAAACCCTATACCTATAGGCCAAAACAGAGCCCCTTTCTCACCCAGAGGTCTGACAGAGGTGACATGCCTGCCTGCTCCCATCAACTGAGAGGGGAGGAGTATGCTAGACCTGCTGTCCACATCTCCATCAGCCAAGACCCCACGGGAACACCCAAAAGCACTGGACAAGAACCCACTTCTGACTGGGCAGGGATAGGGAAAAGAGATTTCTTGACATAGTGCTTGTGCCACTCCAGGAGACAAGGAATGGTGGTCTTGAGACAGACAGGGGTCCTCAGTTCTTCTGCAGGTAAGATCTTGGGATGTGGGGGCTCTGGAGGGAATGTGTATTTATCCAATTCCACAAATGGATTCCCATGCATGCAATCAGACTTTTTACTGGGTCTGAATGTTATGCATCCACCAAACTTTTTTATCCCAAAGGCAGAAAACCAAGGTAAAAAAAACTAGCACGTGACCAAATGTACAGCATCTTGCTCCTACTGTTTTCCCCCTCCCTCAAAACTTCTGTTTTGCCGTACGTGTCTAAACGTTGCTCTCTTTATCTAAACATCTCATCTTTCCTGCCCCTTGCCAACTTTTGTTTCTGTCCCAAGGATCCCACAGGGCGTGAAGGGTGAAGAACCAGGTCCACGAATCCTCAGAAAGCAAGCTTATTCCCTCTGCTTAAACAGCAGTTAGCCTCCTCTCCCTTCACCTCCTCCCATGAAAGGGGCTGGGACTATAAATCCTACAGTCTTCCAAGCTAACTTAACGTCACTTTCTCCAAAGCATATCACACCCATGGCTAGGACCTGAGCCCATCTTTGCTAGGCCTCTCCCAGTGGTTCTCAGCTCTCAGCTGCATATTAGAATTACCTGCAATTTGAAAAAACAGCAGCATGCAGGCCCCTCCTCAGACCAACTGAAACAGACTCCCATGGGATGTTATTCAGGGGATTCTAAGGCACGCCCGGCAGTGAGTCTACTGACTCAATGGCCAAATCCAACTGAGAAGGCTAGCAGGTCCTCCATCTACTTTTCAATCCTGAATCATGGCTAATCCACAAAATAGCTCATGCCCCTTCCTACCCGCCATCCCCTATACCAGAGATATCATTATGGTGTCAGCTTTCAGATTCAAGCCTTGGCACCACTGCCTATAGCTGTGACTGGGAGAATCCCCTTCCTCTAGGTCTAATTGTTCTTCTCAGTAACCTGAGCATCCTTTTGTTACACAAAAGTAAGACTCTGGATGAGATTAGTTACCACTTGTGGTCTCTGAGGACTGGTCGCCCATATGAATTCCTCATCTACAAAATGGTGAGCCTGCCAGTACCCTCCACATTTCCTAACTCAGGTGCTTCTAAAGTGACTACTGCTAAGCTTTTGGGCTTTTTGCATGGACGTGTCCTCACAGGGATATGCACCTAAAAGTGATTCCATCAAAGTCTTCAGAGGATTCCTTGATTAAGGTGCACAGGCTTGAGTGTAGCAAGAGTGTGTGTGTCAGTTACTTTTCAAGTTAGCTCCATGATAACACTGTAATACTAAGAAATAGTATTACTAGGAAGTAATATTAATAGTAATACAAAGAAGGACCACGATTTACTTTTGACCTTCTACCAGGATGCTCTTTCTGGTCCACAGAACTGTGCTGACAGACTTCTCGGGCAGAATTTCAAACATGGCAGTCACCAAACACAAACTTCCAACAGTGCATCTATGTACTTTCAAAGAGACCTCAAACAAATACAAGGCTTAATGACCTTGTGTGGCTGTAGGTAAGCAAATAACCCAAGGCAGAGGGAAAACTATATCCCCTAAGTTTCACTAGAAAGTGGAAGCTTCTAAGGTTCTTGTTAAAAGGAATAGCCATTTTTGCAGCCTTAGTTGCAAAAGCAAGCAGCTCAGGGAGGGATGATGTAAAGTTCCATCAGGAATAGGGGACTTCTGACTTCTGACTTGGGACACCTTACTGCTGGCTAAACTGTTCTCACACAATTTAACAGGGATTACTAGAGGTCAGGAAATGGAGGCAGGTGCTGATGTGTGTGTATGTTGTGGGGGTTGTCCAAAAAGAAGAAACACAAGAAAGCCACAACTACATAAACCATAATAACCTAACGTGTGCTTTTTATATAAAACTGTATTTACACATAAACTAAAATCTTAAATTCCACCTGACATCAGTATCAATATTTGTGTTCTTTTTGTCTGCATTTACTTGCTACCTCTATGTTCCTTTACTTAAGCTCCTTTTACCACATTAAGTGTCTTATAAGTGTTATAGAATTGTACTTTTTAAACCCAATCTAACAGCCTTTTAAAGGAAGAATTCAGCTCATTCATATATATTTGCTTTTATTCTTTTTTTTTTTTTTTTTTGAGATGGAATCTCGCCCCTGTTGCACAGGCTAGAGTGCAGTGGTGCGATCTCGGCTCACTGCAACCTCTACCTCCAGGGTTCGAGTGATTCTCCTTCCTCAGCCTCCTGAGTAGCTGGGGTTAACAGGTGTGAGCCACCATGCCCGGGTAATTTTTGTATTTTTAGTAGACATGCAGTTTCGCCATACTGGCCAGGCTGGTCTGGAACACCTGACTTCAGGTGATCCACCTGCTTTGGCCTCCCAAAGTGTTGGGATTACAGGCATGAACCATCGTGCCCGGGCTGCTTATATTCTTTCTATCTCACTTTGTTTCTCACTGATTTTACACTGTTATTTCCTCTTTCTTCAGTTTCCCAATTTGATCAAGTTGCTGTAAACTCCCTATTTCCTCTTGTTATTTTGGAAGTTTTATTTAACTTTCCTGTTCTATCAATGGTTACCTTCCTTTTCATCATCTCAAAAGCAGACATAGATTTCTTTACTGTTATTTGTAAACAAGATACCAATTACCCCCAGAATAAAGTATCTCCCACATAGTGATGCTCTACTCTGCACATTTCCCACAAAGATGAATACTTCCTGGGCTCATTCTCATTCTGTCTCTCAGACAAGCCTCAAAGAATGCCTGCATCCTCCCTACAAAACTTGCAAACACCTAGGGTTGACTAAGATGGTCTATAATTTAAAATTGAGCTATTATTAAAATTCCTCTTTGGGTACATCCCTTCTTCTAAAATAATATTATATATTCCAGTCTATGTTTATTCATTTGGGACTAATCTTATATGCATAAGTGTAGGTACCTCTATAAAGAAAGACAGAGAGCCAGAGAAAGCAGGAGGCACCACGAAGGAGTATGCACATGGCAGGGTTTATAGCTCACTACTTTTCCCTCCTCTCCTCTTCAAATTTCTGTTCTAGTTCATTTCTTATATGGCTAGAGTCCTTTTCTGAATTATTTTCCTCAGACAGAACTCTTGGGGAAATATATCTCTGAATTTTATGTATATCCCCCAAAGAAAGGTTAAGCAATAACTTGACTGGATATACAAGGCTGTAGTCTCTTTCTCCCTGTATCCTCTCATTAAACTAGACATTATTATTGTTTCATATAGTAAATACATATTTACCCTATACAGATCATTTTCTTTACTCATCTCTTGCATTTCAGACCTTCCACCTGGAATTCACATTCCTTCTGGTTGACGTATATCCTTTAGAACTTCCTTGTGAGGATCTGCTAGTTACAAATTCTCTCAATGTCCACATTTCTGAAAGTCTTTATTTCACCTTCATTTTTGAAAGATATACATGCTAGGTATAAAATTCTAGAAAGTTCTTTTTTTTCTTTTTTTTTTTTTTTGAGACAGAGTCTTGCTCTGTTGCGAGGCTGGAGTGCAGTGGTGCGATCTCGGCTCACTGCAACCTCCAACTGCCTGGTTCAGGCGATTCTCCTGCCTCAGCCTCCCAAATAGCTGGGATTACCACCATGCCCAGCTAATTTTAGTATTTTTAGTAGACACGGGGTTTCACCATGTTGGCCAGGATGGTCTTAATCTCCTGACCTCATGATCTGCTCACCTCGGCCTCCCAAGGAAGTTATTTTCTTTTACTGCATTGAAACACGTTATTCTACTGTCTTCTTTTTTCCACTTGTTGCTGCTGAGAAGCTAGTTGTTAGTGTGTCATTCTTTTGAAGGTAATCTTTTTTCCTCTAGCTTTTTTAATTTTTTTTTTTAATTTTTTAAATTTAATTTATTTTTTTTTTTGCAGTTTCACTAGGATGTGTCCTCTTTTAAAATTTACTCTACTTTGGATATGTCAGAATTCATGAATCTATGAATTAGTTTTTCATCAGTTCTGGAAATTTTTCAGCTAGTAACTCTTCAAATATTTCCTCTGTTCCATCCTTCCTCTTCTCCTGAAACTCCAGTTATATATACACACAAAACTTCACACACTATCCTCCACATTTCTTCACCTAACTTACTTCCTGTCATTGTATTTCTGTGCTACATGTGACCTACTAAGTTTTAAATTTTTCAATTATTGTGTTTTAATTTCTTAGATTGTTCTTCATAAAATTTGCCATGATACTTTTAATAGTTTCCTATTCCTTGCAGATATTTCCTGGCTTATCTTTCATTTCTTTACCTATAGTAAGCATACTTGCTTTATAATTCATGTCTCATAACTAGTCTCTGAGGGATGTGAGGGTCTGTTACTAGGCTTTTTTCCCTGATAGTTTTTCTTTGGGATGCCCTGTCACCTGGTGGATTGACTCTAGCTTTGACTTACTGCTGCCTGCTGCCCTTGAGCAATTATTTATGGAGATCCTCTGCAGGCAAAGATGAAGCTGTCTTCCTCTGGGGAGGATTTGTATTTGCTTCTGTCAGGCACTTAGGAGTCCTACTCATCCAGAAAACTTGAAACTAAATTCACAGCTTGAGATTTCTTGACTACCTTACTTATACAAACCTGAGCTACAAATCTGCCCAAGGGTCAGCCTTACTTAAGTTCTCTCTGTATGATTCCTAAGGCCTCATTTGCAGCCAGCTGACCAAAGCCCCAAGCAACCTTTTGGCTTAGAGAAACCAACACATTGAAGCTAGGAGTGGAGAGATAGAGAGCTGTGTTTGGGTTGCCTTATTTCCAGAATCCTTGAACTGGCTTAAAAATTTGCATGTATGCATGTCAGCATCATAACAATACATCCTATGGTATACTTTTTAGTGAATACGCCATTAAAGGAGATTTTATTATGTTTAGATGACTTTAGCAGGCATAATTTTGAGAGACTAAGAACATGAACTGTTACAGATTAGATTAGCAGATTATAAAGTTAAACGAAGTTACACCAAACTGTAAAACAAGGACAGTAATTTTTTTTTTTTTTAAGTACGATTGAGGCAGGTTCTCCTTATGTTGCCCAGGCTGGTCTCAAATGCCTGGGCCCAAGGGATCCTCCTACCTCGACCTCCCAAAGTGCTGGGATTACAGGTATGAGCCACCACGCCCGGCCAGACAATAATTTCTTTTTCTTCAAATTAATTCAAAGCTTTTGCTGGGTACTGAACTGAGATAAAATAATTTCTCAAATTGAATTATACTTGTATAACAAATAAGTGAGTACATACCCTTGTAAATCCAGCAGCAATGAAAGGCATTACGGACAACTCTTCTCTATCCACCCTTCAAAATAACACAGTAAAGAACATAGACATAGTTTTTATCAATTATATCTCACCTCTTTTACTCTACTAATTTAAATACTTCGTTATGTAATGAGTACTTTTAGATGAGTCAGATTAATATACAAATTTAAAGGATAAAGTTGAAAACTGCTGTTTCAGTTTCACATTTGGCTTTTTGGAATTACATATTATAATACTTGAAATGCAGAAACTACATTAATAGCAGGAATACACGAGTGTTCAAATATCTTTTTAATATATAAAATTTTTAATTTAAACGAAGTTAAATTTACTCCTATTTTCTTCTACTTCCAGGTTTTTTTTTTTTTAATTCCTTTTTTCCCTATAGCTCAGGAAAAAAGTTTAAAGGACACAGAAACGTTTCTTCTATGTATAGAAACATATAAGCTAAATAACATTAATTTGAATACTTGCCCTTCTCCTAATATATTTCTCTTCTTTCCTTACCTCCAATTTAAAAACAAAACCTAAGAATCCCCCATTTATGTGTAATTCAAATCCTCAGAGATATCTGGAGTTAGAAGGCCCTAGGAAGATACCCCTAGAAAACATTCATACTTTTAGGAATGGAATTCTCTCACAGTTTGCCTGTTTCTAAAGTGAAAGGCAGTTTAAAAATCACAAAAATCTAGCATGAGAGCAGAAAGTCCTTCCAGGAAGTTAACCAAAGAAGCAAAATAAAGTAAGAAAGAATAAAGAAGAAAAGGCCATACTACAAAGGGACATGCCTGACACAGCACGCAAGCTGTTATTTGGCCATCTGTTAAGAATAAGTATTACACTAACACCTCGATTTCAACATTAAAAAAATGAAAGTTTACCTGCGTACTACACCAACAATAACTGTGTTTTCTGAGAGTTTTGATGATCTGATAGACCTTAAAAAAAACACAAAACTTTAAAATAAATATAAAAATAATCCTTAAAAACCAAATATACTTAAACAATTACAACAATTAAAGTTGGAAGAGGGGTAAGAAGGGAGAGTAAATGATCCCCTCACTCTCTGAATTCACTCACCTTCTTGACTACTTGATCTTTCTCTCTTTTGGGGGCAAATTCCCATTCAGTGGACTGTGTTAACTGTAACAATTATGGAGTATGAATTAACAGTTAACTAAGATGATATGCATTCACTTGTTCTGATCTTTATTAACCTGCACTATGTCAGGCAGAGTATTTTCCCTACTTTGTGCTTACAGGAAAGAGGCCGTTGGTCTCTTCTTCCAAAGGAAAATGCAAGTTTATGTCTATTACCACAGGTGATGGCTATGTTTACAATGGGGATAAAGGAGCCCAAGGGCTAGCTCCACTGCATTCTAAGGAGCACAAAGGATGAAGAGTTCCTAGGTAAAATGGAGGCTAAATTAATAACCAAAAATAATCCAAAACTAGGAAATGCAAGATATTGTAGTCGGTCAGAAAGAAGAGCATCAACACCTCATGAGAGGGTTAAGAACAGAGGACTGGTCTAGAAAAGTACAAGAGACTGTTCCACTAAAGTTACCCAAAGAGTACGAGACTTCCCATACAGAGTGAATTCAACCCTTCTGCAGAAGCAGCTTTAGAGACCACGGGGAATGAAAATACAGCCAAAATATCAGAGCAGAAATAAATGTGACACAGAATAGGAGAAAGAAAAGAAGTGCTCCACTGGAGAATATGCAACAGCTTTGAACTCATCCTACACTGGGAGAAGAAAGCAGGACTCTAGAGAAGAACAGCTCCACTGGAGAAGGAAGGAACTCACCCCAGACCCAGAGGAAGAAGACTCATGTTGGAGAGGGACTCTAAAAGGAGGAGAATGTAGAGGAACATAACCAGACTGCACTAGTCAAGTCAAAGGTGAGCTGGCCTCCTGGAGAATGTGTCTAGGATGGCACAAAAATCAGTCAAGACTGACCGCATTTGTTCAAGCTGTTAGTTCAAGGATTAGAACCACTTCTGAATCACAGAATCCAGAAAATAATTTGAGCGACTAGTTCTCAATTCTCCCAAAGATGGTACATAACATAACCATTCCAGATGCGTAAGAGATTCATCATGCATGATGGATGCCCCCGTCTTTTTTTGAGACAGGTTCTCATTTGTCACCAGGTTGGAGTACAGTGGTGCAATCACAGCTCACTGCAGTCTTGATCTCCTGGGCTCCAGCTATGAGTAGCTGGGACCTCTGGCACATGCCACTGGCTAATTTTTTTATTTCTTGTAGAGACGAGGTCTCACTACATTGCCCAGACTGGTCTCGAACTCCTGCATTCAAGCAGTCCTCCTGCCTTGACCTCCCAAAGTGCTGCGATTACAGGTGTCAGCCAGCACACTCAGCCAGATGCCCCAGTCTTAGCAAACTTTTCCTGTAAAGGGTCAGGGAGTAAATATTTTAGGCTTTGCAGGCCATATGGACTCTGTCACAACTACTCAACTCTACCATTGTAGCACAAAGGCAGCCACACATAATACACAAACGAATGGGCATGACTGTGTTCGCCTTTGCCCATTCTTGCCTGTGGGCATTCAGGCTTCATTTTCTTACGGAATTCAGGTTGAGAAAGGTTGAATCTAACAACAGATGCAGAATAGGCCAGGGGTAGGGAAGTTGCTCGGGAATGGAAAAGCAGCTCTAGGGACCAGCCAGTATCTCTCATGCTCACCTCTTCCCCACCCCCTCAACATCTCTGCTTTTCCGTGTTCACTCTGTACTCCTCTAGTGTCCACCTACATATCCTCTCCAGAGGGAGCAAGCCAAAGGGTGCTGCATGGCTCTGCTGGAAGATCCCTTGTAGACACGCCACTTCAGGGCTTACTGGCCAGGTGTCAATCTCCAGTTCAACCCTGGTCCCCCTGAATGGGGAGAGCAGGCAGGCTCAGCTTCCTGGGGAAGAGCTATGGGAAAGGCTGCTTGGGCCTGGAGGGGTCACTGGCACAACAGACACTCACAGACACAGCTAGTGCACTCGTCATACCTGATGACTAATATTCATCCTAGCACTGATCTCAAACAGGGAATAAGAGACTCACAAATGGTATTTTCATCACTTCTAGTGACACTGTGTCTGTTCTGTGTTTACATTTCCATATCACGGAGATTTGGAAGGAGAAAGGGGAAATTTAAGTATGTAGCCATTTCAAACCAGCTTTCAGCTTTTTAGAAGAAAAATCAAGATGGGAGTGATATAATGGCAAGTAGGCAAGCATGTAGGTGATCTCAGTAAGGAGCTTTGAATGACTTACTCATACCTGGAGACACAAGAATGAAAAGCACTAGGTTAAGGATAAAGTGGAAGGGAGGACCTTGTTTACCTGGAGATAAGCCCTTAAAAACAGCTCTAAAACTGTATAAAAACGTAGAGACATACTGGGAACTTTTCTGGTGCATATGAAGGAAGAACGGGCTAGAAAACAGAAATGTCAGGAACCTGGATTGAAAATTAACATCCTTGCCTTGGAATTCATGAAAACTAGGAAAGAAATTACTTGGCATTATTGAAATGTATACCTGGATGCTTAGGAAGTCAGAATTCAAGAAGGTCACGAAAAAGATAGAGTGTGATCCTATAGCATGAGATTCTGAAAGCAGTGTAAGTACTCTGGGAAGTCCCCACCCACCCCACTTTTTTTATGAGACAAGGTCTTGCTCTGTCTGCCAGGCTTGCTCTATAGTGGCATAATCATGGCTCACTGCAGCCTCGACCTCCTGGGCTCAAGCGATCCTCTCACCTCGGCCTCTCAAATCGCTGGGACCACAGGCATGTGCCACCATGCCTGGTTAATTTTTTGATGTTTTGTAAAGATAGGGTTTCACCATGTGGCTCAAGCTGGTCTCAAACTCCTGGGCTCAAGCAATCTGCCTGCCTTGGCCTCCGAAAGTGCTGGGATTAGAGGTGTGAGCCATCATGCTTGGCCTCACTGGGAAAGTCTTAAAACCATGCTACTTGGTTTACCATTAGGATTCATTTTGGCCACACAAGATAGAAAACATCAGAGAAGAGTGGTTTAAACAGTATCTGTCTCATACATCAAAAATGTGCAGAGGGAGACAGTTCAGGGCTGCCATGGACTCTGCAGGATCAGGAACCTAGCTCCTACCAGTGTTTCTCTACTACTGTCTGTACATGAGGTTTCTTCCTCGTGGTCCAAGACAGATACTGAACACTAGCCATAATGTCCACATTCCAGACAGCAGGAAAAACGGAATGCTCCTTCCCTAAGGATACTTTCCAGAAGATACACATGATGGGTACATTGGCCAGCTGTAAGAAAAACTAGGGAACACAATCTATTTTCTAGGTAGCCATATGCCCAGCTACACATCAGAGATTCTGTTATTAGGAAAAGAATAGAAATGGATACTGGGGGCAACTACTAGACTCAAGCTACTCTAGGCAACTACAAATAATTCTGATAATAGACTCAGCACAACACTGGAAAAAAGGCCACATAATGGAGGCTCACTATAAGAACATATCCCAGCCTTTTAATGAGTTAAGTTTTACAAAAGGACAACTCCATTACTTGTGCTTTGCTATTTTTCTCTGCCATATGGTATGAGTTTCAGATGAAAAAGAATGGGATTGATAACGGTATGGATCTGCACACCAAGGTGAATCAAGAAATTGTATAAAAGCATCTGGTGCTCTGGGTTCAATCTTGCTTCTTCATTCAACATAGATTTTAATTCTGTTAATGTGTTTTGGGTTTTCAAGCAGTACTTTTTTTTATTTTCTCTATTTACCTTTATGAGATCTTCCCTTTTATTACAGAGACCTACTCCTGTTGCACAAAGAAATACCGTTGCACGTCTTCTGAGTCCACGAAGCATATGTCTTCAAAAGGTTCTACAGTGTCTTATAAAAAATAATTGTCTTAGTCTTCAGGGCTGTTTTTCCCCCTTCATTATGTGGTGGCACTTTTCACAGGCCCCCCTTTGCATCCTGTTTACACACCCCTGAATACAGTTCGTATCTGTGCAGGCTGAGAGTCTGCTAACAAAGAGGGTCACAAGAGTTTCCTTAGCACCTCTTCACTGAACACCCTTGATGTCAGTAGCTGTCCTTCTCTTAGGTCTGGGCTATAGACCACATCAACAAGCACAGTTCAAGTTTGGAGAGTACTGCCAGCAGGCATGCACAGGTCTGCTGCAGAGCGGGCTCCTGGTCTGTGCTCTCTGATTCTCAAACTAAAACTGAGAACTGATGCAATTTGCTATTTGAAACTACAGTATGTGGAGAACTATCCTCAGGTTCCTCATGCCTCTGTCCCTTCTTAAAACACAGTAGAAAAACCATGTATCTGTCCATATCCCTCTCTTCCTTCCTTTGGGTTTCTGAGTAGATGCAGAAAGTAAAGAATCAGGGGGCAGCAGGGATGGCAGGGGCTAGAGTGCAGGCCTCTGCCCAGCTCATACAGCCTTGCTGCTCTGCTGGGGCTCAGCCATCTGTTTCTTTGGTCAGAGCAACCTCCAGCATCCCAGGCTTGGCAGAACACAGTGGGAGTAAAGCAAAGCCCGTTTCCACTGCCTTCCTTTATGGCCACTGGTATTTTAGCTTCAAAGACTGAAGTGTGCAAGGCACAGTTCAGAAACAGGCTTCTTTATTAGTCTCCACAATACGACAGATACAGTGGAGATCCCTATCCTTTTCTGTTCTCTCAGCTTCTGACCTATCATCTTATCTTTGTGTGTTTTTATTTATTATTGCTACGGTCAATTTTTGTCTCTTTTTCCCTCTTCATGGGTTTTTTGATAGGAAGTTGGGAGGAGACATTGATATCAAGTACCACAGTGGGAATATGAAGCCATACTCTGTTGGGAACTACTGGATGGGCCTCTCGCAGCCTCACAACTGATTGACTTGCCTCACCTCCTCCAGTTTTCTACTCCATTCTCCACTTGGTAGTCAAGTGATTTTCTATCCTGCTTGACACTCTCCTGCGCAGAATATATCAACGTCTCAATCACCTATGGGGTGGAGTCCACAGCCTTTGGCTCAGCACACAAGGCCTTCATCATCTGGTTCACGTCTGTGGTTCCAGCCTCCCCTGACACCCACTCCATATCTGCCTGACCAGCAGCCATCCAGCACTGAGCAGAGATGCCCGGATGTCTTGCCTGTTTCTATACATGCTGCTCCCTCTACCTGGAACATTTTCTCCACCTTTCTTCCTTTTAAAACTCCTGCTCATCCTTTAAGATGCAACTCAAGTATCCTCTGGCACAGCCCTCTTTGACACAGGCACCCACAACACTGCGTAAACCTCTTCTGTGGGCACTTACAAGCCTATACCGAAATCACTCACTTTCCCTACTAACTAAAGTATTAGCTCCTCAGAGACAAGAAGCACATCTCACTCATCTATGTAGCTCTAGTACCAAATGCAGTGCCCAGACCTGAGGAGACTTGCAAAGTAGGGTTCCTAAACTGGTAGATTTGGAAATATAATAGACATAGAATATTTGCTGTTAGCAAGGCATCTCATAAGGAGTGTAAGAAGTTCCAAACGCCCCCAACAGAGAGATACAGGTGAATGCTAGTCATTTAGACAGGTCAACAACCGATGAAAAGCTCTTCATAGGCAGTGTTGATTAGGTATCCCAAAAGGGAAGATTAAGGGAAGGACACAATTCTGCAGGGCTAAGGTCTCACGAGCCACGTAAGTCAGCTCAGAGACAAGGCAAGCTGGTTTAGGGGCGGGGAGCCTGGAAAGATTTCTTGAACAGTCCAAAGTGGGCACGCATCCTTAAAGGGATGATCTTAAGGGAGATAAGCCAGGTAAGGGCCAGAATGAAGACAAAACTGATTAGGAAAATAAATCAGGGTCTGCTCTTGCCTCTAGAAAATTCACCACAATTAGTACAAGAACCCACCGCTACCCCAAATCCTCAGCCAACAAGATGGAGATGATGTGGTAGAAAACAGCTTGTGAGAAAGACTTGAGATTCTTGGCCAAGGCTGTGATGTGGCCATCAGGAAATAAATGTGATTGGGGATTACATTTGTAAAGGCCTGCGCTCTCTGGCTAGCACAGTGGAGGGGACTGTTCTGCTTACTCGTCACTGGTTCCCCCAAACCTAGTGTGAGCTTTTTGGTTCTGAAGCCATGCTTACAAGGGCTATCAATCAGAAAAGGGTACCCAGGGGAAGCACCCTTGATGTGGTGGGAATATGAAACCAGGACCTGTTAGGAGCCACTGATAGCAGTAAGGGTGTGCTCAGTTCAGAAAAGAAAAGATGTCTGCAGGGGACACAATTCCTGTCCTCTCATGTTGGAAATCCATTGTGGGGAAGAGGAATAATAGATCTGTTCAAGCTATCCTGTGGGCCAACTGTGGACAAAGTTGGGTTCAATAAAAGCAGAGCTTCTAAATCTCAGGGCTTTCACTTAGTGAGCCCCAGGTCCTGAGGAGAGGCTGGCTGGAGGGTGCTAGGCACTTCACAGAGGAGAGGCACAGCTGACATTCTGTGCTTCTCTAAAACCATATATTAAAGCAATCCAGTTCCCATTCTTTACTTAAAAACTATATAAAACTGTTATTTACATGATGAAAGAACTCTGATTAACTACAGTGCTTATGAAACTTGGTATTTGTGTGAGTTTTTAACTGAGACGTAACATTACTTTTTTTCACTGAAATATTTCAGCTCCTCTAGTCTATGAGCTTTTATAAAAGACGAGAACTTCATTTTATAACTTTCAGTCTAAAACATTCTCTTGTACATAGCTCAATAAAAATCTGCTGAATGAATTAATCCTATTTTTTTAGAATATTCCTAAAACATATAGCAATAGTACATTTTCTTCCCTTAAAAAGTGGAATATAATGTTATGTTTCTTTTACTACAATTTTTAACAGTGGAACATAACCAATACAATTTAATTTTTCTTTTACAATACAAGATGCTCTAGTAGTCACCTTTAAAAGTATGAACTTCCATTGTCCAGCACATACCTGTGGCTAGGCTTGGGCCTGGACAAGACTGGGAAAGAGACCAAGCTTTCTCCAGCCCCTCACGCTGTCCTCCCTCTTCTATCTCGGCAGCCATTTGGCCCACCTTAGACACCTCTACTGCCTTGCAACATTCCACCATGACTACCAAGTATCATGTAATTTACATATCATCTTCCCTTCCTCTGTGTGGTACCTATTCAATGTTAGGGATAAAGGGGATACTGGAAACCAAGTGTTCCAAATTTACAGCTGAGCTAAAACATCACCAGAGAAGGTGCAGTTACCACAGACAAGCAGCTGTCCAGGAAGAGCCAAACAAGGTCCTGGACCTCCCTCTTTCCTAGCCAGAGCTCTCTCTATTTCTCTTGGGCTGCAATCCCCCATGAACATGCTAGGTGACTGGCCAGATGACATGTCAAGAAATCTGGGGTAGGGCGGGCACGGTGCGGTGGGTCACACCTGTAACCCCAGCACTCTGGGAGGCTGAGGCAGATGGATCACTTGGGGTCAGGAGTTCAAGACCAGCCTGGCCAATATGGTGAAACCCCGTCTCTACCAAAAATACAAAATTAGCTGGGCATGGTGGTGTGCGCCTGTAATTCCAGCTACTTGGAAGGCTGAGGCAGGAGAATCCCTTGAACCCTGGAGGCAAAGGTTGCAGTGAGCTGAGATTGAGTCACTGCACTGCAGCCTGGGTGACAGAGTGAGACTCCGTCTTGAGAAAAATAAAATAAAATAAAATAAATCTGGGCTACAATGATAATGGCTTATTGTGAAGTCAACCAGATCGAAACAGATGAGGAACATAGGCACATTTCAGGTACTAGGATCAAGGCCACAGGAGAAACTACTGGAGGCAAGTCGTGGAAGGGTAAATGCTACCTAGTCTGACTACCAGGAGTGTGGAGTTCTCACCACCAAGGAAACAAACCCACGTTGACGTCACCACATACCCCACAAATAATCTTTTAATATGATGTCATTTGCTTGTCACCTTGGTTTTTAACCCACAGGTTTTTAATCTACTTAGCTTATATCTTTTCTCTCTCTTAAAAGTCAAGATTTTAAATGTCCTTCAAGTTAATATGTCATAAAATTTTACATTTGCCTTGCTTCCATCAGCAGCAAATAACTTTCTTTAAAAGGCATTTTTCAGGTTTAGGTCACTACACAGAATTCTCTCACAGTATTGACAATGTGCAAGTGTTATAAATAAAACCCATTCATCAAACATTAAAAGACAATTTTCAAAATTTTTACAACTTTGAAAACAATCTGAAAAATTATAATTCTTACTGCACTAATATGCAAGTGATATTTGTGGTTAATTACATTTTGGGTTTCACTTTGACCCTTAATAATTCTTCTTATCCATATTTTCTTACTGTTTCAAGTAAAGTGAAGCAAGACAAAACAAAAGAGACATACATCAGTCCTACAAATAGTGAGGTTCTAATATTCTGTTTATTTTACATGCATGGAAAGCAACTTAAAGTGAGTCTAACTTAATCTATTTCTAGGCTGCATGTATTGTCACAAAGGCCAATGGGACTATTTAGGCCAGAGTCTTGGGCTTACCTGCACAGTGCCTCTGCATCCAGTTGTCGAGGATTTCTGTGGTCTATGATGATAATGTCATGATGTTTGTCCAGGAAACAGGCAAGGACAGCCTGAGCCTCCTTGGTAACTGTACACTTAAACCCTGCTTTTTCACATGCCCTGCAGAATCCATTACATTGGTTATCTTCTTTGGTAAACACTAAAAGTACCTGAATCAAAAGAGCACAAACACTTTTTTTAAAAAAGATGTTAGAATTGTCATTTCTTACACTTTTTTTTTTCTTGAGACGAGTCTTACTCTGTTGCCCAAGCTGGAGTGCAATGGCATGATCTCAGCTCACTGCAACCTCTGCCTCCCAGGTGCAAGTGATTCTCCTGCCTCAGCCCTGCCAAGTAGTTGGGCCACAGGCACACGCCACTATGCCCGGCGAATTTTTGTATTTTTAATAGAGATGGGGTTTTGCCATGTTGGCCAGGCTGGTCTCGAACTCCTGGCCTCAAGTGATCCTCCCACCTTGGCCTCCCAAAATGCTGGGATTACAGGTGTGAGCCACCGTGCCTGGTCAGAATTGTCATTTCTGTGTGTGTGTGTGTGTGTTTTGGGGGGATGGTGGGTGAGCGACAGGGTCTTCCTCTGTTGCACAGGCTGGACTACAGTAGTGTGATGTCACCTCACTGCAACCTCCATCTCCAGGGTTCCAGTGTTCTTGTACCTCAGCGCCCCCCATGGCTGGGAGATTACAGGTGTACACCACCATGCCTGGCTAATTTTTGTATTTTTAGTAGAGATGGGGTCTCTCGATGCTACCCAGGCTACTCTAAAACTCCTAGGCTCAAGTGATGCACCCGCTGTGGCCTCCCAAAGTGCTGGGATTACAGGTGTGTGTCACTGCACCTGGCCATATGTCTACTTTTTTGCTAAGAAACCGACTGACAGAACTCAACAAAGGTTTAGTTAAGCATTTTATCTTGAAACTAAATGAATTAAAACACATTAATATTTATTTTAGCTAAAAGAAAGTTAACTGGGTAAGTCCTCAGATGGTGAATGCTAATATCTTGGTGAAATTACTGGACTACTTAATCCTATAAATAATGTATTGAAATGTTTGACAAGATTTTATGTAATTCCTCCAAGTTAAAAAAAAAAATCACTTTGATTAAAAGAAGAAAGATTTAAAGTAAACCAAAATGTGACACTTCAAAGCCTAGTGACACTGTCACAGGTACAAGAGGTAGCATCTGTGCCTCTGCCCAGGACAGTGGCTGGCTGCCCCTGATCACGTCAGTCCTGGTCTGGAGCAAGCGAGGCCTGTATCCATAGGTTCTTCCTTATCCAGCCAGCCTCCTTCCCTCTCTCTCTGCCTGCTATTCTCACTCCCAATCTGGTTCAGGAGCACCGGTGCGCCATCCCTTCAGAAGCAGACTGACAATGGGGCAACAGTGGTAAGGAGGAGATGGGCAGCCTGTGAAACAGACTGCAAAGCTGTCAGAAACCCTCCTTAAGTTTATTTCTTCCAAGTTTACTCAACTACACAAAGACCATACATGCAGAGAACTAAGAGCACACATTTCTGTCAGCACTTTCCACATATTTTTAAATGTAATAGTGAATGAAACATGTGTTTATGTGCGGGGAGTCTGGATAAGTTGACTAAATTTCAATTGGTTGCTTTCTGTCTCATATTTTGAGTTACATATATTACAGGTATCTTCTCTCTGATACAGCTGATTCAGCAACATTGAAAAGACAATCTTTTTACTTTTTATATTGGAAAATTTCAAATCTACAGAAACGTGAATGAAAATGAACACTAAAGATGCCCTTTCTCTACATTCATCAACATTTTGCCACCTTTGCTATGCTTTCTCTCTCTCAACACGTACATGTACATACATGCAATTATACACATTTTTTATTTATTGCTGAACCAATTTTTTCCTTTTGTTTGAGACAGGGTCTCATTCTGTTGCCCAGGCCGGAGTGTAATGGTGCGATCATGACTCACTGCAGCCTTGACCTCCTGGGCTCAGGTGATTCTCAAAACCTCAGCCTTCCAAGTAGGTGGGACCACAGGCGCACACACCTCCACGCCCATCTAATTTGTTGTTGCTATTGTTGCAGAAACTGGGTCTCCCTATGTTGCCCAGGCTGGTTCCAAACTCCTCAAGGACTCCTCAAGCTCAAGAGATCCTACTGCCTCAGCCTCTCAAAGTGCTGGGATTACAGGCATGAGCCACCCTGCCTGGGCTATTGCTGAACCAATGAAAGCAGGCTACAAACACTTCATCTCTAAACACCGCAATGTGTATTGCTAAGAAGAGGATATTCTCTTATATAACTATAATACTGTTACAGAGTTCAGGGAATTTAACACCGATCCAAACACTATTATCTAAATGAAAGACTATTTTAAATGTGTAAATTTAGCTCCACCTCCAACCTTTTTAAAGAAAATCAGCATGTGAAAAATACAGCACAGTTCATTATTACCTGAAGTTGATCTTGATGAAATCTCATGGGGCCAAATTGCACATCAGCTACTGCTACCTATAAGAAAGAGATCTGCTTAAAATTGAAAGAAAAAAAAGACAACAGAGAGAAGCTTAACTTTTTCTCTCTCTAATCAGTGCCAGAAATGAAAGCAAAATTTCTATTCTAGAGACAAATAAAGTAAATAGTAGACAAATGAAATGATTATGAGGAATCCTAAGGATCTCCTTATGGCCCCCAGGAGAAGTGGGGAGCAGGAAAGGAGAAATAAAATGAATAAATAAAATGAATGTGATTCTGGCTTTGCCTTTTACTAGCTACATGTGACTTTAAGTGAATTAATCTTCCTCAGCCTCAATTTCTCATCTGTTACAAAGGCCAAATGAGATGACAATACAGAAAGCCCCCCAATAACAGATACTAAATAAACGCTGATTCCCTCTGTGCCTATTTCCATTTTTTTCCTGATGGGCGATGAAATCTTATATCCAAATGGCACACGAGTAATGCAGTCCAGCAGGCAGAACCGCGGAATGTCATTGAGAAATGGTTGACACTTTCCATTTTACAGAGGAGCATAATAGCATTTACTGATAAGTACTTACCCATTTGAGAATATAATGCTAAATCAAAGATAAATATAATATCGTAACCAAACCCCAATGAGTAATAACAATCACAGCACCAATGGAAGATTCAGTGTGTTCTGGTTATTGTGCTAAGGGCTGAACATATGTTATTTCACTGAATCCGATAGTAATGTGGTGAGAGTTTATAGCTGGAAAACTGAAGTTCTAATTAGCCTGCATTAAGGCCACACAGCAAGTGGCAGTGCTGGGATTCCACCCAGGTTTGTTTAGCTCCATACGTGCTGTAAACTCAGGAACACTAGACGATTTGAATAGTCTGTGTACAACACAAAGGGGCCCAAGGAAGGGAGAAGGTGGGGCTGAAATCCAGTTCCAGGTGATGAATTCTGGCACTGGGCTGCTACCCAGGGAAAGAGACACATTTTGTAATTTGCCCAGAAACTCTGTAGGTGTTGATGAGATCCCAATCTAGACCTCTATGTGATGGTATGAATTCATCACAGCAACAGAAGAACAAGATCCATAGGACTTCCTACAAAATGTTTCCCAACTGACTGCCCTCCTCCAATCTCTCCCCTCAAGCAGTGATCTATTCTAGTAAGCACATCATATGAAGTTTGCTTAGTGACGGGAGAAAAATCGACATATATTTTTAACCATGAGAAGCTGATGTCTACTAATTATGGGCCACTGGCTCAGTTTCTGAATTACTTTCTAATAATTTTATCTCTCAGAAGGCATAAAAAGAATGACGGTCCCTAATATTCTAGACCAAAGACTGAGGAGGAAGATTCTTCAGTTAGGTGAAAGAGTCAGGAGTACAGACAGTGCATGGTATCACCTATCCTCTTGAGTTGTGCAACTATGGGCCAGTCTCATACTGGTGTAACCGGATGCCAAAGCCAGAATTTCTGAGGGAAGATGGTCCAAGAGGTCCAAGGAGAGTCTTAAAAGATGGATTCAGAGAAGACAGTAGAGTAAGAAGCACCAGGAATCTGTCTTCCCACCTAGACAATATTGCACTGGCAGCATATGTCTGATATAGCTATTTTAGGAACAACTAAAGACTTGCAACTTCCAGGGGAAGGTTTGGATGGTAAACCGCAGTTAATTTTAGCTCTTAGCACATAGCAGGTAACCAGGCCCATGGTGGGTAGCTGTGCATGTGTTCCTGAAGCAACCTGCACACAACTTGCAGGACCTAGGGAAGGCAAAAACAACCTTGTCCTCCAAATATCAGGGATCTGTGCTCTGATCACTGAATACAGAGGTGCAGACAAAGAAGGGGTGCATTATTGTTGCACTTTCTCCCATTGTTGCAAGCCATTCCCCCTCTAATTGAAGAGGCTTCTAGGAGATTTAAAGGGCTAACGCCCTTCCTCTCATTTTTTCTTTTATCCCCTTTGAGAGTCAGACATTAGGGACTAAGGCATTCAAAAGCAATGGCATATACAGGGAAAATAAGAAAGAGATTATGCAAGCCTAGGGAAAGGCTTAGAAAATGCCTGAGAAGACCTTAAGTTTACACATTAGACTGATCCTTGGCACAGAGATGGCCTACCACAATTAAAAACAAAACAAAACAAAACAATAACAGCAAACCCTGGGGAAGACGGAGAATATGACTTCCAGAGTTACCGTATTATTAAATTCAAATGTCCAGTTTTCAACACAAATTCACAAAGCATACAAATAAACAGGCAAAGTACAGCCAATTCAAATGAAAAAAAACTAAATCAACAGCAACCATCCCTGAAAGATACCTAATGGCAGATCTACTAGACAAAGACTTTAAAACAACTTAAAGATGCTAAAAGAACTAAAGAAAGATGTGGAGAAAGTCAAGGAAATGATGTATGAACAATATGAAAATATAAGGAAAGAGATGGAAAAAAACTAAAACCAAAAATAATTTCTGGAGCTGAAAAGTACAATAACTGGAATGAAAATTTCACTGAAGAGATTCAAAGGCAAATTTGGGCACGCAAAAGAAAAAATGAGCACACTTACAGAGGGGACAATTGAAATTATCAAGTCTGGCAAACAGAAAAAAGTTTTGGAAAAAAAAAAGTGAACAGAGCTTACAGTGCCTGAAGGACATCATGAAACAAGCTAATATATGCATCATGGGAGTCCCAGATGCTGGAGAGAAAGGGAAAGAGAAAATGTATGAAGAAAACATCCCAAACTTGATGTAAGACATAAATATAAATATTCAAGGAGCTCGACAAACAATAAGTAACATGAACTCAAAGAGACACATACTAAGACACACTACAATAAAACTGCTGAAAGATAGTAAGAGAATCTTAAAAGCAGCAAGAACTGGCCGTGGTGGCTCACGCTGGTAATCCCAGCACTTCGGTAGGCCAAGATGGAAGGATCGCCTGAGGCCAGGAGTTCAAAACCAGCCTGGCCAACATGGTGAAACCTCATCTCTACTAAAAATACAAAAAAAAAAAAAAAAATTAGCTGGGTGTGGTGGTGGGTGCCTGTAATCCCAGCTACTCAGGAGGCTGAGGCAGAAGAACTGCTTGAACCTGGGAGGTGGAGGTTGCAGTGAGCCGAGATCGCACCACTGCACTCCAGCCTGGGCAACAGAGCAAGATGCCATCTCAAAAAAAAAATTAACAAATGAAAAAGAAAGCAGCAAGAAAGAAGAAACTGGTCACACACAAGAAATCCTCCATAAGATTATTATCAATAGATTTCTCATCAGAAGCTTTGGAGGTCAGCTATATTTAAAGTGCTAAAAGAAAAAAAAATTGTCAATCAAAGATCCTATATTCGGCAAAACTTCATTCAAAAGTGAGGGAGGAATTAAGACATCTCCAGAATGAAAAACAAAAACAAAAACAAAATAAAACAAATCAAAAAAACTAAGGGAGTTCATTACCACTAGATAAGCCCTGCAAGAAATGTTCAAGGGAGTCCTGCAGGGTGAAATAAAAGGATACTAGACAGTAACTCAAAGCTGTCTGAAGAAATAAAGATCTCAGAAAAAGTGAAACCATGGATAATTTTAAAAACTATCACTATTGTAGAAATGGCTTATAACTCCTTTTTTTGTTTCCTACATGATTTAAGAGATGAATACAGTTTGGTGGGAAAGAAAATCATTGGTTTAAAAGGAATGATTGTAACTTTGGTTGGTAACTCTATATTTTGCATTTTATTTTCTAAATAAGAGACATTTGAAAGTATTAGTGTATGCTTTTGGGCACACAATGTACAGTTGTCCCTTGCTATCTGTAGGCAAGTGGTTCCAGGAACACCCATATACATGAAAATCTATGGATGCTCAACTACCTTATATAACATACTCCCATTCTCCTCTATGCTTTAAATTGTCTCTACTTATGTATACTACCCAATACAATGTAATGCTATGTAAACAGTTAATGCTGTATTACTTTTTACATTTTTTATTTTTATTGTTAATTTTTTTTTTCTAAATATTTTCAATCTTCAATTGGCTGAATCCATGCCATGGATGTGGAACCCACCAATATGGAGGATCAACTACATAAAGTTTTAATTTTGTGACATCAATAACTGAAAAGGGTGGGAATAAAGCAGTATAGGAGAAGAATTTTTGTATGTTATTGAAGTTAAGCTGGTATCATTCAAATTAAATATTCATATAACATTAAGATGTTCACTACAATCCCCATGCTAACCACAAAAAAGTAGCTATAGAATATATACAAAGGGAAGTGAGAAAGGAATTTAAATATTGCACTACAAAAAATCAACTAAACACAAAAGAAGACAGTAATTAAAGAAATGGAAGACAAAAAAAAAACTATGTGACATATAGAAAAACAAATAGCAAAATGACAGAAGTTAAGTCCACTTTTATCAGTAATTATTTATTTTTAGGGACAGGGTACTGCTCTATCATGCAGGCTGGAGTGCAATGGCATGATCATAGCTCACTGCAGCCTTGAACTCCTGGGCTCAAGAGATTCTCCCACCTCAGCCTCCCAAGTAGCTGAGACTACAGGTATATGCCACCTCACCTGGTTAATTTTTAAATTTTTGTAGAGACAGGGTCTTGCTTTGTTGTGTAGGCTGAGTAATTACTTTAAATATAAATGGATTAAACTCTCCAGTCAAAAGACAGAGATTGGCAGAACGAACCCATCTATATGTGGTCTGTAAGACATTCACTTTAGATCCAAAGACAAAAACAGATAGTGAAAGGACACAAAAAGATATTCTAATAGTAATCAAAAAAGAGCAGGGGTAGCTATATTAACATTAGACAAAATAGACTATAAACCAAAAAAAGGCTATAAGAGACAAAGGAGGACATTATATGCTAAAGATTCAATAGAGTAACAAGATAAAACAATTATAGGCAATTATGTACCCAATGACAGACCATTAAAATATATAAAGTAAAAACTGACAGAACTGAAGGAAGAGACAGTTCTAAAATAACAGTTGAAGACTTCAACACCCCCCTCTCCATAATGGCTAGACTTAGGCAACACAATAAAACCAACGAGATCTAATAGACATATACAGAATGTGCTACCCAACAACAATACATTTTTCTCAAGTGTACATGGGACATTCTCAAGGACAGACTATATGTTAGGCCACAAATCAAACCTCAATAGATTTTAAAAGATAGATATAACACAAAGTACCTTCTCTGACCTCAACAGGATAAAGTGAGAAACCAGTAACAAAAGTGAAACTGGAAAATTTACAAAATTGTGGAAATTAAACAACACAATCTTAACCAACAGATCAAAGAAGAATACACATGATAAATTAGAAAATACTTGGAGATGAATGAAAACAAAAGCACAACATGCCAAAACTTATGGGATGTAGCAGCAAAAACGGTGCTAAGGGGAACATTAATAGCTATAAATACACTAGAAAATAACATCTCAAATCAACAACCTAACTTTATAATTTAGGGCACTAGAAAAAGAGCAAATTAAACACAAAGCTAACAGATGGAAATAATAAAGATTAGAGCAAAGATTAATAAAATAGAGAATAGGTAATACAGAAAAATCAAGGAAACCAAATGCTGATTTTTGAAATGATCAACAAAATTGACAAACCTTTAGCTAGATGGAGAAAAAAATAAAAATGACTCAAATTACCAAAATTAGAAATGAAAGTAGGGACACTGCTACTAATTCTACAGCAATAAAAAGGATTCTAAGAGAATACTATGAACAATTATACACCAACAAATTGGATAATCTGGATAAAACGGACAAATTGATAGAAGCGCAAAAAGTACCAAGACCAAATCATAAACAGAAAACCCGAATAGACCTATTACTGGTAAGCAGACTGAATCAGTACTCAAAAATCCCCCAACAAAGAAAACCCCTGGACCCAATGGCTCCACAGGTGAATTCTATCAAGCATTTAAAGAACTAAAACAATCCTTCTCAAACTTTTCCAAAAAACTGAAGAGAAAGAAACACTTCCTAACTCATTCTATGAGGCCAGTATTACCTTGATACCAAAGTCAGGGTGGCTCACACCTGTAATCCCAGTCCTTTGGGAGGCTAAGGTGGGAGGACTGTTTGAGGCCAGGAGTCAAGACAAGCCTAGGCAACATAATGAGACCCTAACTCTACAAAAAAGAGAAAAAGAAGAAAAAGCTGCTCATGGTAGTATGCACCTATAATCCTAGCTACTCAGGAGGCTAAGGGAAGATGATCGTTAGAGCCCAGGAAGTCGAGGCTGCAGTGAGACAAGATTGTGCCACTACATTCCAACTTGGGCAACAGAGCAAGACCCAATCCCTTAAAACAAAACAATCATGCCACTGCATTGCAGCCCAGGTAACAGAGTGAGACTCTATCTCAAAAACAAAACAAACGACAACAACAAAAGACACTAAAAGAAAATTACGGGGGGGGCGGAGCAAGATGGCCGAATACGAACAGCTCCAGTCTCCAACTCCCAGCGCGAAGGACACAGAAGACCGGTGATTTCTGCATTTTGAAC
>NW_012118866.1:218722-220870 GCF_000951035.1 Colobus angolensis palliatus
CAAACCTGCACGCTATGCACATGTACCCTAGAACTTAAAGTATAATAAAAAAAAAAAAAAAAGAAAATTACAGGCCAATATCCCTTATAAACACTGATGCAAAAATTCTCAACAAAATACTAGAAAACTGAATTTGCAGCATAATAAAAGGATTATACACCATGACCAAGTGGGATGTATTCCTGAAACGCAAGGATGTATCGAAAAATGAAAATTGATCAGTGTAATACATTATCGTACAGAAAAAAGGACAAAAACCTCATTCATTATACCTTAAATAATGCAGAAAAGGCATTTAACAAGATTCAATATCCTTTTATGATAAAAACACTCAACAAACTAGAAATAGAAGGGAACTACCTCAACATTTAGCCGTGTATGAGCACAGGAGGTTCCAAGATGGCCGAATTGGAACAGCTCCAGTCTACAGCTCCCACCATGAGCGACACAGAAGATGTGTGATTTCTGCATTTCCAACTGAGGTACCGGGTTCATCTCACTGGGTCTTGTCGGACAGAGGATGCAGCCCACAGAGCGTGAGCCGAAGCAGGCAGAGCATCGCCTCACTGGGAAGCACAAGGGGTCAGGAATTCCCTTTCCTAGCCAAGGAAAGCCATGACAGATGGTACCTGGAAAACTGGGAAACTCCCACCCTGATACTGCGCTTTTCCAATGGCCTTAGCAAATGGCACACCAGAAGATTATATCACATGCCTGGCTCAGAGGGTCCCATGTGCAGGGAGCCTCGCTCACTGCTAGAACAGCAGTCTGAGATCAAACTGCAGGCAGCAGCCAGGCTGGGGGAGAGGCCTCTGCCATTGCAGAGGCTCCAGTAGGTAAACAAAGCGTCCAGGAAGCTCGAACTGGGTGCAGCCCAGCACAGCTCAAGGAGGCCTGCCTGCCTCTGTAGACTCCACCTCTGGGGGCAGGGCATAGCTGAACAAAAGGCAGCAGAAACTTCTGCAGGCTTAAACGTCCCTGTCTGACAGCTTTGAAAAGAGTAGTGGTCCTCCCAGCACAGAGTTTGAGATCTGAGAACAGACAGTCTGCCTCCTCAAGTGGGTCCCTGACCCCCCAGTAGCGTAACTGGGAGACACCTCCCAGTAGGGGCTAACTTACACCTCCTACGGCTGGGTGCCCCTCTGAGATGAAGCTTCCAGAGGAACGATCAGGCAGCAACATTTGCTGTTCTGCAATATTTGCGGTCCTGCAGCCTTCACTGGTGATACCCAGGCAAACAGGGTCTGGAGTGGACCTCCAGCAAACTCTAACAGACCCACAGCTGAGGGTCCTGACTGCTAAAAGGAAAACTAACAAACAGAAAGGACATTCACACCAAAACCCCATCTTTAAGTCACCAGCATCAAAGACCAAAGGTAGATAAAACCAAAAAGATAGGGAGAAACCAGAGCAGAAAAGCTGAAAATTCTAAAAATCAGAGTGCCTCTTCTCCACCAAAGGAACGCAGCTCCTCACCAGCAACAGAACAAAGCTGGATGGAGAATGACTTTGATGACTTGAGAGAAGGCTTCAGACGATCGGTAATAACAACCTTCTCTGGGCTAAAGGAGGATGTTTGAATCCATCACAAAGAAGCTAAAAACCTTGAAAAAAGATTAGACGAATGGCTAACTAGAATAAACAGCGTAGAGAAAACCTTAAATGACCTGATGGAGCTGAAAACCATGGCACGAGAACTACGTGATGCATGTACAAGTTTCAATAGCCAATTTGATCAAGTGGAAAAAAGGTGGTGATTGAAGATCAAATGAATGAAATGAAGCGAAAAGAGAAGTTTAGAGAAAAAAAGAGTAAAAAGAAATGAACAAAGCCTGCAAGGAATATGGGACTATGTGAAAAGACCAAATCTACATCTGATTGGTGTACCTGAAAGTGACAGGGAGAATGGAACCAAGCTAGAAAACACTCTGCAGGATATTATCCAGGAGAACTTCCCCAACCTAGGCAAGGCAGGCCAACATTCAAATTCAGGAAATACAGAGAATGCCACAAAGATACTCCTCAAGAAGAACAACCCCAAGACACGTAATTGTCAGATTCACCAAAGTTGAAATGAAGGAAAAAATGTTAAGGGCAGCCAGAGAGAAAGGTTGGGTTACCCACAAAGGGAAGCCCATCAGACTAACA
>NW_012118866.1:221395-222186 GCF_000951035.1 Colobus angolensis palliatus
CACTAAACATGGAAAGGAACAACCAGTACCAGCCACTGCAAAAACATGCCAAATTGTAAAGATCATCGATGCTAGGAAGAAACTGCATCAACTAATGAGCAAAATAACCAGTTAACATCATAATGACAGGATCAAACTCACACATAACAATATTAACCTGAAATGTAAACAGGATAAATGTTCCAATTAAAAGAAACAGACTGGCAAATTGGATAAAGAGTCAAGACCCATCAGTGTGCTGTATTCAAGAGACCCATCTCACGTGCAGAGACACACACAGGCTCAAAATAAAGGGATGGAGGAAGATCTACCAAGCAAATGGAAAACAAAAAAAGGCAGAGGTTGCATTCCTAGTCTCTGATAAAACAGACTTTAAACCAACAAAGAGCAAAACAAATAAAGAAGGCCATTACATAATGGTAAAGGGACCAATTGAACAAGAAGAGCTAACTATCCTGAATATATATGCACCCAATACAGGAGCACCCAGATTCATAAAACAAGTCCTTAGAGACCTACAAAGAGACTTAGACTCCCACACAATAATAATGAGACGTTAACATCCCACTGTCTAATGTTAATTAGACAGATCAATGAGACAGAAAGTTAACAAGGATATCCAGGAACTGAACTCAGCTCTGCACCAAGTGGACCTAATAGACATCCACAGAACTCTCCATCCCAAATCCACAGAAAATACATTCTTCTTAGCACCACATCACACTTATTCCAAAATTGACCACATAGTTGGAAGTAAAGCACTCCTCAGCAAATGTAAAAGAACAGAAATT
>NW_012118866.1:225286-233237 GCF_000951035.1 Colobus angolensis palliatus
GGTGGGGGGAGGGGGGAGGGGTAGCATTAGGAGATATACCTAATGTAAATGACGAGTTGATGGGTGCAGCACACCAACATTGCACATGTATACATACGTAACAAACCTGCACGTTGTGCACATGTACCCTAGAACTTAAAGTATAATAATAATAATTTTAAAAAGCCATGTATGTGCAGCCATAAAAAGGAACAAGATCATGACCTTTGCATACACACGGATGGAGCTGGAAGCATTATCCTCAGCAAACTAATAGGCACAGAAAACCAAACACTGCATGTTCTCTCTTATAAGTGGGAGCTAAACGATGAGAACACATGAACACATGTTGGGGGAACAACACACACTGAGGCCTGTGGCAGGTGGAGGGAGGGAGAGCATCAGGAATAATAGTTAACAGGTGCTGGGCTTAATACCTGGTTGATGGGTTGATCTGTGCAGCAAACCACCATGTCACACATTTACCTATGTAACAAACCTGCACATCCCAAAGAACCCCGGGACTTAAAAGTTGAAGAAAAAAAAATTTTTTTTAACAAATTTTTTAAAAAGCCATGTATAAACAAAACCCACAGCAAACATAATAATGAATGGTAAAGGACTTTTCCTCTAAGATCAGGAACAAAGCAAGGATGCCTACTGCTTCTATTCAACATAGAAAGTCCTAGCCAGAACAAATAGGTAAGAAAAAGACAGTCGAAATAGAAAATAAGAAGTAAAATTATCTTTATTCATTTGTATGATCTTATATGTAAGAAAACCCTAAAGATTCCACACACACATACACAAAAGCCTGTTAGAACTAATAAAGTCAGCAAAGTATCAGGACATAAAGGCAACACACCAAACAAGCTGCATTTCTATACACTAACAATGACCAATCTGGAAAGGAAATTACAGTAAACAATTCCAATTACAATAGCATCAAAAAGAATTAGGCACTTACGAATTAATTTAACCAAGGAAGTGAAAGATTTGTACAAGTGAAACTACAAAACACTGCTGAAAAATTAAGAAGACTTAATAAATGGAGACACATCCCATATTCACAAATTACAATACTTAACATTGTTAAGATGTCAATACTACTCACAGCAATCTATAGATTCAAAGCAATCCTTAATATGTTTTTTGAAGAAATAGAAAAAAACCCATTCTAAAATTTATATGGAATCTCAAAGGATCTCGAATAGCCAAAACAATCTTGAAAAGAACATAAGTGGAGAACTCACACTTCCTGATTTTGTAACTTACTACAAAGCTACAGTGATCAAAATAATGTGGTACTAGCATAAAGACAGACATACAGACCAATGAACTAGAATAAAGGACCCAGAAATAAACTTTTGTGTATAGGGTCAAATAATTTTTAACAAGGGAGCCAAGAGCATTCAATGGTGAAATGAGAGTCTTTTCAACAAATGGTGCTGGGAAAACTGAATAACCACATCCAAAGAATGAAGTTGGACCCTTATCTAACACCATATACAAAAATTTATTCAAAATGGATTAAAGACCTAAATTTAAGACCTAATACACAGAACTCTTAGAAGAGAATAGAAGGCAAAATCTTCACAACACTAGACTTGGCAATGATTTTTTTGGATATGGTATCAATGGCACAGGCAGCAAAAGAAAAAAGAGACAAATTAAACATCAAAATTTTAAAATTTTGTGCATAAAAAGACAACAGAGTAAAAATGTAACCCACAGAGCTGGAGAAAGTATTTGTCAATCATATATCTGGTAAGAGAGTAATATCTAGAATACATACAGAACCCCTATAAACTCAACAACAACCCAATCAAAAATGGGCAAAGGACTTGAACAGACATTCTTCTCCAAAGAAGATATATTAATAAAAGAAAGGGCCAACAAGCACATGAAAAGATGCTCAATATCAATAACCATTAGGGAAATGAAAATCAAAACCACAATGAGACACCACCTCACACTACTACCAGAAAATAACAAGTGCTGATTAGAACATGGAAAAACTGGAACCTCTGTGCCCTGTTGCTGGAAATATTAAATGGTATAGCTGCTGCAGAAAACAGAATGGCAATTCCTCAAAAAATTAACAAAATAGAATTAACATATGATCCAACAATCCCCTTTTGGGTATATATTCAAAAGAATAAAAAGCAGTGATTCAGACAGAAATTGGTATGCCCATGTTCATAGCAGCATTATTCATAATTTCTAAAACATGAAAACAGCCCAAGTGTCTAATGTCAGATGAACAAATAAACAAAGCCAGGAGTGGTGGCATGTGCCTGCAGTCCCAGGTACTCGGGAGGCTAAGGCAGGAGAATCACTCAGGCCTGGGAGTGAGCTCAACACAGTGAGATCCTGTTTCTTTCTTAAAAGAAAAAAAAGAATAAATGTATTTTAAAATGTGATATATGCATACAATGGCATATTATCAGCCATAAAAAGGAAATTCTGACACATATGCTATGGAACAGATGAACTGTAAGAACATTATGCTAAGTGAAATAAACCAGTCACAAAAAGACAAATTCTATGATTCCACTTATATGAGGTACTTGGAGTAGTCAAAATATATATAGAGAAAGCAGAATGTGTTCGCCAGGGAGAGGGGGAAGGGAAGAATGGGGCAGTTCTTCCAGATGGTGATCACAGTTGCACAACATTATGAATGTATTTAATACCATTCAACCGTACACTTAAAACTGGTTAAGATGGTATATTTTACGTTATGTGTATTTTACCATATTTTGTAAAATCAGGAAAAAAGAAGAGATCTGGTCTGTATAATCATTTTCTTTTTTATTTTATTTTTTATTTTTTGAGATGGAGTCTCACTCTGTCGCCCAGACTAGAGTGCACTGGCGCGATCTCAGCTCACTGCAACCTCCACTTCCCGGGTTTAAGGAATTCTCCTGCCTCAGCCTCCCAAGTAGCTGGGACTACAGGCACCAGCCACCACGCCTGGCTAATTCTTGTTATTTCTAGTAGAGACAGGGTTTTGCCATATTGGCGAGGGTGGTCTCAAACTCCTGACCTCAAGTGATCCGTCTGCCTCAGCCTCCCAAAGTACTGGAATTACAGGTGTGAGCCACCACACCTGGCTTTATTATTTTTTAAAAGTCAACTTTCAAGTGCTTGAAATGGTCTGTATAATCATCATACTCTCACAGTGCAGGAAGAAGGAAAGCAAGAGGCTCTGCGAGACCAATTTGAACGATGAGTTTTTTGTTTGTTGCACCAGCACTTTATGAACAAGTTTAAAGCAATGAGCAAATGAATGAGACTGACCTACTGCTTGGAGAATGCAGTGGAATTGCTCAGGAAGAAGAAAGGAAGAAAATGACAGGAAGAAGAGAAAGAAAATCATTTTGCTGATTTACTACAGTATGGGGCACAGTTTCATAAGAGAAAGCAGGAAAAAGCATAAACTGGAGGGATGCTACTACTGCCACAATAAAGCAGGGTCAGAGAGCCACTTGGGTCCTTTATATGAATTGGTGTCTCAGTCTCTGACAGAATACTCATGAAATTTACTAAGAAGGATCAAATAGATAAAAAAGAAAGTCTGAATGGAAAGAAAGAAAATATTTATAAATATTAGAAAAACATGATATACGAGGTTACCAAAAAAACCCTTATTATATATTCCTAAAGTAAAAACTGTACAGTTTTTATCCTTCAACGAAGCAAACTAGGAATTAAAAACTTAAGTTAAAGCAACAACAAAAAATCCTGTCTCCTTAGAAAACTTAAAAATATTAACTCACAAAATTATTGAATCAAAGAGAGATACGCAAACTATGCCTACAGATTACTTGGAAAATAAAAGTGAATATTATGTAGTAAGACTTACAGGATACTACTGCTAAATTATAATAAGAGGGAAAATCTATAGTCTAAAACCTTTTTGTCACAAAATAAATAAGTATACTAAGCTTTCAAATCATTAAGTTTGAGAAAGTCAACAGTACAAACTTAAGGAAACCAGTAAGAAAAATAAAGACAATAATAAATTGTTTAAATATTAATGACCAGCATGAGTAAAAAGTATGTATATCCATATTTATATTGATCACAAGCTGAGGGAAAAGATAAAAGTCTGAAAAGCTCAGGACAAAAGGCTCAACCCTTCTAGGTAAACAATCCTGAATATGTGGTCTATACCAAAAGCTGGTGAAATAACTCGATTTGTACAAAGGACAGCATAAATTTATGATGTGAACTTATAAAAGTAACTCAACATTGGATTTATTTTAAGAAATAAAGGTAGCTATGGGTTCACTTTTAAAAGATTTAAGACTATGAATTTTGCCAGGGTAAAATTTTAGCAATATCATTTTAAAATGTTCATGTTTCAGCAATTCCTTTTTACCATTGAACACTTACTTTATTTACTTAACTAGATTGCATTTAACCTTACATCCTGTCTACGGGGTATATCCGGCTCTCAGGACCTCTATGGAGCAGAGTCTTCTAACAGCCGGACAACTACTTACCACTGCTCCCCCCAAAATAACCACCACCAGGAAATCTGATGACATTACTCAGTGAGCAGACGTCAGCAGTGAGTCCTCAAAGAGTAAACAACTTCCTGACTGCTCTAAAAAGAGGACTGGAACTACTAGAATTCTTGTATCCATCCTTTCTTTATGTATGGAAATCATAACCAAACTGACCTAAGGCTTCAGGTCACAGCCCTCTTAATAATAACTTATTTTTCACATTAATATTTACAAGGGAATAGTCATTTTCAAATCAATTTAAATAGTATAGTTTTGATTTAATCTTTCAGCTTTAAAAGCAACTGACATTTTTAAGCAATAGAAACAAGTGTTCAATAGCTGATATCAGTAATTATACCTGTTGTTAAATTTAATCTTTTATACTTTTAAATATTTGTGAATGTATTAAGATTTATTATTTAAAAAGGTTTTAAGATTATAATCAGACAATATGATGGTGTCAATTTGCATTTTAATATTGTAAAGTAAAATTTTTTGTAAATATGGTTGGCAGATATATGAAACAAATTATTAGAAGCTTTGATCTCTTTTGTTTGCCTGATTTAACATCATTTAGATGTGGTATTAGATGGCAAAGTTATTATGTTATAAATCTTGATTGGGGTGAGTGAGAAAGAAAATAGATCCAACCTATGTAAACTTTCTACTCCCCTCTACCCTCCCTGTCCCTTGCCTGCTTTGTTTTTTCTTCTTAGCTCCCAATCACCATTTGGTACACTACATATTTTATTATCTATCTTCTCTTTTGTCTGTTTCTCCCACTGGAATATAAAGTTCTGTAACAACAGGGATTTACCTGCTTTATTCATTACTATATTTCCAACACCCAAAACAGTGTCTGGTACATGGTATTCAAAAAATATTTTGGAATTAATGTGCAGTCAACAGCTAATCTTTTTAAACCAATCATTTATCTAGAAATTATACCAGCTTATTACATAAATATATGTATGTAATACAAGGCTTCTAGTTTTCAGAATAATTTCATAGGTACTTTATTCCATTAAGAAACAGAGAATGGCTGGGCGTGGTGGCTCACGCCTGTAATCTCAGCACTTGGGGAGGCTGAGGAGGGCAGATCACCTGAGGTCAGGAGTTCAAGACCAGCCTAGCCAACATGGTAAAACCCTGTCTCTACCAAAAATACAAAAATTAGCCAGGAGTGGTGGGTGCCTGTAATCCCAGTTACTCAGGAGGCTGAGGCAGGACAATCACTTGAATCTGGGAGGCAGAGGCTGCAGTGAGCCGAGACAGAGCCACTGTACTCCAGTATGGGTGACAGAGCGAGACTCTGTCTTTAAAAAAAAAAAAGAAACAGAAATAAAAATCTTACGAAGAGTGTAAGTCCTAGGAACTACAAAACAATCATATGATCTATCTCTTTTTCCCTTCATCCCTTTATTAAAAACAGAAGTTATCCTGGGGTCAATTTACATTAGCTGTATACAAAACCCAGGAACTACAGTAAAGACATAAATCCAGTTTTGGCCTGAGCCATACTATCCCTTCAGGCTTTCCATGTACAACCAGTGACCATCTGTTTCTCTCTCTGGACAAAGAGAAATAATGTGATCAAAGGGACACAGCCTGGAAAGAATCAGGAGATACCAGTTTTTGGTGTGGAAGAGTCTAAATCCAGACACTTGTGGACCACCTATTACTGTAACACAAGTGCAGTGCTAGATACTAGGAGTACAAAGAACCTAATCCTGTCCCTTGGGTAGTAGGAGAGGAAAATGCAAATAACAACATGGTCCAGTCAGTTTTAACAGAAAAAAAGTAACACATAAATACTTTGGATCCAATCATATTTAAGTCCAATTTAGTTCTTACCTTATAAGCAAGGTAAGCTCATTAACTCCATTTTATTGATAAAGAAGCTGACACTCAGAGAAGTATGGTTAAATAGTGGGTAAGCAGCAGTTGCAGGAATGGGACCCCGTTCTGCCTGAATTTAATTCCTGTGGTCTTTTCATGCTCTATTAGGAAAAGTCTAAAATAACCTGGCCCTAATCTATATCTAGCTGGAAAAAGATCAAGAAACTGGAAAACAGCATTTATCCTTCTGACAGATCTTTGCTGAACATCCACTATGTGCCAAATGGTCTCCTAGGCATTGAGGATTCAACAGATAGCATGACAGATAATATCTCTACTTAACAACACGGAAAGATGTGATGGAGAGTAAATGAATCAGAGTCAAGGAAGGTCCCTCTGAGGCAGCAATGCAAGAGGTGAGATTTGAATGACAGGAAATAGCCTGTCATTCTATGCAAGGTTATGCAAGGGGTGGAGGAAGGAGTACCAGGCAGAGGGAACAGCTAGTGCACAGCACCTACAATGGAAATAACGTGGGACACTGGAGGAAATGAAGAGGAAGAAGGTCAAGAGATGAGGTTACAGCTAAGCAGGGGCCACACAAAGAAGGTCATGAGATGAAGTTACAGTTAAGCAGGGGTCATACGATGCAATGCTTTCTAAGGCAGGACATTTGAATTTTATTCTAAATTTCACGAAAAGTCACTTAAATGTTTTATACAAAGAAGTGATATAATCTGATTCTTCTTTCTAAAAAAAATGTCTTTGGCTGCCAATGGAAAATGAACCAATGGAGGATGAGAGTAGAGGCAAGACCAGCAAGGAAGCTTCCGCAGTAGTCCAAACAAGAGAAGATGGTAGCTTGGCCTGGGGCCAGCCACAGAGATAAACAGACAGATTTAGGATGTGTTTTGGAGAGAGTGATCAGGACTTGCTGATGGACAGGACACAGATCCACTGATTCCTAGACCAGAGTTCTGATTATCTGATTTGCAGTTTTCTATCAGTGTTGCATGGAAATTTGGGGCTCTGCAAGGCATCCTAGTAGAAGCTGATGTGCATCTGCTTGGTCCTTTCCAGATCCACCCACAAGATGGCACCAAGCTCTACTCTGAGGCAAAGTTCCCAGCTGCTTTCCCTGGTTCTTCTCGCAAACTATCTGTCCACCACTGTCGTAGTCTTTTTCCTCCCCTCACCTGTTCCTGATTTTCTCAACAGTCGATTTAAACAGTAAATATTTACTGTGAACCTTTTGTATGTTACCCTGACTGACTGCAACTTCTAGTTATATGCTAGGGTGAAACCATGCATGTCCTTTTTTCCCAAACCCATAAGTGTTGGGCAAAAAATGGTATCTGGATTAAATGAGCTATTTCAAGTAGTTACCACAATGCCTGACAATGAGTAAATGCTCAATAAATTCCAAATATCTACAGCAAATATTTTCCAAAAAGCTTTTGCTATGAAATTATAATTCTATATGCATATACATATTACAAGGCATTTTTTAAACTATATTTTTCCAAAGCACTATTTCTTTCAGAACACAATGGCTGGGCGTGGTGGCTCACGCCTGTAATCCCAGCACTTTGGGAGGCCGAGGTGGGTGGATCACA
>NW_012118866.1:233622-252944 GCF_000951035.1 Colobus angolensis palliatus
GAGGCTGAGGCAGGAGAATCGCCTGAACCCAGAAGGTGGAGGTTGCAGTGTGCCAGGATCGTGCCACTGCACTCCAGCCTGGGCGACAGAGCGAGACCCTGTCTCAAAAAAAAAAAAAAGAACCATTAATTTCATGATACCTTTACCTTGAAATACTGTACAAAGTAGGATCTAGTGCTTAAATATCATATTAACATATTAAATACAGGGGACAAATATAAGTTTTCCTGAAATGCTAAAATTACCTTTGAAAGTGAAACTAGTAAGAATTAATTCATAAAAAATTAGAATAGTCAACTGTAGGAGAGATAACCCAATCCCTGAGATCTTCTTCAAACACATCACTGAGATCTGAGGATTCTCAAATCCAATGTGGCAATCTGAGGTATAACATCATGAAGGCCAGACTAGAGTCTACCTCTTCCCTCCACCCTCCCAAAAGATAAAACTGATCACTTGCCTATTCATCTGTCAGAATGAAAAGCGGGGTCTACAGGCTGCCCCAGGGAGCAGGGAGCCAAAGGTTGAGAACTCAGTGCTATTTATTTAACTCCCTTCTAAAGAAAAACTGAATTCAGCAGGCACGGGTGATATGCATACCGAATCAATTGATTAACAAATTAGCAGCCTGCCTCTCTCTCGGATGAATCTATTTCAGGCATAATTACATTTGTCAATCATGTTTCTGTAACACACTGTACATTCAGACGGCAGAGAGCCTTGTTTGGAGGTTCTACAGCTGTTTGCCTGCCTACCTGATCACTACTAGCATCCTGACTGCAAAGGCCAGCCTAGGTTTTATTGGCTTAGCTAATGAACTTTAATGGATTTGAGGAGATTACAATGAGAATGACAATCCACACAATCGAATTATCTAGAATCACCCACAGTTCCCAAAACCAGCATTCTGGAGGTTAGACAGATACGGGGTTTGAACTCTGACCCCTTCTGAAAAACTGTGTGACTTTAGATGAGTTTCTTCACTTTGTTAAGCTTCACTTGGAAAACAGTGATTGTGAAGATTAAATGAGTGACAGATATGAAGCACTCTATGCAGTACCTGCCACACAGTTGAGTGCTCCATAATGTATAGTCATTACTACTGGAAGTGGATGCACAACCATTCATAAAGCCCCTACTTTTGATTCTAGAACAAAGAAGGCATCCTTGACCAGGAACGGAAACTAAACATGCTATCTCTGTCATAGCTTTGGGTAGGCAGTGAGTTTTGAGACTGAAAGCTATCTGAAAAAACTCTGCAACAAAAAGTAAATTGTTAACCCCAGTCTCCTTCCTGTGTTAAACCATCAGACCTTCTGAACATGCTGTCCTCAACCTGAGGCTCTACTGTTAAAACCATCTCTTGGCTGGGCGTGGTGGCTCATGTCTGTAATCAAAACACTTTGAGAGGCTGAGGCAGGAGCATCACTTGAGTCCAGGAGTTCAAGACCAGCCATAGCGACATGCTGTCTCTACAAAAAATTAGCTGGGCATGGCGGTACACACCTGTATTCTACCAGAGAGGCTGAAGTGAGAGGATCAATTGAGCCAAGAAGTTTGAGGCTGCAGTGAGCTATTGTTGCACTACTGCACTCCAGCCTGGGTGACAGAAGAAGACCCTGTCCCCTCAAAACAAACAAACAAATGAACAAACAAAACCTGTGAGTCTTCTTTTAAGAGGGCTATACAAGTATTTGCAGCAACTAGCAACTGGCCTATACTATTTTTTATTTAAAAAAAAAAAAATTGGTTTCTTAAAGTTTCTTTTTGGAATTTTACTACTAATTATGTCTAATTCTAAATTTCAAATAATCTCAGAAAAATCAAGGAAGTCATTCGCTTACGTCCAAAAGAAAACTGAACTTGGGGTTTCAGAGGAGAAACTACAGGAAAGAGAGGTAAATATATAGTAAAGGAACTAACAACATCAACAAAGAATGTGAGAACTCCTGGGGCAGATGAAGGCCTTCAGATCAAGGATGGGGGACATTAGGGATGGGGATTGAGGTGAGGCACCAGCCTTGGACAATCATTGCCTGCCCCTTCATTGCAAACAGCAGCAACAGCCCAGGCTGAAGGTTTAGGAAACAAGGTTTAGGAAACCTAAACCTCTCCTAAGGGAAACCGTCTCTTCCCAGGGCTGCATCTTCCTAAGGGTTTAAAGGCAAAATCTTGAGCAGAAGTTGTCTGGTGTTTATATAAGAAAAAAATGTGTATTTATATGCCCCCAAATGAATACATTTTTAACAAAATGGTGGGCATAAATTATCAAATTATAATCCGAATACACTTATTAGAACATTGTAGTAGTCATAAGTGCATAAACATTTTGAAAAGCACAGACTGTAAAAGGGGATGTGCATCTCCACAGCTGCTGGTGCAGAGGGCATCCAGCACCATCCTCCATGGGGCTGCTCTTGGCCTTCCTATGGCAGGTCATGAGAGGGCAGGCAAACGGTTCTTGTTGATGCATTCAAAGCAAACACTCGCTAATAAGCAATGTCTGATAACAGAAAATGATGTTTCAAGCACTTTACATCCTACCAGACTAGACTACTACTTTACTAAGTTTCAGTTATGCTGTAGGAAATAGGTTTGAGGTTGACTTGACTTGTAATGAATCGTATTTTTTCCCATTAAAAATAACAAGAAATTCCTTCTGGTTGAAATTTTCATGTATAGCATCTGATGTTCAGGAATCAATTACTGAGGTCTGGCCTAAAAAGCCTGCATTTGCATTACCCTACAACCCAGAAGCGATGAGCCTGGGCCTATTCAAAAAGATCTGTAAGGGGACATCTGAAAAGATGCCTGTCTAGGGTTATGTGTGGTGGCAGGGAGTTACAAGCATTCTCAGTATATCTAATTGGGGGATAATAATATGATGAATCCTAAAAACATGCCAAATGAAAAAAATAAAGACAATGAGATCTACAATACCATTTACATAAATTAAAAATACATAAGCACATAACAATACATACTTTATATGAACACAGAAAAAATTACATACATTAAGCACGCTAGAACAGGTGCCTAGAGAAGACAGAAAGACAAAGGGAGTACATAATCAGAAACAAAACAAAAAGAGGAGACTTAAGGCAAAATGTTTTTTCTTTTCTTTTCTTTTTTTTAAGAGAAGAGGTCTTGGCTGGGCACGGTGGCTCACGCCGTAATCCCAGCACTTCGGGAGGCTGAGGTGGGCAGATCACCTGCGGTCAGGAGTCGAGAAGAGGTCTTGCTATATTGCCCAGGCTGGCCTGGAACTCCTGGGCTCAAGTGATCCTCCCGCCTCAGTCTCCCAAGTAGCTAGGACTGTAGGTGCACACCATCACACTCTGCTTCCTTTTTTTTTTCTTTAACATATCCATCACCTCAAATATTTATCATTTCTTTATGGTGAGAACATTTAAAATGCTGTCTCTTAAAATTGTAGGGTATTTGTCTCTCTGTGCCTGGCTTATTTTACTTAGCAGAAAGTCCTCTAAGCTTATCCATGTTGTCACAAATGACATAATTTCCTGCTTTTTAAAAGGCTGAATAGTATTCCATTGCATGTATATATTGCATTTTTCAATCCATTTGTCTGAGGATCAGCACGTCAACTGTTTCTACATCTTGGCTGTTGTGAATAAAACTGTAATGAACACAGGAGTACAGACAGACATCTCTTCAACACACTGACTTCAATTCCTTTGGATATATACTCAGAAGTGAGATTGCTAGATGGCATGCTAAGTCTATTTTTGGTTTTTTTAAGAACCTCAATACTGTTTTCCAAAGTGACTGTATATATTTACAATACTACTAACAGCATGTGAAGTTCCCTTTTCTCCTCCACATCTTTTTTTTTTTCTGAGACAAGATATCAATCACTCTGTCACCCAGGCTGGAGGGCAGTGGTGCGATCTTAGCTCACTGCAGCCTCAACCTCCTGGGCTCAAGCAATCCTCCCACCTCAGATTCCCAAGTAGCTGGGACTACAGTCACGTGCCACCATTCCTAGCTAATTTTTACTTTGTGTTCTGTAGAAATGAGGTTTTACTATGTTGCTCAGGCTGGTGCAGAACTCCTGAGCTCAAGCCATCCTCCTGTCTCAGCCTCCCAAAGTGATGGGCTTATAGACATGAGCCACTGTACCTAGTCTTTCTTTTCTTTTTTTTTGCGGAGTTTTGCTCTTGTTACTAAGGCTGGAGTGCAATGGTGTAATCTCGGCTCACTGCAATCTCTGCCTCCCGGGTTCAAGCGACTCTCCTGCCTCAGCCTCCCAAGTAGCTGGGATTACAGGCAAGCACTGCCACGCCTAGCTAATTTTGTATTTTTAGTAGAGACAGGGTTTCTCCATGTTGGTCAGGCTGGTCTCAAACTCCTGACCTCAGGTGATCTGCCCACCTCGGTCTCCCAAAGTGTTGGGATTACAGGCATGAGCCACCAGCCTCAGCCTTATTTTTCATCTTTTTTATAATAGCTAATCCAAAGGGTATGAGGTGATATATTTCATTATGGTTTAATTTGTATTTCTCTGATCATTAGAGGTGTTGAGCATTTTTTCATTTATCTGTTAGCCATCTGTATATCTTCTTTTGAGAAATGTCTATTCGGGTCCTTTGGCCATTTTTTAAGTTATGTGTTTTCTTGTTATTAGTAGTTTGCATTTCTTATATATTTTGGATATTAACCCCTGATCTGATGTGTGATTTGCAAATATTTTCTCCCAGTCTGTAGGTTGTCTCTCCATGCTGCTGTTTCCTTTGCTGAGTACAGAAGCTTTTTAGTTTGATGCAATCTCATTTTTCTATTTTTGCTTTCATTGAGGCAAAGATTTCTTAACCAGATACGAAAAGCACTAATTATAAAGGAAAAGACTGATAAGTTAGATTTCAAAATTAAGCATTTCGGGTCATCAAAAGACCCATGTAAAGGAATGAAAAAGTAAGCCACAAAGTTGGAGAAAGTATCTGCAAAACATAAAACTGATGAAGAGCTCATACCCACAATATACAAAGAATGCCTGCAGATTAATAACACACACACACACACACACACACATACACACACAACCCAACAGGAGAGAGCCTTGCAGAGTTAGATGACATGAATATGCAAGAGCTAAGAAGGGTAATTCATTCTTCTTTTTCTGAACTCAACTAGCAAAAGAAAGTGAGCTCATCAACAATTTTTAAGTTTTAACAATTTTATTTAAATGTATGTCAGCAGGAAATTTGAACAGGTATTTTAAATTTTATAAAACATAACAGGTATGACTAAAGTATCTTCTATTTCAAGAGTATTCTTGGGAGAAAGTGGAAAAAGAAGTATTTGTGTCTACAATTTGTATATCTACAAGGGGAAACGAGTTACTTATGCAACTACTACACAGTAGAAAGCTTTGTTTCCATACAGATTATTACACAACTGATTTAAGCCTTAAATTAGAATATTCCGATTTGAATTGAGAAATGATCTTTTTGTCTAAATGAATAGTGTATTCAGTGCAAATAAAAGCTCACACATCTGCTGATATCATTTCCTCTTTACTTCAGTAGTAACAAGAAGAATACATCCACACTAGTCCCAAAAAGGCATTAGTATCCCTGAAATCTCACAAATGAGGTTTGAAAATAAATGGAATGACATATTTCTACAGGATATACAAAAATACTGGCCATAAAGAACCATCACGAAATATTCTGAAACATCTTTCTGCTCATTTCACATTATATTAAGCCTCAATTCAGTAATTAAAAATGGTCAATCAATTTAAATAAAGTTCAAATCAGGCAAAACTAATCTACAGTATATTTTGTGGGATGAGGGGTAATCAAAAGGGAATACAGGGGCATCTCATGGGGTCCTGGAATGTTCTTTTTTAATCTGGATGGTTACATTTTCAAATATTCATTAAGTTGTACATTTACGATTTATGCATTAAGTTTAACTTTGTTACTTTCATAAAAAAAAGTTCACTTTAAAAAGAAAGTGATCAGGCTGGGTACAGTGGCTCACGCCTGTAATCCCAGCACTTTGGGAGGCAGAGGCGGGCAGATTACCTGAGGCTGGGAGTTCGAGCCCAGCCTGACCAACACGGAGAAACCCCATCTCTACCAAAAATACAAAAATTAGCCAGGCGTGGTGGCCGGTGCCTGTAATCCCAGCTACTTGGGAGGCTGAGGCAGGGGAATCGCTTGAACCCGGGAGGCAGAGGTTGCAGTGAGCCAAGATTGCGCCATTGCACTCCAGCCTGGGTGACGAGAGAGAAACTCCATCTCAAAAAAAAAAAAAAAAAATCAGTCCAGTATCTTAAGAGAACTGCAACCTTCGTTTGAAGAAAAGACCTCTCTCTAATAGCAGGACCAGCTGCAGGGGCAGCCTGCCACTGGGGAAGAAATTGGGGGTGGGGACTGTTCTGTCTCCCTCACTTCCTCCCCAACCTGCTAGCTGCTGTTTCTGAGGCACAGAGGACAGGAAAGGGTCAGAGAAGTCCCTAACCAGTGCTGTTAGAAGAGGACTTCTCATTCTTGGGGCCTGATGGATGCTTAAAGCTCTTTCTCCTATGAAGCATTTTTGTGATGTCTCTAGAGATTCTCTACTGTGTCCCTCCTGCTGCAACTTCCTTTAGATGAGCCAGTGCCTCAGCTGGCTTTTCTTGGTCCTTTCTCCTTTTCTACCAAAGTGTAGATCCCACAGCCTTGACTGCTGGAGTTCCCTCAGCCTGATGAGCTAACATCTTGGGCAGGAACTCTCTAAGAATGACCCCAGGTCAACATTCTACCTGGATCCTGCATCTGCTCATAGCCAAAGTGTATGCGTGCTCACAGCCTTGCTCTCTGAGCACTAATGTTTTGTTTGGTGGGAGGGAAGGGTTGATATATACAGGTTCAAGTCCACTAGGCTTTAGGAATAAAGTGGCTCTGCTTCCTGGCATAGGTACTCTGTCCTTCAATGTCTCTAACATGGTCAACTACTGGGGTGTTTCCTGTTTATGCTCCTGTATTAATCATGGGAGCCTCTAAGACAGCATCACATTCACTGCTCAGATATGTGCTGGCAGCCAGAATCTTTGAATGGATGTAGAATAGAGTAGTACCAAGAGCAAGCAGGAAGAAGACAGGGAAGGCAGTACCTGACTGCTGTTAAAAGTAGCACCCACAAAAACAGAGGAATTTAGTTGGCTGCCATGGTTAATGAGGGGTGGACCATAAGGAAGGCAGTAAATCTTCCCATTTTCCATCAAATTGCCAGGGGTGATATTCCTGTTTTAAAGTATGTTTTTCAATCCAGTTCTGTAACTTCTAAATATGTGTCCCACTAGGCCTGTTTTTTGATGTTGTGAGTTTCAACCTCAGATAATCCTGCTGAAAATTTGCAAAGGTGTCGTTAGCAACTGCTAGATGTCATTTAAACTAGAATCTCCATGTATGCTATTATTGTCTGTTATATATACACACTATTTCCACGAAACCAAGGAATGAAGGCAGCTTTGGTTCTGAGGGTGAAACAAAGGAGAACATTAAATACATATATTAGGTGACCACATATTATGATACTTTAGGAAGTTGGTCTGTTTATATTCCAAGAACTTCCAAAAACAAAATATATTTTCCTGGTCCTTGGGAATAGCTCTTGAGAAAAGAACATCATCAAAAACTCCAACATAACTATTCAAAATAAATAATAATCTGGCTTTTTCTTTTTTAGTTTCATTCATTTATTGATTAGTTTTGAATTTTTAATTTTTTCAGAGGAGTTAAACGAATCACCTTAAACAAAACACTAAGTACCTTCACTATAGTTGGCTGAGTGGAAAAGAAAATCACTTTAAAGTGAATACCCAGGGCCTGGCGTGGTGGCTCACGCCTGTAATCCCAGCACTTAGGGAAGCCAAGGTGGGCAGATCACCTGAGGTCAGGAGTTTGAGACCAGCCTGGCAAACATGATGAAACCCCATCTCTACTAAAAATACAAAAAATTAGCTGGGTGTGGTGGCGGGCGCCTGTAATCCCAGCTACTTGGGAGGCTAAGGCAGGACAATCGCTTGAACCTGGTAGGCGGAGGTTGCAGTGAGCTGAGATTGCGCCATTGCACTCCAGCCTGGGCAACAAGAGGGAAACTCTGTCTAATAAATAAATAAATAAAATAAATAAATACCCAGAGGTGAGGTGCTGCTCCTGCTGACCCCAAAGCTTCTGAAATACCAGGTTTTGAGTTGCCTCTTCTGTCACAGAAACATATTAGTGGAATATAAGGTCTGACTTCTTGATGACCAAGACTGTTGTAACCCCAACTCCCACTGATATTTATTGGTATGTCAGGTATCTGTCCATTGTTTCTGTTACCCCTTGTAGAGGCTACTTTCCTTTGTGCATGTATTTTGATATTTAAGATAACTGATATTTTGTCTAATGGTTACTTTTATAAATATCTACCAAACTTTATTTATTTAGATAGTATCTATTTAACCCCCATGAAAATGATGAAATTAAAGTATTTCTGGGCCAGGTTTGATGGCTTATGCCTGTAATCCCAACACTTTGGGAGGCCAAGGTGAGAGGTTCACTTGAGCCCAGGAGGAGTTCAAGACCAGCCAGGCCAACATAGTGAGACCCTGTCTCTAAAATTAATAAAACTAAATAAATAAAACATTTTCTTCCCCTGCACCATCCTTTTGCTAACCCATTTTAGTCAGTTATATTAACTCTTACTGTTTAACTTTGTAGCTTTAAATTTACCCTATACCTCTATTAGTTCATTGTCAGCTTTAAATGGTACCCTTTGAACCCTAGCTATTAAGGATGAGGGAACAGCACTCTTACTTTACCTCCCATCTTCTTTCTCCTCTCCTCTCACAGGTGGTTAGTTATACCACCGCACACTGTCAGGTCATATAACCTTTACATTCCATTCTACAGCATCAATCTCCACATTTGTTTTAACCTACAGTTAGAGGGTCAACACTCAGTTAGAGGCCATCTACTTTGCTGTAGTTTTTCCAGTTATCTCTTGGTGGACTGAAGTTTGTCTTCGACTAGATTCCTCAAGAAGGGTTCATGAAAATATCCTTTCTTGATTTCTAACAGTGAAAAATGCATTTGTTGTTTTTATATTTAAAAAACAATTTCATTGAATATAAAAATCCTTGAGTCACACTGACTTTCCTTATGGAGTTTCTCACTGTTGCTCCAGTGTCCTCCCATGATCGTTAATAATACGGAGGAGTGAAAATTTCTCCTTTGCTAAGTGACTTGATCTTTTGGCCTGGCTGCCCGAATGATTCTTTACATTTAAAATCTAATAACCCTACTAGGAGATGTTACAAGGCTGGCCACTCCATGTTAATTTTTCCAGAGCACAGTGTGTCTTTTCAAACTATAGATTCAAGCTTTCTCTTATTTTTGCCCATTATTTGTTTCCTTCTTTAGGCAATTTTTGTGTTTTTTTCTTTTTCTTTTTTTTTTGTTTTTTGTTTTTTGTTTTTTGAGACCAAGTCTTGCTTTATTGCCCAGGCTGGAGTGCAGCAGCATAATCTTGGCTCACCGCAACCTCTGCCTCCCAGGTTCAAGCGATTCTCCTGCCTCAGTCTCTCAAATAGCTGGGATTACAGGTACCCGCCACCATGGCCGGCTAATTTTTGTATTTTTAGTAGAGATGGGGTTTCACCATATTGGCCAGGCTGGTCTTGAACTCCTGACCTCAAGTGATCCACCCATCTCAGTCTCCCAAAGTGCTGGGATTATAGGCGTGAGCCACTGCGCCTGGCTTGGACCAGCTATTTGAAGATTCATTTGGGAGAGGTGCCAGGACTCCTCTTTTACTCGCAAGAAAGAAGTCTTCTTTCTTTTACTCGCAAGCCTGTGTGTATATATGCACACAGGATTGGGGAAGGTATTCTTGAACCTCTCTCCCCCATCAACCAAAAGCAAAAGGCAGCTGTGGAGCTATTCACAGTGTAGTCAAGATCAGACTTCTCCCTACAAGTACTACTTAGTGTAGTCAAGATCAGACTTCTCCCTACAAGTACTACTTGTCTAAGTCCTTGTTCAATCCAGCCTCTTCGGCATCCTGGAATCAAACTAGCTGCAGGGAAGCGTCTGCCATCAGCTTTTGTGCTCATTTCCACTATTTCAAATGAAGCATTTGGTTTTGAATCCCAGGGTGTGTCCCTTACGGTGGAAAATCTCTCTCTCTTTTCCTGAGATCTGTAATTCCAAGTGCCTTCAGTCTACTTCCTCTCATACCCTGGTTCAATCTTTGAAGAACTCATTCTACTTATTTTCTGGCTTGGGGTTTCAGACATATCCCAATTTCTTCAAAGATGGAGTTTTCGTTTCTGTTTCTTTCTCGCCTAGCTGCTGGGGATAATTTCCCTGGGGAAGATGGAAAAAGGCTGACTTTACCATGTTCAAATCTTAAGTTCTACTTTTTTCCTCCATAAACAAAATGGCTTAAAAAATTCTTTTTGAATATGAAGTAACACATGGTCACTCCAAAATCCAGACAATATAGAAAGGCTGCAGAGGAAAAAAGTAAAAAGTGATTACCCGAAATCTCATTACCCTAAAGTAATCCTTGTTAACATGAGCACACATTCTTTGATTTTTTAAAATGCATTTAAATTGACCTTTTCCCATGCATTTTTCCATTTAAAACTGAGTATTTTCTTGAAAATATAGATCTAAATTCTAATTTTAATAGTTATATGATACTCAAGAGAACTTCCTTTTAACTAAGAGTATTATAAGACACTAACATGTTTAAACTTTTAAACAATCCCATAAACCAGAAGTCATGCCCCTTAAAGATCAAATTTTCCATATTTTAGTTTCCTTGTAAATCAGAGAAAATGAGGGGTTTATTCCACAGACTTTTAGAAATAGAACAAGGAAGCCTAGGTCTTTAAAAGCTAGGTAACCAAGGGTTCTTTTTAAAAGTTACTGTTTCCATGACCTTTGTTTCCAGTGTAATAAATACATTGTATTTTCTTTCCCTGGTTTTTCATTTACAAGATAGAGAAAATACAAACAAAACTATCCAACTCTTATACCATGGATGGACAATGTCTACAGGTTATTAATCAGGAAGAGGGTCAAGAGAATTACAGACTGCTCCTTTTACATCTAGAGGTGAGCTTGTACTATGGTGTCAAACAAGGGAATGTGTGCAAATTGCCTACCATCTGTGAGTTTTCATTAAACTGTCTTTTCTAGTCCATTTCCTTAATTAACAGAGACTTAGAGCTATACAAACACTGAACCTCAAAGCTGGCTGTGGCTGTGAAGCAAAGAGAGAAAACATCCTGTTCTTTCACTGAGCAGACCTTAGAGACAACAACTTTTTCAAAGTAACATCACCTATACAAATGAGCAAACCTCTACATGACAAAGCACTGGTGTGTGCCTGGGAACAAAAATCCTAAGTAAATGTTATTCGCAAACATATTCCAACAAATGTTTAAGGGTAACCTGTAGGTTAGGATACGTCCGTTACAAAACTGGGCAACCCTGGATTCAGCAGCAATAAGCAGTCAGACACAGGAAGAGCTGAAACTAGAGGCGGCCAGTAATCAGCCTCTAGCGATTTATGAATAGTAATCGGGCCATCAACACCAATAACAGCATGTAACATTTGGATGTTTACTATGTACCAGAGAACATCTTAATCCTTATATCAACTCTGTAAAGTAGGAACTGTTATTATTATTCCTAATTAGAGATTTGGAAACAGACTCAGGTTAATCCACTTGTCAGTTACACAGCTAGGAAGCAGGGGTGTGGACTGAGGGTTGTACTCAGTCATGCAGGGTATTGCTGCATGTGCTATAAACAGCTATGCAAACTCAGAAAATGGTCTAAGTGATTCTGACTGAGATGGTCAGAAAAGGCAAGAATCAGGCTAGGTCTGGAGCAACAGGACAGGACTTAGGCAAGCGGAGAGCCAGAGGAAGGTCCACGTGAACAAAAGCATACAGGTGAGGAGAGCAATGGCAGGGTTTTTGATGACACACAGATGATGCTAATCCCAAATCTCTCTCACCTATCTGGTAAGATGGTGTTATAGAAACTACAAGAAAAGCTACGTGAGAGACAAAGACATAGAAGTCTAGTCCTATCTCTGCCTCTCATCATTATGTGGCCTAGGCTAGTCCACTTATCCACTCCAGGCCTGTCTAGTCTGCCAAATAGGAAATGTGATGGGCTATCAGATTCAGTTTTAGATAACATGATAACTTGTATATTTTATAATTTATAATCTCCTAATATATACAGATTTCTTACAAGAAGGATACGAAGTTGATATTTATCAGCAGGTTTAGATGTAAAATTGTCATTTATTCATTTCAACATTTATAAAGCACCTTTTATGCACTAAACCTATATTGAGTACTGACGTTATAGAAATAAACATAAATCCCATCTCCCAGAAGCTAAATATAGGATAGAAAAATACAAACAGATAATTACAACACTTTGTGAATGTTTAACAAGAACTTGTACAGAGTGTGACTGAAAAGTAACTTATTAACTCTGCCCAAGGGAAAAATCACAAAAGTTTTCCAAAGGAGTGATGCCTGCTGAGGTTAAACCTTGAAGGAAAAGTAGGGCTCTACCAGATAAGAAGAGGGAAATGAACATTCTAGAAAGAGAAAATACTATGTGCAAAGGCATGGAAGTATGAAGCCACCGAGCATGTGAAGGAATAGTAAATGACTAAGTATGGTTGAAATGTAAGATTCCACAGTAGATGAGGCTGCAGAGGGGTCAGGGTCAGATGACAGAGGGCCTTGTTGGGTCTCAGCAATTAACAGTGCTGCAGCCAGGTAAGCACTTAAGTGCTCAGGCACAAATACCAGGTTAAAAACAATAAAACTAATTCCAAACACCAGTAGCTCTCAAGTTTTTAGAGCTGCTCCTACATTCCTCACTCTGATTATGCTTAGCACTGGAAGTGAGTGACTAATTCTCACTTCTCACAAGAAAAGGAACTAGTGACTGTGGCTGGGAGACAAAGAGGCTGTGGCTAGGATATCATACCAAACTGGGCCAGATTCAATGGAGGCTACAGGGGCACGACACAACCTCAGGTTCCAGGAACTGAAAACATTCCACAAGCAGGAGACAAAACTCAGGCAGAATCATACCCTCTGTTTTCAACACTTCTAGGACTTTACAAAAAGAAAGACAAATAAAATGGTTGTGGGACTTTAATTTAGAGCAGTTAGAGCTGACCTACGGAAATAACCGAAGGGAGGTTGGAGCTCAATGCAAGTGAGAATTATGCCTCTGACAGCACCTGTTGGTCACATTCTCAACATCATTTTTCCCTTGACAGCAGTGGAAGCCACCAGATGCTCCTTCTGCAACCCTCTTTAGGATAGAGCAGAGGCACACAGAACCCCTGGCCAGTGGGACCTGAGGGGAAGGAAGCCTGCTGGGGAGAGGTGAAGACTTCTTTCTCCCTGTTAAAAGAGTGTCCCCCTTCCCACCTGCCTTAGACATTGTCATATGAGTGACACTTGACTTCTAGACTCTAGACTTCTTATGTGAGAAAAGTAAGTCGCTTTTTAGTTCTGAATGCTGTTAGTTGCAGCTGAAGGGTCCTGACTGATATCATCTAACACTCAAAGATGAATAATGGCAAAATGTGCAGCTTCAGAGAAGCCAGGAGCTCAAGACCAGCCTGGGCAACAAAGCAAGATCTTGTCTCTACAAAAAATAAAATAATTAACCAGTTGTGCTGGCACACACTTGTAGTCCCAGCTACTTGGGAGGCTGAGGAGGGAGGATCGTTTGAGCCCAGGAGTTCCAGGCTGCAGTGAGCTATGACCACACTACTGCACTCCAGCCTGAGCGATAAGAGCAAGACCCTGTCTCTAATAAATAAAATAAATAAATCAATAAAATAGGTTTATGCTCTGTGATTTAGCAGATCAAATTAGATAGGTATCTCCTAAGGAAAATCGTAACATTGTGTACCATGTACATATGTATTCAAAAAAGATTTTTAAAAAAATTTTAAGAATCATTAGAAAAAAGATTGTTAAATATTAATAGATGTTCACCACAGCATCGTTTACCACAGTTAAATGTTGACAACATTTAACTGTTAACATTTGAATGCTAAGCATTCAAATACTATTTCTATACAATGTAACACTATGAAGTTTTTATAATAGAAGTATGTTAATTGACATGGAATGTGTTCATCTAAGTTTAAAAAGTAGGTTTCAGAACAGTGTCCTGCAACAGCCCATTTGCTTTTTAAAACGTATATATATCAGAAAAATGGCAGGAAGGATATGCAACCAAAAAAAAAAATCAGTGGTAAATAATACCCTCTCTACATGGTAAAATAACAGTTATCTGTATTTTCTAGCTTTCTAGAATAAACATGTATCATTTTAATAAGAAGAAATAAAAGCACAGAATAGTGTAAATTTTCTAAAATATGTGAGCAAAATTTATCATTTAATCACACTATTCCACAAAAATTGTTTTGCAATGCAGTATTTTCTAAGATGACAGTAAATGCCATTGATCAGTCATCTTTGCACATTTCCTTGAAAGGGTAGGAATAACTAAATGCAGTAAGTCACAGCAAGGGGAGGAAGGCAGATTGTTTTGGCAACACACGTAGTATGTCTTCTCTAGCAGACCCCAATCTCAGTATTTCCTTTTGATTTCAACACTGAAGGTAGAAAGCCTTTCCTGAGATTGTTTTACCACAGACACCACCTTGCTCAGTCTGGGTAGCTGTCTCTCTATTATTATGAATAGTTCTTGGGCTTCCAGTTGGCTAAATATTTTCTGACTGTCTCTAAAAAGAAGTATGTCCTCTTCATTTCACATTTGTTTGCTACTCTAGGAAACTGACTGGCAAAGATTGGACTAACATTTTAAGGAAGTTTTGACTCCTGGCCCAGACCACAGCCCATTCTGCAGTGCACTGACTCTCCAAGTCTGGTCCACAGTCTAACAAGGCCTTCAGGGAGTCCTGGAGGGCAAAGAAAACAGGTCCCAAAGGACTTTTTGTTCTTACAGGCAAAGGACAATTAATTCCTTAGGTTCTCATCTTTATAACAAAGAACCACACAGTAGTAACCTATTAACTGAAGTATTAAGAGATAAAATTTGGTGTTCATAAACCAAATTAGGTGTTACTACAGTTAAGCAGTGTTTTAAAAAAATGTTTTTGTAGACCACAGAAAGAAAAACGTTATCTCATAAACCAGAACACGCAAACATAACTGAAACACAAGTTTCACAATGCCTTTTTTGACTACATGAGGTACTCTGTTATTCTATATTCTAACTTGTTTTATTTTTTAAATTCAGTTTTTTGTTGTTGTTGTTTTGTTTTGTTTTGTTTCTGAGACAGGGCCAGGTTGGAATGCAGTGGTACAATCATAGTTCACTGCAGCCTCAAACTTTTGGGTTCAAGCATCTATCTTGTTTTAAAATGAAGTTGTAGTAGTTTTAAAAACAGCCACAAATCTTTTGACTCTCTACCCGCTGACAGATGGGGATATAGATCTCCAGCTCTCTATATCCACTTCCCTTGAATCTCTGCAGGTTTGAGATGGCATCCCCAAATCCAGAACAGTATAAGTGATGACATGTGACTTCAGAGACAAGGTTATCAAATGTCCTTGTTCTCTTGGAACACTGGCTCTCTAGATGCTTCTTCTGGGGAACCTCTCTCTTGGAACCCAGCCACCACACTGTGAGAAGCCCAGACCACATGGAGAGTCTACATATAGGTGTTCTGGTCATTGGTCCCAGCTGATTCCACTAGCCTTCAAGGCACCCCAGCCCAGGCATCAGATGTGGAGTAAAGAAGCCTCCAAATGATCCCAACCCCCAGCCATGATGGAATAAAGACAAGCCACCCCGCATTGTACCCTGTCCAATTCCCGACCCACAGAATCTATGAGCATAATAAATGGTTACTGTTTAATGTTACTAAGTTTGGGGTGGTTTGTTTCACAGCAATTTAACTGCAACAACAGTGCTAGGCATAATCTGCTAAACTGATATAATGACCCATTAGTAGGCAGTTTGACAAACATGGGTTCAGAGGTCACTAATTCCATATTTGAAGCCTGGCACTCAACTGTGCTGAGTTTCCACTACTGAATATGTGCATATTCATACAAGTTGAAATTTTTGCAACTAGGGATGGATGGGATGGGTGCAGTGGGGTAAAGTAGATTACAGAGTGTTTTGCCCCATATATATGGGTCAGCATCAAAAAAGCAAGAGACTCACTGGGACCAAACCTGAAGCTCAAAGGTGAGCCACATTGTTCTGGCCCCAGTCTCAAGGTGTTCCTGGCTTCCTAAGGAAAACCTGATGTCCTTGTGCGAAAGCAGACACTTAAAGACTCCAGTGCCTCACAAAGACTTTTTGGTCTAAAGGTTGCCTATGTACCTCTATCCACTTCAACACTGTCAGCCTTGTCTACAGTTTCAGGCTTTTCTGTTAATGAATAACTTTCATCTAAATATAAACTCAGATTAATCCGTTAAGAATTAGCAGTCTAAAACAGGGGAAGGGAGGATAAGAGGCATTTCTGGTAGATGGAGAGTATCCAGCAGGCCTGGGCCCAGAGAATTTAAGTGTAATTGGTTAACCGGGCTTTGGGTTTCTTTCTTTAAATGTCACTAGTTATGCTAATAACATAGTACTGCCTGCCCCCACACCCCCCACCCACCCCCCTGGAAAAAACAGGAAATTCATGAATAGGACAGGACTCCCAGGAAAAAATGTCTGGGAATGGGGGCACTGACAAAATCTCCCAAATGAAAGGGAAGTTCTTTAAGCACCTCAAGAAAGTAGGTCACCTCAGGGAACTGGCTTCAAGGGAGTGCCCCTTAAAAGGAAAGTGGTCCAGTTCAACGGGGTAGTGGGAGTAGGGGTTGGGGGAGCCTCAAGTCAGAATTCAGGTGACTTCAAAAAAAAAACAGGTCTGTTCCAGGACTTGTGGTGGCCTTGGGATCTGAAGAGCATAGTTATATTACATTCCTGGTGATCACAAATCAAGAACAAACAATTCTCCGTCTGAGACAGTGAAAGAAAAGGCTTATCTGATTTATACACAGCATGTTTGCCCCAACCCATAATGGAAAAAACATCCGATAAATCTAATTTGCTTGTTTTTAATCTGGATATGCTGTTGTTCAATGCACTTTTTAACGTGTAATGCACACAGATTGAGTTTCTGAAAAACTGTATCTGGAGCACTGGTAAGCTAAAGCCACTGTTCAAAGGAATGACTAACAACCACAACAGCAGCGGCAGCCCCATTAACACATTTGAGCGAACAAACACCAGCATGAGACACATTAGAAGCAGAGAAACTAGAATGAACAAGTCCTAATTTTTGCCTGGCACATAGGTAACTCCGCAAGAGTCAACAGGGGAATGAAATGCACGGGCAAACTACTGGGAAATTTTGGGCAGCTAAGGAAGACTGAGAACAAAGAAGTTTCTTTTGACCCCCTCTGCTGAGGGTAGAGAAAAGCAGAAGGGAAGTTAATGTAACAAAAGCCTAAGCAGTAGGAATAAAAGAGGGTGTAAAGAAAAAAAGGAAAAAAAAAAGCCTAAGCAAGATGAAAGACTGACTGGCCCACATAGAAATTAGTTGGTCACTAAAAGAGAAACAACCTGCATTGAACTTGGCTAAGGCCAAACTAAGAAAGGCGCTTGTAACTTCAGAAAAAGATTCAAGATGAGCTGACAAAAGAAAGTCACCTATTAAGGAGAGAAATTACAAACTAGACCAAATTCACTTCGTAAATGGCAATTTCATATAGTTCAACCAAATATATGCCAGGTACTGTGCCAGGGATGCAAAGATACAGTCTCTGCTTTCATCAAGGAAGTTATGGTCTAGGGGAGGGAAGGACAGCAGACAATGATGATATGGTATGATACCTGCTAAGTTAGAGATCAGCACAAGGAGTATAGGGACAGACAGACAGATCAGAGAGTTCAAGAAAGACTTTCTGGAAGAGGTGATCTCAGAGCTCAGTCTTAAAGGGCCAGAAGGAGTTAGCCAGGTAGAGAAGGTAGGCAAGGGAGCCACAGGAAGAAGAAATACAAGCAAAGACCCAATGACCAACTTTTTTTTGGAAATCTGAGCAAATTCCACTCTTCATAGCATCAAGGCATCTTTGGAGGCTGTGGACAGCCAGTTCCATCAAACCTCCAGGTCCAAACCATCCCTGATCCCTTGGCAACCAAAATGCCATCTTTTAAGTGTGTTCATGCCATCTGGCCTCAATACTTCATTCCTGCTCAACTCTCCCCCCTTCCCTGAACACTTGGAATACTGTCATCCCCCCTCTACCAATGTCCTCCCATCGACCTGGTGGTGTCAATGTCCATATAAATAACCCATCCACCAATTTCAAGTTTCCTCACAACCCAGTGATCTTCACCTTACCCTGCTCCACTCCAGCCCCTCATCAGTCAGAACTGTCCCACAATGAAAATGGTAAACTCCAATATCCTACTCTCTAATATTCCTATTCTGCTAGCAATCTTGAACCTAATTCCTCCTCCAATAATTCTCTGACCTCCTCAAGACCTTCACTCTTTTACTCTCTCTCCAATCTCACCTCCCCAATTCTGTACAGACCACCATGTAGTCACAAACCACCTCTCCAAACAAAGTCCTACCCTCTTGTCCCACCCTCTGCTCTCCTACCTCCGTTGCCTTCCCACCACAATATGTGGCAAAGCCCATCCCCAACCAACCCAATTAGTTCCTATGTTTCTCCACCTGAGCTGATAACCACTGCGGGAGAAAATAACAGAGCCATGCAGACTGAGGCCACCAAGAATTCATGGTCTCTACCACCAGCAGCCTAGAAATCCTTTGGTGAACCCCACAACACTTTTCCTATTCAACAATGTCCTCAAGAACTGTACCTGCTCACTCTTAGGACATAATCTCACTCCTATTTCAAACAAGGCAAAATGAGGCAACTAGGGAACAACTCCTTCAAATGTTTGCCTACTCATAACCTGAAAAACAGTAATGTTCCCTTCCCTTCATTCCTTCTAACTTCTTCCTGAGTGTCCATTCTCTTACCAAGAGCTAACCCCATTACCTAGGTCTACCTTTTCAGGGAACCTCCCTTAACAGTACCCTCTGTCTTGATTGTTAATCTCTCCTCTACTAACTCTGTCCCTTTAGCATGTAAACATGTTCATATATCTTCATCTTCCATTTAACAAAATAAATATTCTCTTGATCCCATTAGATATACATCTGGCTGGGTGCAGTGGCTCACGCCTGTAATCCCAGCACTTAGGGAGGCC
>NW_012118866.1:253569-277742 GCF_000951035.1 Colobus angolensis palliatus
GTATATATAAATCTTTGACACTACCATGCCATAGCCCCTTCTGAAAAATGCAGCCTTGCTTGTTTATTCTAGTTTATTCTAGTTAATATGATCTGTATCAGACATTACAAAAAATAAAAACCACTTCCAATATCCAGACAAAGCTGCCTGGGTGGACTGGTGCTAGAGCTAAAGGAAAGCAAACAGGCAGAGGCAGGGTGCCCCGTCCAGCTTGGGTGAGAGCTCGACCAATTCAAGTCCTGTCCAAGGAGACAGAACAAAATGTGAAGCACCCACGTCTTTGGACCAATGCTGAGCTCTAGCTGCCCTTTTCTACAAAGCTGCTGTACATCTCAGCTGAAAAGAACTAAGACAAACCCCAAGTGGCTGAATAACAAGCTGTCAAAACATGCTACCCATGAGTTAAAATTCACCATTTGGCAACTATCAGTGGTATTAGCTATTTCAGACAAAAATGACCAATAAATGTTAAAACTAGTTGGTGACAGCTTAATGATTGAGAGACTATGTATATAATCTTCAAATATCTTCCATAAGATATTTATTCATTTCAAAGCAGAAAATACTAAGGAAACCTGACAGGCACCACCTTAAGTGATCACAGTGAAAATCACCAGTAATGGAACAGATGGAATGTGCCTTCTGATATGATGCAGGACACACAACCTCCCTTTTGTGGTATTCCCGCCAAACGTGCACAACCTGAATCTATCACAAGAAAACAGGAGACAAAGCAAGCATAAGGAAAATCCTACAAAATAACTGTCCTATACTCTTCAAAAACATCTAGATCTCAATGGACAAGTACTTAATAATTGCTTCAGGCTGAAGACTAGAGAGACATGACAATTAAATGTGTGATCCTGGATTGGATACGAGATCAAAAAATAATAGTATTTTTTTTTTTTCTTCTGCTGTTGTCTTAGTCAGTTTGGGCTGCTATAACAAAACACCTTAGACTAGGTAAATTTTTTTTTCTTTTAAGAGCCAGGGCGTTGCTCAGTTGCCAAGGCTGGAGTGCAGTGGCATGATCATAGCTCACTACATCCTTGAACTCCTGGGCACAAGCAATCCTCCCACCTTAGCACTACCACCACCCCCAACCCCAGTAGCTAGGACTACGGGCAAAGGCCACCATGCCCAGCTAACTTTTTAATTTGCCTTCAGAGATGGGGTCACATTATGTCACCTAGGCTGGTCTTGAACTCCTGGCTTCAAGCGATCCTCCCACCTCAGCCTCCCAAATTGCTGAGATTACAGGTGTGAGCCACCACACCAGGCTTGGACAACTTATAAACAACAGAAATTTATTTCTCACAGTTCTGGAGGGTGTGAGGTCCAAGATCAGTGTCTGGTGAGGGCCTGCTCTTCATAGATGGCACCTGTTATGTGCTCTTACAAGGCGGAGAGGAGAACAAGCTCCCTCTATCTTCTTTTATAAGGGAACTAATCCCATTTACATGGGCTCTGCCCCCACAACCTAATCCCCTCCCAAAGGCCCCACCTTTTAATACCATTGCATTAGTGATTAGGTTTCAACATGAATTCTGGGAGAACACAAACATTGAAACCATAGCAGCTACAAAGGAAATTGGTGGGACAACATGAATAAGGTCTGTGGTACCTAACAATACTGTAACAATGTTAATTTCATGATCTTGATAACAGTATTGATAATAGAGAATGTCCTTATTTTTAGGAATTAACACATTGAAGGGGCATTGGGTAAAGGGGCATTGGGTATGTAACTTACTTTAAATGATTAAAAAAATAATATGAATACATACAGACAATAAATAGAAGCACATGGTAAAATATTAATAACATTTGGGCAATCTGGGTAGAGACTATGCAGGAATTCTTTGTACTATTTTGTTGTAAATGTTCTCTAAGTCTAAAATTATTTCAAAATTTAAAAAAAATTTTTTTGTTTTCTTTGTTTGTTTTGAGACAGAGTCTCACCCAGGCTGGAGTTCAGTGGCGCAATCTTGGCTCACTGCAACCTCCGCCTCCCGGGTTCAAGCACTTCCCCTGCCTCAGCCTGCCAAGTAGCTAGGATTACAGGCACGTGCCATCATGCCCAGCTAACTTTTGTATTTTTAGTAGAGACAGGGTTTCGCCATGTTGGCCAGGCTGGTCTCGAACTCCTGACCTCAGGTAATCCACCCACCTTGGCTTCCCAAAGTGCTGGGATTACAGGCATGAGCTACCATGCCGGGCCCTTGTTGTTTTCTTAAAGCCCAGAGCTGTGAAAAGTATCAGGAAAAATTCGCCAAAACCACAACTGTGGAGAAGGACTTCAAAACACTACTCTCCTTCTTTGGCAGACAGAGTACATAAAAAATAAACACAGACAGAGAATTGAGAAGATTAGTAATCTTGTGCCTAAGACAGAATACCTATTATTTGCCAATGACCATGATCATTTAAATAAAGGGGCAACCATAAACCTTCTTTAACTCATTTCTGACTTTCCTGCGGGCTCCATTTGTAATGTACATCACCAACCACCCTGCCTGCAAAGTGCCAGGAGAGAGACTAAGAAGAGAATCCTAGTCACAGGAAGCCAAAAAACAAAACAATACAAAAACAAAAACAAAACAAAACAAAAACTCCCCCAACGTTCTCCAAAGACCCAAGAGCCTTTTTGAAACATACACATTGGCCAGGCATGGTGGCTCATGCCTGTAATCCAAGCACTTCGGGAGGCCGAGGTGGGCAGATCACTTGAGGTCAGGAGTTTGAGACCAACCTGGCCAACATCGTGAAACCTCGTCTCTCCTAAAAATACAAAAATTAGCCAGGTGTGGTGGCAGGTGCCTGTTGTCCCAGCTACTCGGGAGGCTGAGGCAGGAGGACCACTTGAACCTGGGAGGTGGAGGTTGCAGTGAGCCAAGATCATGCCATTGCACACCAGCCTGTGTGACTAGAGCGAAACTCTGACTAAAAAACAAACAAACAAAAAAAATCCCACAAAAATAATGAATAGTATTAAGAAGCCAAGCACGGTGCTCCTGTAACGCCAGCTACTCCGTAGGGGCTGACGTAGATGGATCGTTTGAGCCCAGGAGTTCTAGTTCAGCCTAGGTAACACAGCGAGACCCTATTTCTTTAAAATAAAATTTTAAAAGTATTAAGAACACTCATAAATCCATTACTCAAATCAAAAAATTTTTAAATGTTGATACATTTGCTACATCTATCTCTTTTTTTGGCTACAGTATTTTCAAGAAAACCCCTCACACTTTTCACCCCTAAATACGTCTATGTGTGTATGTAGATTTTTCTACTCAATCACGATTCCATTTTCACACCTAACAAAATTTAAAAATAACTTCTTAATATCATCTATCACTCATATAAATTTCCCTTACAGAAGAGTTTTTAACTCCTAAGTTCCTCACACCAAAACCTTTTACCCAAGCAAGTTCACAATAGTGAACTGCCCTTATCGCCAAAGGGCAACCTCTTTAGAGATGGAAGCAGGGAGGCAGCAAGCCTTGACCAACTACACCTCCCAAGAACTATACTGCTAGGAGAGTCTATAAAAAAGGACAATTTCTACATGATGCAAAAACACCAAAATCTATTTTTAAAACAGAGGAAAAATATTTTCATTATACAACCAAAGAGTAAATAACCTTAATGTAAATGGTACTTACACCCCAAAGTAAAAATGATCAAAGAGCATTAAAAATGGCAAAAGTGGAAATATCAATTCCAAAAAACACATTTAAAATATTCTTACTAGCAATCAAATAAGTACATATTCATATAGTGACTTGCTTTTTGTCATCCAAATTAACAAAGATTTTTTTGAAAAAAGAAATCATACTGGTAAAAATGTGGCTCTGCAAGTGGGTAAAACCTTTCTGGAGAACAATTTGTCATTATGTTCCAAAATCCTTACTCTATTTCCAGGAATTATCCTAAACAAATCATAAGACATATACACATAATTATAGAAACAAGCATTTCATGGCAATGTTACTAATTCCTAATACTAAACAAAAGATGATGTGAGGGCTAACCATCTACCCAATAGTAACAGACTGGTTAAATAGATCATGGCTTGCCCCTAAGATGGATACTAGAGATTGATGTTGTTTAAAGTGTGGCCTGTGGACCAACTGTTAATAATCCACAATGAAAATAAGGAGTTTAAGCTAGAATGCAGATCAACCACAAAAATTTTTTAACAACAAGAAATCCTCAAGGAAGAAATCAGTAAATGAGTGTGTTGATTTACATCTGGCATAGAATCGGCTTGTCCTGAAACAGTAAGAAACAGTTTATCTACATGACTATTTTAATTAGTACCACTACTGACTCTACTTCCAAAATATATCCCAAGTTTGCCTATATCCCTCTATGTCTACTGTTACCATGAAATCCAAACTACCTCTCTGAAGAGCTGCAAGAGTCCTATAGTTAGTTAGCCTACTGCCACTTCTGTTCCTCTACAATCTGCTTTCCACTTGGCAGCCAAAATGATTGTTTTGAAATGCCCATCAAACCATACCAATTCTGGATATTATAACTATAGAATTGAGAGTAGAAATAATCACAATACTTACCACTACCATCCTGCATGTATCTCACCCATACTTTGAAAAGAAGCAAAAAACACAAAAATTTCTCCACATAATTTCTCCCATTATTCCTTTATTTATTTATTTATTTATTTTTAATTTTTATTTATTTATTTATTTTGAGACAGAGTTTCGCTCCTGTTGCTCAGGCTGGAGTGCAATGGCACAATCTCGGCTCACTGCAACCTCTGCCTCCCAGGTTCAAGTGATTCTCCTGCCTCAGCCTCCCTAGTAGCTGGGATTACAGGCACCCGCCACTACACCCGGCTAATTTTTATATTTTTAGTAGAGACAGGGTTTCACAACATTGGCCAGGCTGGTCTTGAACTCCTGATCTCAGGTGATCCACCCACCTCAGCCTCCCAAAGTGTTGGGATTTTTCAGGTGTGAGTCATCGTGCCCAGCCTTATTCCTTTTATTCAGTGTAAAAGTCTGCTAAATATTAATGGGGAAAAACTAGAACTTTCCTGACAAAGTTAGAAACAAGACACACTATTTTGTATAAAACACTATCTTCTTTATTATTTTAACACCGTATTGAAGATACTATCCAATGCAGTAAGAGACTGCAATTAGTGGTCTAAAAATTGGAAAAGAGGTAAAACTCTATTTACAAATAATATAATGATATGTCTGGAAAACCCCAAAGAATTGATGTGCTTTGTATTACAAATTAGAGAACTTAGCAAGCTATATAAGAAACATATCAAAATCAATAGGCTTCATTTATTTAAAAAAAAAAAAAGGAAATTCAGTTAGAAACATAACGGAAGAGAAAATCCTACTTATGAAAGCAAAAAATAACAGAATACCTGGCATAAACTCAATAAAGAAATCTACGAGGAGAGGCATAAAAACACTCCCAAAAAACAAGAGATTTAAACAAGTAAAAAGACATACGATGATCTTGTATAAGAAGACACAACATCACAACGATGTCGGTTCTCCCTATACTAATTTGTAAATTTAATATGACCTCAATAAAAAGAAAAAACCTTTGGGTTTTCTTCCCACAGCTAGACAAGCTGATTATGAAGTTCATCTGTAAAAACAAACAAGCAAGAACAGCCAGAAGACCCTGAAAAGGGAAAGAAAAGAGACAGGCAGAGCCTTGCAAGATATTCTTATAAAGCTCTATAATTAAAACAGTGTGGTAGTGGCACATAATTAAAGAGAGACTAATGGAACAGTACAGAGGATCCAGAAAGGAACTCAATTATGAACGGAATTTATCTCAAATCAGTGTGGGGAAATGAACAAAATAAGTGGTGCTGGGAATAATTCCATAGCCATATGGAAAAAAAGATTAAATTGAATTTATTTCTCATACCATACACCAAGATAAATTCCAAATGGATTGGAGATTCAAATGTGAAAAATAAAACCACTGAGTACATGGGTAAATATTTTATAACATGGAGTATGGAAAGCTTTCCCATTATGACTCAAACTCAAGAAGATATTAGGGAAAATATTGTCAGAATTAATTACATAAAAATTTAAATTTGCATGACAAGTCATTTTTTAAATTTTATTTACTTATTTATTTTGAGCCCAAGTCTTGCTCGATCGCCCAGGCTGAAGTACAGTGGCGCGATCTCAGCTCACTGCAACCTCCACTTCCTGGGTTCAAGTGATTGCTGTGCCTCAGTCTCCCAAGTAGCTGGGATTACAGATGTGCACCAACACACTCAGCGCATTTTTGTATTTTTAATAGAGACAAGGTTTCGCCATGTTGGCCAGGCTGGTCTCCAACTCCTGGCCTCGAGTGATCGCCCACCTCAGCCTGCCAAAGTGCTGGGATTACAAGTGTGAGCTGCCACGCCCAACCGACAAGTCATCTTAAAATAAAAAGAGAAATGAAGAAATGAAAAGAATATTTGCAATACAGAAAGAGATGCCAAAAATGGAAGGAAAATACAAACGACCCTTTGGAGAGAGTTTAGAATGATATGGACAGACAGTTTACACAAAAAGGAATGCAGAGTTTAAACATGTGAAAAGATGCTCAATCAATCTCAATCATGATATGAGAAGTAAAAGTAAAATGACAACTAAAACTATACTGAGATATCACAAAATACTCTATGGCAAGGTAGTAGATAAATAATACTTTTTGATACACTACTGGCAAAAATTCAGAATGGTACAACCCTTATAGAGGGAAACTGAGCAACACCTACCAAAATTCACATTAAAAAAAAAAAAAGGCCGACTCTCAGCACTTTGGGAGGCTGAGGCAGGTGGATTGCTTGAGCCCAGGAGTTTTGAGACCTGCCTGGGCACCACAGTGAGACTCCGTCTCTACCAAAACTACAAAACTTAGCCAGACATGATGTGATCCCAGCTACTCAGGAGACTGAGGCAGGAGGATCACCTGAGCCTGGGAGGTCAAGGCTCTGGTGAGCTGTGATTGCACCACTGCTCTCTAGCCTGGGCAACCCTTTCTCAAAAAAAAAAAAAAAGACTTATGCACGAGGTCATATAATAATGTAGGGAAACAACTCAAATGTTCAAATGTTCACCAACATGAGCTGGTTAGCTAAGGTATAGATAGATCAAGCCAGTGGAGCACTGTGCTGCTAAGAAAAGGAATGAGGAACTGATTCAAACTATTAATACAACATGGATGAACCTTGAAAACACTATGCTAACTGAAAGAAACCAGACATGAAGGCCAGAAAGTACATGACTTTACTTAAATCAAACGTTCACTGGTAAATTCAAAGAGAAAGAAAATAGAGTAGTGGTTGTCAGAGGCTGGGGTGTAGCAGGTAAATGGGCAGGAGGCAATGGGGAGGGACTGTTAACAGGTACAGGGTTTCTTTGATGAAAACATTCTAGGATTAGTGGTAATGGTTACACAACTTTGATTACACTAAAAAACCAATGAATTGAATTGTCTACTTTATAAGGGTGAGTATATTAATTATATTTCAATTTTTTTTTTAAGAATGAAGAATTCCTCCATACATAACTATGGAGTAATCTCAAGGATATACTGTGAAGTGAGAAAAGCAAATCAAGAGTACTATGTACAGTATGCTACCATTTCTCTAAAAGGGGTACAAATATATGAACATCAATATAGATAATAAGAGCAATTGACTGAAACATATCAAATACATTAAAATCCTTAACTTCATAATAATACGAATAACATTTTACAGGTCCCCTTTGAAGGATACTAGGAAGTGAAATCATTATTCTGAAAACTGGTATAGTAAATGGAGAACAAGAAACAAGCACTTATCCTGACTATGCTATTCAAACTTTATCACATAGTTAATGAGAGGAGTTTCTCTTTATAGAGGTATTCAGTATTAAACGAAAAAGTAATGAGAGAATTAGAATATCACCATTTGCCATCATATCACCACTAATGAATGAAAGATGTGATGACTGCAGCCAGGACTAGCAGCCTGCCCTGTACTCCCAACTCCTCGGGAGGCAGAAGCAGGAGAAGAGCTTCAGCCCAGGAGTTCGAGGCTGCAGTGAGCTATTATGATGCCACTGTACTCCAGCCTGGCAGCCTGGGTGACAGAGCAAGACCCTGACTTAAAAAAAAAAAAAAAAGAAAAGAAAAAGAAAGGAAGAAAGATGTGATTATCATCACAAGATCGTGTATCATCTCCACCCTGAGTCAAGGTTGGTCTATGTAATGCATAAAACGCAGTGGAACTGACAATACGTAGTCTAGGCTAGGTCAAACAGGGCATTGTAGCTTCTGCTTTGACTTCCCGGATCACTTATCTGCGGGAAGCCAGAGGGTACCTGAGCAGCCCTGTGAAGCTGACACACATGGAGAGGAATTGGGCCTTTCCTCAAACCCCAAAACATCCTGCACTAACTTGGCCAAGCATACGAATGAAGCACCTTGGAAGTGAATCTGCTGGCCCACTAAAGGTTTTGGATGACTACAGACCCAGTCAATACCTGACTGCAACCTCAAGAGAGACTATGAGCCAGAACTATTGAGCCCCACTTCTCTCAAATTCCTGACCCAAAGAAACAGTGAAAAATAAATGCTTATTACTGTTTTAAACCAGTAAACTTTGGGGTAATTTGTTATGCAACAAATACAACATAATTCTACTTTTGTACATGTTATGAATTCTCCACAATAAAATACTTCAAAATACTAAGTTGAGTAATTACAGATAATCCTTTAAACAGAATTCCTTTATTCTTGCAAGCACATATACTAGATTAAATTGAAGGAGAGGAAGGAAGAGCTAATAAAAATTTGTTCCTTTTCTATCTCACTGACTTAAGAAAAGTATCATTTATCACATTATCTCAGTTAACCTCAAAAACTCTAAAAGATGGAATTCATTATTCCCATTTTGCAAATAAGGAAAGTGATGCTCAGAGAAGTTAATAACTTGTTAAAAGTGCACAGTGGTAGAGGCAGGGTATAGAAAGTCTCTGTTCTTTCCACCACATCTCAAAGCCCTTCTGACCTTGTAATTTCTCTATCAAGCCCATCAGGACCAAAGTTGCTAAGGTCCAAATCTGTGACTTTTGTATGTAAATACTACCTTCCATCCCTTACAAAACATCTCTCTGCTTCCCCTTTTCTCACCAACAAATGCAGGGTCATTTAGTGTAGCCCTTAATTCTAAGTACCTAGAAACTGCTGAAGAAAGAAAAAAGCAACAAGAGTACAAGCTCCATTTAATATCCCCAGATTTCTGTTTAACTGTGGATGGGGCTGTACTTCAGGAAACAATTATTAGAGCTAACAATGGGTCAGGTTCTCCAAAATTCTCCCACTCCCACTCTTCTGTTTCCAAAGTAAAAGTATGAGGGTGATTATACAAGCCAATATAATAATACTATATTTCCTTCTTTGTTCCCAAGGGTAAACTGTATAACTGGGTATTATATGATCATTTATAAATCATCAAAATTAATTTCCAAATAAATTATTAAAATGAAAGCCCTAACCTACTTTACAGAGTCTAACAATACTGTATGCTAAAACCATTATTTTTCTAACAATAAAGTTGAAGCTTCCATTTTAGGCAATTGCAATTTATTGAGTGTTTATAATTTTTTAGGCATTGACAAACCATTTTACATTCAAAATTTAATTAAACCTTGATAACTACCACCATTTTACAAATAAGAAAAAGCTGGGGCCCAGAAAGGTTATGAAACTTGCCAAAGGTCAAAAAGCAGAGAGAGGCAAGGTTGAGTTTTGGACCAGTACTCTCTGGCGCCAAACCTGTCTTCTAACCACATTACCCAAGAAGGAAAAAACCCTACAAAACTCATCCAGCAAATAAAGTGTAATGTAAATGTCTTATCTTAAATTCATCTTCCTAGTGGGCCAACCTGAGCATTGCTTTTGGCTTAATTCTGTCAGGTTAGAATGGTAAGTGAGAACGTGCCACTTCCCCATACCTAACTGAAAAAGAACAACTAAAGTTCAGAGAAAAATCAACATAGAGGATATTTATGATACTTGCAAAGTTGTTTCTAAGAACAGTTTGGAAGGAGGGAATGGGGAGGACAGCCAAGATTTCAATACAAAGGAGAGAAAAAGGAAATAGTGACTCTGAAACTAACTTCCAGGACATATTTCTCAGACTTAAAATAGACTTGACCTTAGGACTGTCATGAGAAAAGCCAGAACAAATGAAGTCATCATATATAAACTGTTCACTCTCAGGAACATGACTAGTGGGCAACACAGAACTAGGTTAAGGGACACTAATAAGCCAATAACTGCTTCCCTCTTTCAGCTGAGTTTTCCTACAGGTCATACTTTAAGGCTATTAAAGTCACTATTATCTCAAAAATGTTCCATGCAATCTCACAGGGGCTCCAACCTCCTACTAACCCTAATTAAAAACTGAAACGAGTGACAGAAAAAAAGACTGTTCCCTTTGAAGTCAGTTCATTCATTCGACAAGTACCAATGAACGTAGGCACTGTGGTGGTCCCTAGAGACATAATGACTGGCATAAATAGGCCCAGCGTCTCCTCAAGTTTAAACATCAAGAGAGGCAATCAAATACACATAGACATGTGAACTCCTAGCTGTGGTTCAGGACATGGTGCCCACAGAGGATACAACAGGGAAACTATACACTCCCTCCCATGTGTAAGGAAGAGAGGGAAGCAGGTTATCAGAGAAGGTTTCCAAAAGGATGAATAGTGTTTCACGAAAAGGAAGTCAAACTGTTTGAGACTGAGGCTAAAGCACATGCTAAGTCCCTAAGACCAGAAGGGACACGTGTGTATGAACATATGGCTCAAGTATAACAAACACTGAAAGTTTTTTTGATAGACATTTTTATTGAAGGTTAACATGCTTACAGAAAAGAATATAAATCCTAAGTGTGCAGCTTGGTGAATTATCACAAAGTGAATTCACCCATATTTTTGACTACCTAGGTCAAAAATAGAACATTCAAAAGCCCTCAAACCTTCTCCAAATCACTATCCCTCCCCTTCCTCAAAGGTGAGCCCTATCCTAACTGCCAACACCATAGTTCTGCTTGATTTTGAACTTTGTATAAACTAAATCGTATAGTATGTAATATTTTTTTGTCTGGCTTCTTTCACTTAACATGATGCTTATGAAATTCTTCCATGGTGCTGCATGTAGCAAGTTCCTTTCATTTCCATTGCTATAAAGTATTTCATTGTATGCTTATATTAAAGTTTATTCTTTTGATGAACTATGGGGTTATTTCTAGTTTTCAGCTAGTATGACTAATACTACAATGAACATTCTAGTAGTGACTTTTGTTGAACATATCTACACATTTCTGCTGGCTATATAACTGGAAGTAGAACTGGTCGTGAGGGAACATGCATATTTTTCAACTTCAGTAAATACTGCCAACAGTTTTCCAAAGTAATCTTGCTAATTTACATTCCTACTAACAGCATGTGACATTTGTTTTTTGTTTGGTTGGCTTTTGTCATAACAGATAAGATAACCTACCACAGTCTGGAGAAAATCTAAACTTTTGATGAAAACTGGCCAGGAAAAATACAATGGCCCCTTCTCCAGCCTGAAATCCTTATGTGTACTTCTTTCCATGAATTTTATTATTTACCAACCAAAAGTCCTAAATTTTACAATGGGTATGCTCTTAGGACAACAAATTCCATTACAAAGAATGATCTTAACATCCTTATTTCTAGGTCATAGAAAACAATGTGTAGGAATACTATTTTGTTGGTCTGATTATAAACATTCTGTATTATCTACAGTCCAAAGGGATTTTCTAGTAGCCACTTTGAAAAGACTTTTTAGTTTTACATCTCTTACATTAACAGGTAGAAGAGAACTAACATTGTCTCCATAGGTCAGTTTTTTAGACTGCCTTTGCTTGTCACAAAATAAAAATCACCTAGCTTTTCTACCCTTTTCCACTTTGAATATCCTCAGACCCTAAACAAAACATCACACACACACACAAACACACACACACACACACACACACTTACACATCAGGAAGTGAAGAAAAAGGGCAGAAGTTGTGTGAAGGACACTTCCTTCTTTTTTCTTTTTACAGGACTCAAAACTTATACCTCCCATGGGCCCAGTGTCAGAACAGGAGCCCTGAAGACAAGGGACAGACCAGTTTGGGAGAGGTGCCTGGGAAGCCTCACAGGCTTACTAAGGTGGAATAGGTGCTGAACTCCAGACACAGGGAGAGGGAGGCTCTCTTTGTACCCCCAGCAGACAATGTTGGCAGACTATGCCTTAGGGAGATTCAGCAAATGCAGATGGCTCAGCAGGCAGGGGCAAGGTGGAATAGGGTAGGATGAAGGTGGTAATGGAAGATTCAGGCAGACTAGAGGGAGGAAGTCCATGTCAAATGATATGCTTGCATCCTTGGGGCCTGGAGTCAGAAAAGGGTTTGGCCAAATGCAAAGAAGACCTCAGCTGTGGGGAAGCTGGAGTACTTGGCAGGTAGCCAGGATAAGGTATAAGAGCAAGACCTATACCTGGCAGCAGAATTTAAAATGAGAATGTGTCCACAGCCACAGGGCCCAGTTATTAGAAATGGGGTCCAGAGTGTGGAACCAGAATGACTTTAACTTTCTCCCACTGAACTGGGAGTGGGGGGTGAGTTACTCAGTATGAAGGAAGGGTCTGGTGAGGGGAAACAGATCTAGCCAAGGTTCAGGGAGAAAGGCAGTAATGGAGTCTGACAGAGTGTTATGGGTGTCAGCAGGTGGAATTCTGAAAATATATTGAAGCAAACATAATTAACCCATATTTCACCATCACAACACTGCAAAGTTCCCTGGCTTCTGGTCCCTCACTGAGCCACTAACTATGCAGGCACACAGACTGTAGGGAAAGTCCTGAAATAGGACTTTCTGCAAAGGTCACAGCTGCCCTCCCCAGACCACTCCCTATCAGAGGGAGCCAGCTTCTGACTCTCCCACTGTCATTCCTAGACACCCTGAGGCTCACGTCACACAGGAATGCCACCCTTGCCACCTTCTCTTGACCTCCAAGTCACTCACATTCATTAAGGACCTCAGTGCTTTAAGCTCACTCCAAGTACTAGCATCACCCTGGGCAAGGTCAAGGTTCATATGGTAACACAAACACCTCACACTTCCCTTTAATTCTGACTATGACCTGCAGTCCAACCCCACTCCACTACAGGCACAACTGCATGGCCATACTTAGGATGTCATTTGGCAGAATGTCAAAGAGCTCTCTCTGACCACAAATTTCCAATTCATCAGTTCTTCCTCATACATATTTGCATTTATAATAATTATTTAAAAAATAATAATAGGTAACACTCTGGGAGTGTTTACTATGTACTAAACACTATTGGGAGACTCGTTTAATCCTTCTAGCGCTCCTGTGATATATGTATTATTCTCATTTTATATGACTTGAAATCTGAGGCACAGACAGGTTAAGTAATTTGCCCAAGGTCTTGCAGCTATAAAGTGGCAGAGCTGAGATCTGAAAACAAGTGGTGGGGCACCAAAGTATGTACTCTCTTTCATCATTTTTTACATTTTGTTGAACATACACAGAAAGTACATATAGCATAACTGTACCAATAGATTTATTTTTGCAAACTGAACGTACCTGTATAACCAGCACCCAGATCAAGAAGCAACATTACCAGCATACTAGAAGCTGCCCCGTGTACCCTCCCAGTACCACTGTGCTGAATTCTAACAGCACAGATCAGTTTTGCCTGTTTTTGTGCTACTGTGGCTGGCTGCTTCTTCAGTTTTCACTACTCACCACCACCCATGCTGAATCGTGTTGAGAAGTTCCACTTATTAGGCATTGCTCTAAGCATATAATCATTTGGCCCCTTTAACTGACACTGCCTGGCCCTATCTCACCAGTTCTCCTAGTCCCCCTCTAATGCTTGTCCCTTCTATCAAACCCAAACCCACATCCCACACTCTTGCTCTCTCATCAGTAGCTACTGGACATTCTGCAAAATGCAAAATTCCAATTCCAGATCAATCTGTCTGTCTTTCACCCATGTACAAAAGAATGGCCAAACATTGCTAAAGAAAAAAGATCACACAGCTTACAGAACGGTAATTAAATGCACAATGTCCCACCACAGCTGGGCACCAAGTGCTGCCGAGGGTGCTTTCTCCATGTCCCCAACCACTCCTTCTCTCCTCTTCGTAGGGACCAGTCCAAATTCCAAATGTTCCCTCTTCTCAAGTACATGTCAAAAGTCCCTAATGCCAAAAGGGACATCATATATACATATGCCCTAATCCCATGCTCCCACTCTCAATACAGTAGCCTAATCCCCTCCTATTTCAGTTAGCAATCCTAAAAATGTTTACCAGGGGCAAGTTTAAAAGGCAAACCAGGAAAAAAAAAAAAAAGTTATTCACAACACATGACAAAAAGATAAACATTCTTAACTTTTAAAAAATCTACACAAATTAAGAAGAAAAGCTCTAATTCTCCAATAGGAAAATAGCCAAAGTAATAGATAATATAAAAAAAAAATTACAAATGGTTGATAAACATATGGAGAAAGACTGATATCCACTTCAAATCAACTTAATGTAAATAAAATTGGCCAAGATTAAAAATGGGTAATACCACATTCTTCCAGGTAGACTAAATGTTAATTCCCAAATCAAACTAACTGAGTGCCTGGACCATGTACTTTAGTCCTACCTGCAATCTGTGTATGGCATTCTGCCCTCAGTTGCACTGAGAAACATTCACTACCACATTTATGATGGCAACATTGTTCAGAGCCTTGTCCCTCTAAAAGGACCCACAAGAGTAATTTATTTAGGTCTGAGCTCAGAAACTGTACCTCTCCTGAGTCACTTGCTAGTTTTAAATATCAAGAATCCTGAACTGTTTTCGTATTTGGTGAGGCTGTGAAGAGCCGAACGTGTGACCCAGCCCCATGGCAACCATGCATGCCCCTGTGGCATGCGTTTCCACGTACTGACCTGACTCCTGACTTAACTGGTCAGTTCTTGCCATGTTCCCTTGGCCCAATTTCCTTTTTTTAAAACCTATTATATGTATTTTTTAAGTTACTTAAACTGCTTTTGAAATGAAACAAGAGAGGGCAGTCCTAATGCTGAGGTTGCCCCCACTCCCCTGTCCTCCATATTCTGAGAGAAATGAGTCAGGCTGGACTTTTACAGTTTTCATTTGTCACTACAGGTGTTTAAGGTGTCTGTGTCCTGGGCTAATGAATTCTGGTTGTGCAAATTAGCTTCTTAAGCAACAGTCCCTAAATACTTACCAGTTACTTCTAATTGCCTTACTAAATACCATATAATTCTCTCAAAATGTTCTTTCAGAAACACCAGGGGGCATATTTTTCAGGATGGAGGTGCTATAAAATCAACAAATTTCACAAGCTAATTCAAATTCTAAAATGGCCTGGAATATTTAACTCAAAATATTACAAGTTCCTGTAATAACAGCTGGGCACAGTGGCATATACTTGTAATCCCAACACTTTGGGAGGCCAAGGCAGGAAGATTGCTTGAGTCCAGGAGTTCAAGGCCAGCTTGGGCAATATATAGTGAGACCCTTTCTCTACAAAAAAATTAAAACATTAGCCGGATATGGTGGTGCATGGCAGCAGTCCCAGCTACTCAGGGGGCTGAGGTGAGAGTATCATTTGAGCCCAAGAGCTCAAGCTGTGATCATGCCACTGTACTCCAGTCTGGGTGACACAGCAAGACCCTGTTTCGAAAAAAAAAAACTTCCTACAGTAACATAGAGATAATACCCAGCTATAGACCAAATGCATACTGCGATGTGTATGATAAATGTATTCTATATACTTCCCGCATGAAAAAACAAACTTTAGAAAAGTCACTAAAACAAAACAGGAAAAAAAATCTTACGGACTACGTTGAATCCGTATGATTCCATTATGGTGGAAGACAAATAAAATGACTTCAAAGAGACTATGTATCATTCAATCTAGAGAGAAATCATTGTCTAAAGGTAAAACATATATATATTTAAAAATGTAATTATCCCCACTCTAATTCCAGGGAATGGGGAAGTGAAACTAAGATACATCCATTCAGATCCAATTTGGTTGTGTTCAAGTATTCAAAGAAACGTAGAACCCATAGCAACAAAGGGAAGCAGAACTTAAAGATCCAAATTGTATCCTTTCTCTCTCCTTGTTCCTCTTCCATTTTATTAGTTGTATCGGCCAGGATGGTTGTGGTTGCAAATCAAGAAAATTAATCTTAAAGTATTAGGCGATAGAGTGGATTTACTGCCTCATGCTAACACAGAGTCCAGGGTCAGCTCTTGTAAGATTCAGGAAAGGTTTGGTAGGACTTCACTCTATGGGTTTGCAATTCTCTAAGCCTGTTCTCACCCAGGAGTTGGCTTTGTCCTCACTGTGCGGGGTTGTGAGGGAGGTGGGAGGAACATCTTCCCCCAACCACTCCATAGTCTGATTGGCACAGTTTCTATTACATGCCTGCCCCTGAACTAGTAACTAGGACCAGAGGAATTCCATGTTCTGCTCAGCTTGGGCCTGGGTTATATATATCTATTACTGAACCAATAAATGGGGCAAGGAGGTTGTTGGGGCTCACCCTGAGGCTGGAAACGAGCTCAATTACACCCAAACTACACAATTACCATGAATGGCAAAGGGGAAAAGGGGAAGGAACAAATGTTACCAAAGAAGCATGGCAGAGGCTCGCTTGCTGGCTGTTCAAACTCAGTTCCTCTTCTTATTGGACACACAACTAAATCATATTTCCCGGCCTTCACTGAAGTTAAGTGTGGCCACGTAGCCAATGGAAAGCAAATAAACTGACATGGACCACTTCTAGACTTGGCCTTTAAAAACCTCTCCCTCATGACCCTCCATGCTCTTTTCCCTTTTGGGAGCTTGTCCATATAGACAAGCATGGCAACCTTGGCAACTGTATGTTGAAGATAAAAAAGCCACAAATGGAAGGAGCCTTAGTCCCTGAATCACTGCTTTGAGAAAAGTCTTCCACTCTTCTCTAAGGACAAGATAGTTGTCTTTAGGGTAAAATGAGAAGCGATAAGCAATGCAGGGTAATTAAATATCTCTTAGGCAGGCTACACAAGTAAGGGAGAAGGTCGACTGGGAAGCCATTTCTATGTCAAACCTTGTTGAAATTTTCCTACAAACTACCTATTCTTCTCTTAGCAAACAGAAAAAGCGGAAAAGTTCTCTGACAATTCAGAATACAAACTGCCTCAGAGTCAGATTAGGAATAAAAACTATCATTACATATAAAAGTAGTATTAATTCTTACGCTGAAAAGCATTTCAGGGCCTGGGCTGAACTCCAGTGCAGGGACAGCTATTGTTCTGGTCAGTACCCTTGCCTCTTCTGAGGGGTACTCCCCCCTCATTCCAATTATCTTGTTCTGTGAAAGTTGTTGCCCATTGCAGAGGTTGTCTACTGGTTGTTGGAGTGGGCAGGTGTTTCCAAGCCAGGCCCACCTTGGTTTTTCCCTAGGATTTTCAAATCGGAATTAAGGGAAGACGCTCTCTATTGATGAAGCTATAAAATGTGAGGCCAGGAGCTATTGATGGACATTGTTTCCTGTTGAACAGCAAAAAGCAGCGCAAGGAAACAAAGATGGCACCAATGACAGAGAAAGATGGAAAAAGAGTCCTGGTTTCATTTGTACCAGAGGCCAGCATACCCATGTCCTTCCCTTGGTCTGGTTATGTAAGCCAGATTATACTGATCCACGAATTCTACTTCTGGCTTCAGCTAGTTTAGACTGGATAATGTCACTTACAGTCAAAAGAAACCTGACCAATATAATCACGAAACTTGTCTTGATCAAAAAAAAAAAAACAAAAAAATCATGACATCTCACTAAATTCAAAAAAGTAAAATGAAAAATATGGAAATATCAAAGTATAGTTGTGATATAAGAAATATATATTTTGGTCTTCTTCCAAAATTCCTCGCTCATAGCTTACCTTTTGTTAAAATATTTAGTCTTTTGTCCTGAAACAGCTCTGGAGCAGCTCCAGGCCAATAAAGGTGAAAGAAGTGACTTCTGTTATTCATAACAAGCTCATTCCACAACACCGGAGTTTATGCTAATGAGGTAATTTGTGGAAAGCCCCTAGATACCCACAAGATGAAATGCTGGTTACCATAGGAAGCAACCACAGGATTAAAGGGCTGGGATTTTCAGCATACCTCCCTCACTTCCCCCAGGAAAAATGAGAGGAAATGGGGATCGCTTCTCGGCTTTTTGGCTAAGATCAAGTGGAGAGGAAATGGGTTGAAAGTTGAGCTAATAACCAATGACTGGTGATTTAATCAACCATGCCTATGTAATGAAGCCTCCATAAAAATCCAAAAGGATGTGCTCAGGGACCATCCAGGTTGGTGCACAAGAACACATCCACATGCCAGAGGGTGGTGCACCCAACTCTACAGGGACTGCAGCTCCTGTGCTTGGGACTCTCTAGACCTAACCCTGTGTATCACCTCTTTGTTCATTTGTATCCTTTAATAAATATATCCTTCCTAATAAACTGGTAATCTAGTAAGTAAACTGTGAGCCAGTCTAGCAAATCATCAATCCCAAGAGGGTGGTCACGAGAACTTCCAATTCGTAACCAAGTCAGACAACTGGGGGCAACCTAAAGATCTACTACTTTCGCTTGGCATCTGAAGGGGGGCAGCCTCATGGGACCAAGTCCTTAACCCGGAGGGTCTACACTAATTCCAGTCAGAATTGAATTGAACTTTAGGGCACCCAAGCTGGTGTCCACAAACTGAAAAGCTGCTTTACGTGTGTGGGAGTTTTCTAGGAGGTCAATGCAGGAGGATCACTTGAGGCCAGGAGTTCAAGACCAGCATGGGCAACATAGCGAGACCCCCCCATCTCTACAAAAAAAAGAAAAAAAAGGTAGAAGTTTGAAAAGGTGAATCTTTAAGGTAACCTCAAGCCCCGTGGATTGTCACAGGATTAATTTAGTTCACGCACAAAGTACTTAGAACAGTGCCTGGTATGCAGTAAACAGTTAATACATTATAGCTTTATTGTTATACCAGTCTTAGTTGATTTCCAGGTTAGTGACCCATGCTTTTATAAGGTGTCACAGCTAGAAACGTGTCAAGCTAATCACAGAAAGTGTGTTTGTGCCACACACTCACACTGTGATCTCATAATCCAACACTCAGCAGTGCACCATCAAATCCAAAAGATCTTTGATTTGTAATGACAACATCTTCAGGTGCCCAATAAGGTGAAGCCACTTCAACAACCTCAGACCCCTCCTGGAGTTCAACAAGGATACCCAGTATCAGCTGCCATGCTCTTCCAGTCCCTAGGATATCATCCATTCTCTGCAACCTTCTTCCACTCTCTGGGTCCTCAAGGCCATAGTGAAACAGTCAGGAGGGAAAAACTGTCCTACAGCAGACCATAGGAACCTCTCCAACCTCTGAGCATGCATGACCTTGACAGTTGGAACCCTTTATCCTATCTTAGTCTTTTTGTTTTTGTAGTGGAATATTGCAAATACAAAACAAGGGGGCATTTTTTCTAGACATAAAGTCTTTTAACAGTTATCTACTTCCTTCTTAGTGCTCTTCCTTCGAGGTTTTTTTTTGTTGTTGTTAATTACACTGAATAAATTGGAAAGAAATTCTCGCGGAGCATTGGCAAGGAAACTGCACCGTCAAAAGTCCAGAGGTTATCAAGTCCCTGGAAATGTGAGTACTCAAGGCATTCAGTGTGTGAGGCACAGCAAGAAGCTGGAGAGGCGGCAGGAACCCATCAGGCTGGGCTTTACACACCAAAGAAAGGAGTCTGAATTTGGCAACTGGGAGTCACAGGGGGTGTTGGGGAATAGAACAATCATATCTGCATTTGCTCACTCTGCTCCTTTTCTGAACCTCTGCTTGCAGGGTACAGATCTCCTAGACTTCTGTATGTGGGTTCTGGTTATCTGGGAATTAGAAAAATGAGGTCTGAAAACAAGTTTTTCAGAAGAATGAATAAGGTGGGATAAAAATTCCAGAAAATTTCCTCATGAGGAAGAAAAACAAGGCAGATTATTTTAGCTACCTGGCTCTACAGTGGTAGAGAAAGCTAAGAAGGCTGAGGGCCAGAGCAAAGCCCTCACTGCCATCATTTAGAAACCACTGACTCCAAATGGACCTGGTGGGGAGGAGCCAGGGCCCAGTTCACATGCCATGCATGCTTGAAGGTCTTTCCAGAGCCTAGTTATGGGACAGGTACACTTCTCTGATTAGCCAGGGTCTGCACACTGGAAGAACAAGGCCAGTTCATAATAACCCTGACCAGAGACCACCTCCAGCCAGTCTACATTATTTTACTACAGCAGAAAGTGAGCACAGTAAGAAAAGCTAGCCCTATAAACAACTGAACCTAAACCAAAACCATGTGATTACCCAAGAGATTCAGTGGGATCTGAAGCTGTCCTACATTGCAGAAACATTCTTGGTCTTACAAGACAAACACAGCTTTTGGCACTGAAAACTGTTTTTTGCTTTACAGGGTAGAAAACCAGTGCACCCCTGTTTATTTTTCCATTATCAGTATATTCAGCAGCACTGAAAGGATTATAACAGAGCTTCCTTTTCCAGTGGCCCACTGGTGAGAAAACAAAACTCTGGTTAATAGGCAAAGAAAAACAAGAAAAGTCTGTCATTTCTAAGCTGCATTAACAGATTAGAAGGTATCTTCCCATACCTTCTCTCATGTCCACATTTTATATACAAGGAACTGTGGCTCACAGACAAGTTATTCAATTTGCTCCAGCTCACACAGCTAAATAAGTACCAAAACCAAAGAGAAAGCCCAGAATTTGAACCCAAGTTTTCAGATTTCAATTCCCCTGCTCTTTTTAACTGTATTGCAGCAACAATATGTTTACATTTCTATACAGGTTTTATAAAATCAAGGGGGCAGTGGAAACACACACACAATTAGAGGTAAAGTTGTTGTCTTGTGAGCTTATCATTTTAAAAGGGAGGCCAGCCTTTTAAAATTATAAAATTATAGGCTCATGCCTATAATCCCAGAACTTTGGGAGGCCGAGGCAGGTGAATCACGAGGTTAAGAGATGGAGACCACCCTGGCTAACATGGTGAAACCCCATCTCTACTAAAAATACAAAAAATTAGCTGGGTGTACTGGTGCCCACCTGTAGTCCTAGCTACTCAGGAGGCTAAGGAAGGAGAATCGCTTGAACCCGGGAGGTGAAGGTTGCAGTGAGCCAAGATTGTACCTCTGAACTCCAGCCTGGCGACAGAGCGAGACTCCATCTCAAAAACAACAACAACAACAACAAAAGGGAGGCCACATCTTATTCATCATCACATTACCAGCAAGTGTCTAGTGTAGTTCCTAGCCCATGGTAAGCACCAAAGGTTTGCTGAACGAATGAGGGAATATTTTATTGTTCAATAAAGAATATGGGCTGGGCACGGCGGCTCATGCCTATAATCCCAGCACATTGGGAAGCCAAGACAGGCAGATCACCTGAGGTCAGGAGTTCAAGGACCAACCTGGCCAACATGGTGAAACCCCATCTCTACTAAAAATACCAAATTAGCTAGGTGTGGTGGGTGGTACCTGTAATCCCAGCTGCTTGGGAGGCTGAGGCAGGAAAATTGACTGAACCCAGGAGGCAGAGGTTGCAGTGAGCCAAGATTATGCCACTGAACTCCAGCCTGGGTGACAGAGCGAGATTCTGTCTTTAAAAAAAAAGAAAAGAAAAGAATGTGACCTATCAGGAAAATTTACCAAACTGGAGTTCTCTGTGTAGATGGGAGAACTGACAAGAGAATATCTACAATGGAGTTCAAGAAGTCAGACTAGAAAACCACTGAAACAATTTCTAACTCACTGTCTCTGAAAACTAATCTCATTAGAGATTAGTGTCTAATGGAAGAATTAATTTTTAGCAATACTGAAAATAAGTGTATGTTTGCTCACATAGTCAACTATCAATTATCTCCATAGAGGTGTTCTGTGCCTTTTGAAAATACTGCTGGCCCACAGGGTATTATCCCTGCCTGCCTTCTTCATCCCAAGGAAAGCCTTTATTATAATTCACCTCATGGGAAATTTTTGGCTTTTTAAGACCCTATTTCTTAATTCTAGAATAGCAAAAAGACAGGGCATAATGACTTAGGCAGAAAAAAGGAACACGACCTCCTGTTTTTACCTAAAAATGTTAGGGTAGTAAAGGAAGCTGATCAAAAATACAGTTAATGACTACGTATCAATAAATACTGTAGGTTTCACTGCATGCCAACTCTAACCCCAAGTGTATGAGTTACAAACTAAGATGAAAAAACAGGTATCTGTACATGCATTCAAAATAAAAACAGAGCCATTTTGCAATAATCTAGCAACTCCAATTAGAAATTCCAGGTGTTCAACTTCTTTATTGCTTCTGATACAGTAAAGCCTGCTGGACAAGGGTACACTTTGCAAACCTGAATTAGAAAAGCATGCAGAGTCTGAGGCCAGGCCATCTTAGTGAAATGACCAAAGGGAGTGAAGTAACTCTGGTTCACTTCCCATGAATATAAAAGGTATCATGGGATAAAGGACAAGAGTTAGCTTGGGGTTCTTGTCCCAGCTTCACCAGTACTTGCAGTGTGATCTTGCACCTGTCTCCCAACTGCCTTAGGGTTTCGATTTCCTCCTCTATAAATTGAGAAAGTAAGTTGGATATGGTAAAGTCAAAGGTCCCACTAAGGAATCAATTCTTAAGAAAATGGAAGATTTCAATAAGTAAATATAACTTATCTAAAGCCAAGTTTATATATAAAAATTTTTTAATTTAGGGCGTTTTCAGTATAGACTACTATAAAATGTTTTAAAACCTGAAATCAAGACTTAAAAGTAGATTCTAAGAATAAATCCAAGTCTTTGTGCACAAAGGCTTATAAAATTATACCCATCTTAAACCTGTTGTAAGAAGATATACATGGCCGGGCGCAGTGACTCACGCCTGTAATCCTAGCACTTTGGGATGTCGAGGCGGGTGGATTACCTGACGTTGGAAGTTCGAGACCAGCCTGACCAATATGGAGAAACCCCGTCTCTACTAAAAATACAAAAAAATTAGCCTGGCATGGTGGCATGCGCCTGTAATCCCAGCTACTCGGAAGGCTGAGGCAGGAGAATCACTTGAACCTGGGAGGCGGAGACTGTGGTGAGCCAAGATCATGCCATTGCACTCCGGCCTAGGCAACAAGAGGAAAATTCCGTCTCAAAAAAAAAAAAAAAAAAAGACGTACATGGCAGCATTAGTACCATCATATAAATGTTCTGAAGAAATTAATAACATGGGAAAATGGCTGCAATTTGTCATTACATTTAAAAATCAAGGCTGGGTGCGGCGGCTCACACCTGTAATCCCAGCACTTTGGGAGGCCAAAGTGGGTGGATTGCTTGAGCTCAGGAGTTCAAGGCCAGCCTGGACAACATAGCAAGACCCCATCTCTACAAAAAAATACAAAAAATTAGCCAGGCATGGTGGTGCACGACTGTAGTCCCAGCTACTTAGGAAGCTAAGGTGGGAGGATCGATTGAGCCAAGGAGACAGAGGTTGCAGTAAGCCAAGATCGCGCCACTGCATTCCAGCCTGGGTGACAGAGTGAGACCCTGTCTCAAAAAGAAAAAAAATTACAATGGAAAAAAGCTTATAGAATAACTACGTGAAGAAAGAAAATACTTATGTACAGCTATACAGTATGTTCATGTTTTAAGCTAAGTATTACTTTAAAAGTGTCAAAAAGTTAAAAAAAAACTTTATAAAGTAAAAAAGTTACAGTAAGTTGAGATTACTGAAGAAATAAAAATGTTTAAAACAAATTTAGTGTAGCCTAAGTGTACAGTGTTGATCAGGTCTACAGTAGTACACAGTAATATCCTAGGCCTTCACATTCACTCACCACTCATTCACTGACTCACTCAGAGCAGCTTCCAGTCCTGTAAGCCCCATTCATGGTAAGTGCCTTCTATAAGTGCACCACCTTTTTTTTTTTTTTTTTTTGTCTCGCTCTGTTGTTGCTGATTGGACTTTATGTAGGTTTAGAC
>NW_012118866.1:277818-280614 GCF_000951035.1 Colobus angolensis palliatus
GCCACCATACCCGGCTAATTTTTGTATTTTTAAGTAGGGATGGGTGTCTCACCATGTTGGCAAGGCTGGTCTTGAACTTCTGACCTCAAGTGATTTGCCCGCCTCAGCCTCCCAAAGTGCTGGGATTACAGGCATGAGTCACCATGCCCAGCCCATTTCTTATCTTTTATACTGTATTGTTATTATACTTTTTCTATGTTTAGATACACAAATACCTGCCAAGCAAGGTAGCTCACGCCTGTAATCTCAGCATTTTGAGAGGCTAAGGCAGGAGGATCATCTGAGCCCAGGAGTTCAAGACCACTTGGACAACATGGGGAGATCCTGTCTCTTTTTTAAAAAATTTAAAAATCAGCCAGGCATGGTGGCATACATCTATAGTCCCAGCTACTCAGGAGGCTAAGGTGGGAGGATCACTTGAGTACAAAAGTTTGAGGCTGCAGTGAGGCTGCCACTGCACTCCAGCCTAGGCAACAGAGCAAGACCCTAGTTCTAAAAATCATTAAATTAAAAAAAAAAAAAAGTTTAAACATTATCTAAAAAAAAAAAAGATACTTGAGGAAAAAAATTTGCAATGTACATGAGGTCAAAATTTAACATTCACACTTATTAAAAAGTTCTTGTAAGTAATAATTTAACCTCTAAAACCTAAATAGAGATATAGGCAACAGACATGAAAAATTCACAGAAGAGGAAATTCAAATGTCCAAAACATACTTGGGAGAAATAAAGAGTAACAAATGATAAATGAAATAAATTCAAACTAAAATACCAATAAAATACCACCTCTCACAGTCAGATTGTTGAAAGCATCACAAAGCGCTCTCACATGCTCCTTATGAAATAAAAATCTGACCACAAGGCAGGGTAAAGTAGTGCATGCCCCCTCAGGGATTTTTTCATTACAAAATTTCATCCCATTTTCCTGGAGGGCAATTTAACAATATTTATTGTGAGCTTTTAAAAGTTAATCATGTAATATTATGAACTACTGAGACATGAAACATAGATGAATCCCAAAAACATAATGCTGAGGGAAAGAAGTCTTATATAAGAGTACATACACTGGGCGTGGTGGCTTACACCTGTAATCCCAACACTTTGGGAAGCTGACGCAGGAGTATTGCTTGAGCCCAGGAGTTTGAGACCAGCCTGAGCAACACAGTGAGACCCTGTCTCTACAAAAATATTTTTTTAATTAGCCAGGCGTGGTGGTGCGTACCTGTAGTCCCAGCTACTCAGGAAGTTGAGGTGGGAGGAGGATCACTTGAGCCAGGGAAGTCAAGGATGCAGTTAACTATGACCACAGCACTGCACTCCAATCTAGGCAACAGGAGGAGACCCTGCCTCAAAAAAAAAAAAAAAAAAAGGTACATACTGTATAACTCCACTTATATTAAAATTAGAACAGGCAAAACTAATCTATGGTAAGAAAAAAATCAGAAGCATGGTTGGGAGATTGTCCAGTAAAGAGCATGATGAAACTTTCTGGAATGAAAATAATGTTCTATAACTTCATAGAGGTTTGGATTACACAGATACATGTATGCACTTGTCAAAACTCAGCAAATACACACTAAATATTTGTGCATTTCATTGTGTGTAAATGTTGCCTCAAAAGGAAAAAACCTAAACAAATATCAAATTCATGCTGAAATATTTAAGGGGAAGTATAGGATACTAACATTTGCAATTACTTTTTTTTTTTTTTTTTTGAAACAGAGTTTCCCTCTTGTTGCCCAGGCTGGAGTGCAATGGTGTGATCTCAGCTTACTGCAACCTCCGCCTCCCAGGTTCAAGTGATTCTCCTGCCTCAGCCTCTAGTAGCTGGGATTACAGGCACCTGCCACCACGCCCAGCTAATTTTTTGTATTTTTAGTAGAGACAGGGTTTCACCATGTTGGCCAGGTCTTGAACTCCTGACCTCAGGTGATCCACCCTCCTCGGTCTCCCAAAGTGCTGGGATTACAGGCATGAGCCACCGTGCCCATCCTCATTTGTAGTTACTTTAAAATATATCAAAGAAAAAGGAGAATGATAGGTAGAAGAACGGATACATGGATATATGTGATAAAGCAAGTACAGTAAAATGCTAATGTAAAATACAGGCATTGGGTATACAGGGGTACCCTGTGAAAAATTCTTCAAGACTGCTGTATTTTCAGATTTTTCATAAAATGTTAAAAATACTGAAAAACAGTGAACAGCCACAAGGCAGCCTTCTGGAAAGCTGGAAATGTTGTCTTGATTTGGGTGGTGATTGATTACATGGGAGCATGAGGAAAATTCATCAAGCTGTACACTTAGGGATTTTGTATACCTTGGCTGATTGCATTTCTAACTCAATAAAAAGTGTTTTTAATAAACAGCAATCAGAATAGGACTTTAAAGTGAGTATAATTAATATCCTCAAAGAGATAAGGGAGTATGCTGCAACCATAAAACATGAATAAGCAGTTATGAAAAAAGAGCAAACCACAGATTGAAGACAAAAACTCAAATTTTAAAACTCAGTGGGCTAAAGAGCTGAGTAGACCTTGAGGAATGAATTCATGACTTAAAATATTGACCTAAAAAATCCATCCAGAAGATAGCACAGAGAGGGGAAGTAAAAGAAAAGTGAAGAGACATGGAGAACAGATCAAGATGCGTCTCAATCTATCTTTTGGAGGGAGCTGCAGAAGAGAAAATGAGAAAATTTAAGGGAACAGCATTTAAATAAATAATAGTTAAATGTTTCCTAGAACTAAAAAACAAAACTGCTTTAAAAATATTTTTGTTTTTTGTTTTTTTTTT
>NW_012118866.1:281029-292416 GCF_000951035.1 Colobus angolensis palliatus
TCCTGGTCTCAAGTGATTCTCCCATCTTGTCCTCCCAAAAGTGCTGGGATTTACAGGCATGAGTCACTACACCCAGCCCAAAAAGTTCTTAATTACAGTTATTTAAAGCAATCTACATGGATGGAAGGAAACACATCACCATTTTATGAGGCATGATCTCCTGACTATGCAATTTAAGTGACTGTACAATTTAAGTGATCTTGTTGGAGATGGAGTCTCGCTCTGTCACCCACGCGGGACTGCAGTGGTGCAATTTCAGCTCACTGAGAACTCCGCCTCCTGGGTTCATGCCATTCTCCTGCCTCAGCCTCCCAAGTAGTTGGGACTACAGGCACCTGCCACCACACCCAGCTAATTTTTTGTATTTTTAGAAGAGACGGGGTTTCACCATGTTATCCAGGATGGTCTCAATCTGCTGACCTTGTGATCCGCCTGTTATCCAGGATGGTTTCGATCTGCTGACCTTGTGATCCGCCTGCCTCGGCATCCCAAAGTGCTGGAATTACAGGCATGAGCCACCACACCCAGCCGATCTTTGTTCTTTTCTGTATGTTTCAAGTTTTCTACAATGAATATGACTTTTACAATCAGGAAAAGTAAAAGTTTATTTTTATAAGATGAACTCAGAACCAAAAGACAAGAAAGGTTTTCTTAAAAACTCCCTAACTTCACTTTCCTCTGACTTCTCCCTTATGCTATTACAGTGAACCTGTTTCTGTTAAGTGGTCAGCACAAACTTGAACAAGTCACTCAATCTCTGAATTTCTGCTTCTTTAGGCCTTAAACAGGGAAAATAAAATCCCTCCTTTCCACCTCCCCATGGTTTGGGGAACATCAAATGAGATGAGGTACAAAAATAGCATTTGGTAAACCATAAAGCACTGTACAAATTGTGGCATGTTATCACAGTCCTTCTAAGCTGGTAAACCCCAACCTCTGAGTCACCCTCCACTCTCCACCCCTTCACTCACCAAATCCAATCTGTCACTAGTCAGTTTTTCCTTCCCTCATTCCCTCCTCTTCCAAACCACTGCACTAAGTTAGTCATACCTGGTCATACCTTGTGCCTGAACCACTGCAATAGGTCGTGGATAGTGCCCTACCTCTAGCTTTCCCTCACCCCACCTATTGCAATTTTTGCCTGAAACCTAATCTTCATGAAATATGTTTATCCTTTGACTACCCTGCTGAAAATGAAATGCCTTTGAGAGTTCTCTAATGTTTACAGGATGGACTTCAAACTCCTCAACCCGGCTTTTAGACCGCCCCTCCTATCCCTGGTCAGCCTCCTCATAATTGGAACATGCACCCAACCCCTGTACCCTTCCTTCCCCTTATCCAGAGATATATTTTCCACTTATCCACATCCTCCCAGTCTTTTAAACCCAGGTCAAACCTCTCCCTCCTTTCCTCTTTCTGTAACTTATGACCAATCCAGACCAAGCTCCTACCTCCACAATCCATCCCCCAAGGTGCCATCATCACTTCCAGGTCAGAGACCTACCCCACCTTTCCAGAAAGGACTAACTGTTCCCTGAGAGCAGGGCCTGTTATCCTCTTATAGCCTCTATATTAGGCACTCAAATTAACATGTTAAACATTTAAGTCCTTAAAATAAACTTTATTTGCCTGAACTGATTTTATGGTAACTTTTAACACCTATGTGTGTATTACTATATATTGTTTAGCTTTTTTCTGTTAGAGATGGGGTCTTGCTATGTTGTCCAGGCTGATCTCAAACTCTTGGCCTCAAGTAATCCTCCTGCCTTGGCCTCCCAAAGTGCTGAGATTACAGGTGTGAGCCACCACTCCCAGCCTATCAATCTTTAAAGAAAAAGAATCATACCTTATAAATTTGTTGATGGCTTCTTCTCTCCACATTAAGTTTTTGAGATTTATGAAAGTTAATATCTGCAGCTGTAATCCATTCATTTTTCACAGCTGTGAAGTATTCCTTTCTTTGAACATACCACAACTTGTTTACCATTATGTTGTTAATGGACATTTGAGTTTTACAGGAAAGTTTGCAATTAAAAGTAATGCTGCTCTGAAAATTCTTGTACATGTTTCCAGTAAAGATACCTAAGAGTTTCTAGGAGAGAAGCTGCTATGTCACAGGGTCACCTGTTCAACTCTACCTGGCAATGACAATGGGTTTCCCTAGTAGTTGAACTAATTTACAGCTCTACCTAACGTTGAGCAGTTCCTCAAAATACTGCCAATCTGATGAGTATAAAATGTTATTTCACTGTGAGTTTAATTTGCATTTCCCCAATGAGGTTGGAAATCTTTTCATATGTTATTAGCTATTTGGTTTCCTCTTAGTGCTGTGCCTGTTCCAACCTTTTCCAATTTTTCAACTGGGCTGTTGTTTTCTTATTACCTTTAGGACCTCTCTGAGTACTAATCCTTTATTGGTACTATGCATTGCAAATGTCTTCTTCCAGTCTGCAGCTTTCCTTTTCGCTCTTTTGATGAACGGTCTTTATTTTAACGTAGTTGGATTTATCAACCATCTCCTTTATGGAAATGCCTTGTATAACTTGCTTAATCAGTCCTTCCCTACCCAGAGGTCATGATGATATTTATATTTCCTTTTAATAAAAAAGTATTAAAATAAAAACTTTAAAAAGACAATACAGTAAATGAACAATAAGCACATGAAAAAAGTACTCAAAATCATCAACCATCAAGGAAACACAAATGAAAACCACAATGAGATATCACTACACACCCACCAGAATGGCTAAAATTAAAATACTGATTAACACCAAATGATGGGAAGGATGTAGAGCAACTGAACTTTTATCATACATTGTTGGCATGAATGTAATATTGAATAACTATTTTGGGAAAAAGTCAAGCAGTTTCTTAAAAAGCTACACTTATACCTATCCTATGACCTAGCAATTTCACTTCGTGGTATTTAACCAAGAGGAATGAAAGCATATATCCACAAAATAATATATGCTAGAATATTCATAGTAGCTTTAGTCATAATAGCCAAAAATTAGAAATGGCCCTAGTATCCATCCACAAAAGAATGAATAAGTGAACTGTGCTTTATTCATGTAACAGACTAATTAGAAAAAAGAACAAACTACTGACTCGTGCAGCATAGGAGAATCTCAAAAACATTATGCTGAGTGAAATAAGCCTTATTAAAAAAAGAATAATCTATACTGTAAGGTTCTATTTACATGAAATCTAGAATAGGCAAAAATAATTTATAATGGAAAAAATTCAGAACAGTGGTTGCTGGTGGCCGGGGGTAAGAACGGAGAGGGAGCACAATAGAACTTTTGGGGGTGATTATAATATTGTGTAATTCTGTATCTTGATAGAGATTTGTAGTACTTAGGCATATACATTTGTCACATCTCACGAATGGTACATATAAAATTTACACATTTTACTTTATGGCATTTCACATTTAAAAAAGTAAACTTTGAATTTATTTAATTTTGAATTAATTTTTTCTTTTGAGATGAGGTCTTGCTATATTGCCCAGGCTGGTCTCGAACACCTGGGCTCAAGTAATCCTTCTGCCTCTGCTCCTGAGTAGATGGGACTACAGATGTGTGCTACCATGCCCAAAATTCAAATTTTGAGTTCTAGTACTTGATATACAGACTAAAATATTTAGGGGTTGAGTATACTGATGGGTGGAACTTACTTTGAAATGAATCCAAAAATAAAATGGGTTGATGGATGGATAAAAGAGGACAGATATAAGACAAACATAGAAAAGTGTTAACTGCAGAATCCAGATGGCAGGCATATGAGTGCATAATTCTCTCAACTTTGTTCTATGAAAATTTTCACAAAATATTGGAGAAAAACAAAACTATATTAAAAATGAGAGCTGCATTAAAAAACAGATACATTTGAACCAAGTTTGCCTTTGAGAAAGGTTCTCATAAGAAAATAGTCAATCCTTACATGTGACAGTGTCTTGGAGTTTACAAAACACTTTCACGCAGATTATTTTTAGTTATCCTCATCAGAACCCAGGTATTCTAGCTTCATTCTGTACTTGAGAAAACTCAGGATCAGGAGTTGCCAAATATCACATGGCCAAAGTCTGATGGAGCTGGACCCAAAACACACATCTTCTGGCTCCACCTCCTATAGTCTTTTAACACCTCACTAGGGAGCTGCCATCAACACCAAACCTCTGCAGACAACCTGGGAACTGCTAATGTGCCACTAGCTCTTTGGGTTATCCTATAAGCAGAATAAGAGGAAGTAAAGCAGCTCCTGTACTCACTAATAGGACATGAAAGGGAGATGGCAGGCAGTGAAAGAGGATGAACAGCAAAGGTGTATTTCCAACCAATACAGAATAAAAGCACTGACAAAGTCCCCCATCCCAAATTATTTGAGGTCACCCTCAAAGTTCCGGGAAATCTGCAACATCCTTCCTGTCTGTGCGGATGGGCAAACTACATACGGTGCCTGTAGCTAAGACATGCAATACAAACTTGTCAAAACAGCTCTCTGACATGATACTCTACCACTCTTTACCAAACAGAGCAGAACAAAAGTAGAACAGAAGGAGGGGACCCAGGAACATTGCTCAACCCTAACTCAGCCAAAATTAGAGGCAAAAGCTTTACTAATCACCCCACTGATTAATCACTGGCTTAAGGGTATTTTAGCTGTCTGTTAAAACACAGAACACACCCCAACAACTTTTGTTAAATCTAAACAAGGTGAGACAGACTCGTGGAACATGAATAAAAGCCCTTTCAGCCTTAGAGACTGGTGTACTTATTCAAATATTTACCGAGTGTGCCAAGCACTTTGGGAACTATAATGAAACTAGGACACAGTACTTGCCTTCAAGCAGCCTATAATCTAGCAGAAGGCTGAAGACAGAAATCCTAGGCTCACAGGGATACAGGAGCAGGTCCCAAGAGCAGAGAAAAGAGTGCAAGCCAGCCAAGGGCTCAAGGAAGCTTTCAGCTGGGCCCTGAATAACTCCTGGGAAGATAGGTGCCTGCAGCACTGGTGGGGGAACAGCACTCTAGGCAAAGGGCAATGGAAAGAACCAGCTCCTGGAGAACTCTTGGTAAGGCAGGCTGCCTGAAACCTGAGCAGGAGAAAGAGGAAAGGAAAAAAAACTCACAAGGGATGTCCTCCCAACTCATTTCAGACAGCAGAGGGCAGGTCGGAGGGCATCACAAAATATCTGGCTTCAGGAGTTAACTGGGACAGGGCTGAAGATGACTTCAACTTCCTCAAACTCAGGAACCTAAGGTAGGGCTGTAACCAACTTCCTCAGTAAGTCGAAACTTAACAAAATCCTGATAATGCAGATTCAAGATGCCTGCTTAAAACCCAGTTGACCTGTGAAATCTGCAGCTTAGCAGAAGACGAAAGAATGGGAAACGCAATGAACATAGCTAGTTAACAGAGAGTAACAACCTAGCAGGTGAGAGCCAGGACCAGTGGATTTGAATCCCAGCTTAAATGTATCACCTTGGGCAAATTTCTAACCTCTGGTGTCTTATCTGCTAAAGGGAAATTATACCTGCCACCTCACAGGGTTGAAAGGATTAAATGAGATAACATCTTTAAAGCATCTAACATGGTGCTTGCAACACAGAGGGCACCCAAGAAATGGTGGTTATTACTAATATGAATAGTTTGCACTCTAAGAACTGCAGAATCCATCACCTCCTACTGCCTCACTGTACTGAGAAACCAGGATGAAGCCACTGAGCTTGGGTAAGACTGAGGGATTACTCATGTCCTAATAAGTACTTCTCCCTCTGTTCTTTTTTTTTTTTAATTTTTTAAAATATTCTGTTCTTTAAGGTTATTCTGAGATGTCTGCCTTACCCTGTGTCCTCACATCATGAACCTTCTCCTATTTAAGAAGCAATCCAAGGCCGGGCGCGATGGCTCAAGCCTATAATCCCAGCACTTTGGGAGGCCGAGGCAGGCAGACCACCTGAGGTCAGGAGTTCAAGACCAGCCTGACCAATATGGAGAAACCCCATCTCACTAAAAATACAAAAAAAAAAAAAAAATAGCCGGGCATGGTGGTACAAGCCTGTAATCCCAGCTACTTGGGAGGCCAAGGCATGAGAATTGCTTCAACCTGGGAGGCGGAGGTTGCGGTCAGCTGAGATCGCACCACTACACTCCAGCCTGGGCAACAAGAGCAAAAAACTCTGTCTAAAAAAAAAAGGAACCAATCCAAATGGGTAAGCTATCCAAGGGAAAACCAGAGTCATAAGCCACTTCACAGGAAACATTTGTGCCAGAAGGGACCACAGGCCCTATCTAAACCTTGCCTCAGCAACATGAGGGTCAAAGCTGGTCAGCGACAGGTTTAAGGTGACAGAATAGTGACAATGTCTATCTTAAGAATCACACTTAAAGTTATGGTGGCAATGACAGTAAGTACTAAAACAATATGATATAAATGCAAAGTATTTTATGTATGTAAAAGGAATTCAAGAAAATGAATACAGAAATATCTTTCTATATACTGAGGGGCACAAGAACACAATGATGAGGGAACTCACAACCCCTGAGCTCTGGAGATAAACTGTAGTCACTTATGGCAGCAGAAAGTTTGGTCTCATTTTTCTCAACTACACTTTCAAAGGGAAACTTTCAGTAATTCCATATAATCTAGCAAGGGTCAAAGACCCCTAGTGGAGGAAAAAAATCAGTCAGGTCACACACAAAGAGAAAATTGCTTTAGTTTTGCCAAATACAAAATTTTGGGTAATCAGTCGGGCACAGTAACCCACACCTGTAATCCCAGCACTTTGGCAGGCTGGGGCTGGAGGAATCACATGAGCCCAGGAGTGTGAGCCTAGCCTGGGTAGCGTAGCAAGATCCCATCTCAACAAAAAAAAAGTTTAAAAAACTAGCCACGCATGGTACACACCTGTAGTCCCAGTTATTTGGGAGGCTGAGGTGAGGGGATCACTTGAGCCCAGGAGGTCAAGACTGCAGTGAGCCAAGGTTGTGCCACTGCACTCCAGCCTGGGTAACAAAGCAAGACTCTGTCTTAAAAAAAAAAAAAATTGACTAATCCACTTTGTAAACTAGGAGCAGGCAATAAATTTTATTCCACTGCTTAGTAACATTTAGAAACCACTAAACTTTAGTTGACTAAGATGGCAAGAGTGGCCAGTTTTGTGCAGGAAGGTGGGCTAGTAGAAAAAAGCAAGGAGGAAGATGGAAGTGGGAGGGGAGGTGATGAAAAGTAAGAGAAAAGAGGTTGGAGGAAGCGAATGACAGAAGCAAAGGGAAACAGAAATGGACCAACTGGAGAATGTCTGAGATTCTGAGTGAGTGCTGATAGCAGTAACACTTGATTAGCGGTTGGCATGCAGCTGTACTATTATCTATCACCTTAGCTGCACTAATCCTTACATCTTTTATTTATTTATTTATTTTTGAGACAAGGCTTCTGTCTGTTGCCCAGGCTGGAGTGCAGTGACACGACCTCGGCTCACAGCAGCCTTGAACTTCTTAGCTCAGGTGATCCTCCCACCTCAGCCTCCCATGTATCTGGGACTAAAGGTGTGCAGTGCCATGCCCAGCTAATTTTTTCTATTTTTTGGTAGAGATGGAGTCTTGAGATGTTGTCCAGGCTGGTAACTCCTGGGCTCTAGCAATCCTTCTGCCTTGGCCTCCCAAAGTGCTGGGACTATAGACATAAGCCACTGCGCCTAGCCTTTTTCATCTTTCTTTATAGGGAAATCTACTCTGCTCAACAGGGTAGAAATATATTATTCCCTCGTACAGTGCTCTGAAGAGCAATAACCAGAGATTTCCACAAAACCAAATCCAAACTTTATAGCCTCTACTCTAGTTAAAATTGGCTTCTATTTCTACTTACCTGGCCTGGGTGGATTTTCAACTTCTACAGCCTGGTTCACAAAATTATCTAATGCATATGTTTATGGAAGGCCTACTGTGTGCCAGGCCTGGGGGATATAGCAGCGAACAAAACAAACATGATTGCCATCTCACAGAGTTGATTACTGGGGGTGCGACAAGCATCAATCATTAGCAGTGCAGTGAGTGTTTGCAAAAAGGAAGGTGGGGGGTGAGCATAGGGTCTCTAACACTACATGCAAATCTTTCAAGGGCAACTCAAGTCCTGGCTAGGGAAAGAGGAAATGGGGTAAATCCAAAGACTGGCAAGAAAATATTAAAATGTTACAGTTAAGGTTCACACTGATTAAAAATAAACAAAACTCTAAGTGTTCACCAACTGAACACGGCATTCATTATCTGTAACCACATAAACTTAAACTCCTGAAATGAATAAACATCCAGAGGGTATTTTTAGTAATACTTAAATAAGTTCATACAGACAACACAGCCTAATATATTACAAAATCTAAAGTACCTTTGGAATCATTAAGAAGCAAATTACATTCGTTGAGTTTTACTGTTAAGTATATTTCTAGTACTTTGAATATTGGTATCTCACAAAAAGAATCAGGTCTTAACATGTGGCCTGCCTGACATATACCTCAAGAAAAGGGCTCCATAATCAACTAGTTTAGGAAATGCTGCACACTCTAAAAACCACTTGGAGACTCACAGATTACTTTCAGAAATTAGGTTCTCTGATAAGTTCTACATAAAAGAACTCTGCTGAACTTAGTCTGAGCCAGTATAGGCCGCATATCTCTTGTGCCAAATGCTTGAGACCAGATGTGTTTTGGATTTCGGATTTTTTTTTTTTATCTGCATTATATTTACCAGTTCACAGCATCCCTAACCTGAAAATTCGAACTCCGAAATGCTCCAATGAGCACTTCCTTTGAGCATCATGTCAGCACTCAAAACAGACTTTGGAACATTTCTTATTTTCTGATTAGGGATATTCAACCTGTACTTCCCCAAAACTTACTAGACGATAGAACTCTTTTCTCATACTTATTAACAGTTCACATATTGCTCCATGGAACACATGCAGGATACACTTTAACTCAGGGTACATACTGCTTAACCTGAAAATGCAATTAGTTATCAATCTCCCACCCACACTGATAAACTGGTATTTACTAAATACTGTAGGACTATAAAAGCATCCCCCAATGAATTTCCTGTTGAAATTCACTTAGATATGCTGACTAACTGTTTTAAAAAGAAATTTTGTAATGAATTAAATTGCATCTTGAGATGTTAATATAAACAAATTAATTTTGATTTAATTTTGCTAAATTGCTAGCAGTTTACTTTCTCTAAACATGAATTTCCAGAGTATAGTTAATACCTTAATTTAAAAAGATGCATTCTCATAAAGAAAAAATATTAGACTAGAAAAAATGCTGACATTTACCTCTGCTCTACTATCCGACATGCCTAAATGCAAATATCTGTAAATGAGGTATCGACATGTACAGTTCATGAATAACAAGTATGGGGCTATTATTTCTGTGGTTGTGGTGTTATAATTCATAATCTGACTCCTGCTCTGGAAATACTATTATTCTAAAGTCTATATAGGAGGCTTTATGAAATCAAATTCCAATGACTGAAAATGTTTCATCATTCAGTTAACAATTTTTAAAGAAGTCAGTAAACACTTATTTAGTACCTACTACGTGTATGCCACTGGGTTAGGCACTTCAAGGATGCAAGTATTTTCTGGGACCCCAACACAAGACAATGGTCTACCAATAGGGAAGAATAGCTGAAGTAAGTACTTACAAACTCAGGGACCTAAAGGCACTGCAATAGCTAGCACTAAAGCAAGCTGCTGCTGCACTGGGGAGGCTTACAAGACACCTAGGTGAATTTTAAGGACACCCAGCCCACCACAAAAAAAAGCCTGTAAGATACAAGGGCCTCTTACTAAAAGGGCTACTTTGGTAATCTGAAAGTATCACATTAGTCTGCAAAATAACCAATGTTAGATTTGGACTGAAAACTTGAAAGCTGTTAAAGTTTCCATATGCACCTGTGTAACGCTTTTTTCAAGCCAGTTAGGTAGGCTTAACACATAGCTTAACATTGATATTAAGAGCACCTTGAGTTAATAAGTCTAAACCATCAGAGGTTTCTTTAAAGAATCTATAGGAGAAGGAATTCAATTTCTGATAATCAGAACAAAGTTGAATTTTCACTTAGGGTATGGGAATGGTGGGGAAATCACTTCAACTATGTTACGCAACACTGAAAAAGCCTTTTCCTCTTTCATACAGAAAAAGTATCATGACGACTGTTAGAAATGTAAGACAAAGTACATCAAACTATATCCCTCAAACTTGGGATGTTCAGCAGTTCTCAGCAAGCAAGGAAAATCAAACAAATTTTGCAAATTACTCTTTCAAATACTGGTCGTGATGAGAGGGATGACAGCCAACAATCTGCAGCCATTCACGAATTTTTTGTTGTCGTTGTTGTTTTTTACTGGTTTAACAAAACATAAACCAACGCATGAGTTCCAACTTTAAATTCTGAAATGAGAGAACTGGAAAGCTGCTGCTGTGTGCCTTAATGATCACATTTTTCTTTTTCCTTTTTATCTTTCCTTTAGAAAACTTAACAAAGACTAAGCCCAGAAACTTTGACAAAACATAAGCCAAGGCAACATGCGCTGGAGAAGACACGCAACGTAAAAAAACAACCTCAAACAGTCACAACATGTCCCAGTAAGTCTGCTTAATAAAAGATTAACTTTGTTCTGCTGAATGCTTCAAAAATCGCGTTTCACGGTATTTTCTAATTACATATGCTTTAAATACAGTATGTATGCTAATAAACGTGGACCTCAAATACATGTGCAATGAAGCAAAGCTGATGTTCCAGATTACATTCTAATAGTCCCGAAGAAAATGGTAAACTGCAACTGCATGTGCAAAGCTGACAGAGTGAAAAGAATGGTGAGGCCAGTCGCCCTTCCCTTTCTACCACAGGAAAAGAACAAAGTTCACACTGATTTAACATTGCAGGGGCGCGCCAGAATGTCCTGGGGGTTTCCCTCCAACACCAGTTCTTGGAGAGGAAATTGATGCAAGCGCCTCAGTCAAGTTCACAGTGGGCCCTGCCGCTCCGGGAGTCGGATGTGTCCAAGGAACCGACGCCGCGACACAGGCGACGTCCTAATCGCAACCCTAGGAAATAAGGGTCGCGGCGCCTGGGTCGGTCCTTCTCTGAACGCTGCCCCGGCAAGGCAGGCGACTGGCGTCAATCAGAACCATCCAAAGCGGGGCAAGAGGGCACCGAGGCCCGGGGGAGGGGGACCCCGCCCGGCCCCTGCGGGAAAGTTACTGACTGGCCGGGCCCGACTTTCCCGGCGGCCCCAGAGTGCCCGGCGCCCCTTACCTTCTTGTCGCTGCCTTCGCGAGGCTCCAAGAGGCCGGCGCCGCGGGTCTGGGACAAGGCGGCCGTCTTCT
>NW_012118866.1:293346-315367 GCF_000951035.1 Colobus angolensis palliatus
GTCAATGCAAAGCAGCTGGGGCGCCAGCAGCCTCCTCTGGGCGCCGCCCGCAACTGAGCATGCGCGGTCACGACCCGCTCGTCGCCCGACTGGGCTACCCAGAGAAGGAGAGAGACTTGCCCAGGGACACACAGCCACCTCCGTCCCGAGGCCACCAGAACTCCAACCGCCAACTTCGAATTGCGGCTCCGTAACTTAGCGGCTAGGTGACCTGGGTGAGGTCACCATGTGTGAGCCTTGGAGCTGTTACCCAGAAAAGAGACCGGTGGAAGGACCTCCTTTTTGGGGGGAGCGGTGAAAGTCAAACTAGGGCGCCGCGCGCCGTGTCCTGTGTGGGTGGGGCCTGGGCGTCTGCGAGAAGCCACAGTCCGCGTGCGCTCCCTCGCAAGCCAAAACCTGGCGCGCCACGCCTCGGACTACACAGGCTCCGAGGCGGCAGCAAAGTTACAGCTCGGTGCAGGCTGCAGGCGCCCGTCCTCCTGTCATTTTAACCAAAGGGCTAGTCCAGCGTCCGAGACCCCAAAGGCAGGGGAAGGGACGCTGTACGCATTGCAGGCCTGGGGCTTATGAGGACCCCAGAAACGCCGGACACGCACACAGCCACCAGCTTGCTGTGTGAGCTGGGGCCAGTCGCTTAATTTCCTGGTGGCTGGGGCTCCTCACCCACCAGCTGGAGGGTGGTGCCCCTGGGCGTAGATCGATCATGTATCCTGTAGCTGGCTACCACGGACCCCCGTCAGTCTTCGCGCCCTCCCTAGGCTCAGGGTTTGCGGAGACCGTGGCGCGGTGCAGCCGGCTCTTTCCTGTCCTCTCCCACCGTCCACACCTTTCCTAGCCCGGCCCTGGTGCGACCCTGCGAGGCAGCCGCTCCTGCCTCGGGCCTGGCTACTGTAAAGACCCGGAGGCGTTCTGCGGGCTGGATTCCCTGCTGTAGCGCAGGAGTCCCTGCTGTGGCGCTGGGACTGCAGCACAGGTTCAGGTGCCGGGTCCCGGAGCCTCCATCTTCCTGGCCCGAGCAGGGTAACCCGAGAGCACGTTACTGGCCAAACTGCCACTGGCACGTGGCTCTATTACCAAGTTTAAGCACAGTAAGCAATATTAATATTATACCTCTCTGCCTTATAAAAGTACTACTGGCTTGGTGAAGTGTCTTAAAAAAGAAAAGATTTTTAAACATCACTCCTTATTGCACCTAAATAGTAGAATTTTTTTCTGCCTTTGCTCTGCAATTTTAAGAGGTTTTCTTTCCAGGTAGAATCTGGAGCTCTGTAAATAAAGGATACTTAATGGAGAAAATGCTTTGAGCCGCCAGAGTTCATGGAAGTTTGAAGCGCTACCTCTGCTCCCCGCCCCGCAGAGTCGTCTGGCCTTGACGACTCCCGGCGGCGCTGACCTTGCCGCTTCTGGGGCTCCAGGCAGCTCCGGTCCTCTCGGCCCTCCCCTGCTAGGCAGGACCTCCCTTGTTAGTCCTTGGGCCATGCACTAAATGAGGCGGTTGGGGCTGGGGGATCAGCTGGCCTGAAAACCCCCGTGTGCCCCGCCCCACACCTCGCTGACTGCCGGGACTGCCTTGTGCTGTCCTGAACTGGTCACTTACCGTCTCTGTTCCCAGAAAGCTGTAACTGATTTCCAGCTCTGCAATTCTGGGATCCTAGACTTAGAGACCTGGGGCTATGAATGATGCAGAAGCAGATAGGAAAGATAGGAGTCATCTGCCTGCTTCTGGAGTCTCAGTCCACTTTTTCCCATACCCAGAACCTCAGCCTGGGATACTCCAGGAAGTCACAGGCCCTTCCTCTCAGCTCCAGCCACCTAACATCAATTCCACCCTACCTCACCTCCCCCAGCTCTAACCTGCACCTTGAGGTTCCTGAACACTTCTCTACCCTGTGACAGTGGACAGAAAATGGGTCACACTGACAGAAGTAACCCAAACGTCACTGGCATGTGCCACCCACTAAATCACCCAGGACTCCCAGGCCTCTGCAAAGAATCCTGTCCCTACCAGGTGTCTAGAGGGCTCATAAACAATCCCAGTACTGCTGAAAGGTAGGCTGCCTCTACCACACCAGCCATGTTCAGCCTCACTATTCCGTGGCACAAAGTGAAACACGCTTCACCAGATGCCCCAATCCATTTTCCCCAGGTGGAGGGACCCCCAGCCGGAGCTGCTTGACTTCCACAAGACTCAGACTTGTAGCTGAATGTCTGCTTCAGTTCTTACTCCAGGACTCAGGCATGAGGTCAGTGGGGGTGGGAAAGGAGATAAACCAAAGGACCTAGGCCCAGCCTCCCTCCTACACCTGTGACTGGCACAGATTTGTGGGTTATAGGTCAATCCATTCCCAGGAGACTCCTTAGTCCTCATGGCGCCCCTCACCAGTTCATTAGAGGCGTGCAGATGCCGGGTCCCTCACAGCTTTGCCTGTCTAAAATCCAAACCTACTCTGCTTCCACACCTCTTCTACTAAACCTGAGTCTCTATAGGGCCAGTTCTCCCTCCTGGCTTGATCTCCGTCTCCACCCAGGGGTCAGTCATTCAAAGACTGTGCCACCTGCACCCAGTTCTTTGTCTTCCTTCCCTTGCCTTCCCCCATTGAACCATGCTTGAGGCAGCCACAAGTGGGAGAGCTCCACACCCTGAGGTCTGAATCCCAGCTCTGCCATCAATTAGACCTTGAGCTCCTGACTTCTCTCCCAGCCACTGTCCTCCACTGTAAATCTAGGACTACTATCTACCTCAGAGAGTAAATGGGCTCACTGATGTCAAATGCCTAGAGCAACAACTCTAGCCCCTGAGCCTTAGCTGCCTTCTCCCGGGTCCGTTTAACATCACTTTTCTCCAGTCCTGCCCCCGGACTGCTAAAAACTGGTGGAAGAAATGAAATTACCATGGGGATTAACAGCCCTACAAATCTATGGCATCTGACTTCATCTTCTTTCCTCAAACTTTCAAAATTTTGTATAATATAATTTTAAAATTTCATTATTTTTAAATTATACATTTTATAATTATACACATGAATACATACTGGAAAAATAGTTTTTAAGAAATCCGAATTAAGCAGAAGTATATAAAGTCTACAGAGGCAAAGGAAAGTCTTTCTTCCTTCCCCACTCCCTTCCTTCCGTAGAGGTAACTTTTGTTAACAGTTTGGACTGTGTGCTTTCAGACCTGTTTCTACATAAAATATATTACACACACACACACACACACTTGCACATGCATACCTATTACAATATTACAGCTACAGTGAACATCCTTGAATGTAACTTTTTTTGGTAGGATGAACTCCTAAAAGTGGAATTGCTTGATCTCAAGGTATTTTATCCCCTTCACCCCCTCAGCTCCAGAAGGGATGAGGAGGAATGAAAGAGAGAAAGGCCACCAGAAGCTGAGAGACTAAAAAGGAGAACTCCCTGGATCCCCTCTCTGCCCCTAGAAAAGGGGAGTCCAGCCATCACCAGATACAAGGCCTTTCGGTCATCTCCAGATTCATGGGCTCCCTCATCTTTATTTTCTCTTGGTACTTCCAAGCCTTTAGTAAAGTGTTCTTGAATGTTCTAGCCTTTTTTAGATAAGGGAGGGACCAAGTGACCACCCTTAAGGGAAAACTGTAAGGAGGGAGCAGCACCTCTGGGGCCAGAATAGTAAAGGAGTAAAACCCCAGGAGGACCCTCACTCTACCTCCAGAGTTCAGGCGTGCACCTGCATCCATCTCCCTCCAAACCTTGGTTTTTGTAGTTCAGCTGGAGCCCTGGATTAATACCTCAGTATGGACTCCCTTTCTCAAAATGACCTAATTAACTGCCACAGTCTCAGACTTATCTTCCAACAAAGGGCTCTGTCCCCAGTGCTCACCCCACACGCCCTCTCCTCTTGACTCTACTCCTGCTTCCCACCAGGCAAGGGAGTCAAATCCTCTCCCACTTAATGGATAAAGTCCAAGATTCTCAACACTGCTATATTTTTAAATGTCAGAAACCCAACTTCATTGAGCTTAGCAAAGGTAGGTACTTAGGGGCTTAGGGGTTCACGTACCCAAAATACAGGAAGGTCAAGATGAACTCAGCAACACGGACCCAGATGCCACTAGCACTCTCACAGTCCCGACAGCTTGACCTTCCTGATGAGGTTTTCTGTGATGATGAAACCAAAGCCTTTGGAATTCCCCGCCCTCCACCTTCACAGCCCCATGACTACACCGTTGGTTTCCACGACAGCAAGGAAGTTTCTTGTCCAGGGTTCTTAATAGGTAGTGTTCTGGGAGGTGTCTGTTCTTACCCTAAGGGCTGGCTTCATGAGTGTGAAACCTCTGCAGTCACAGGGCCTGAGTCTACAAGGGTCTCACTCTTGGTTTAATGCTCTGATGTCACCATCTTGACTTTTTTTTTTAGACAGAGTCGCACTCTGTGGCCCATGCTAGAGTGCAGTGGTGTGATCTCGGCTCTCTGCAACCTCTGCCTCCCATGTTCAAGTGATTCTCCTGCCTCAGTCTCCTGAGTAGCTGGGATAACAGGTATGTGCACCACCATGCCCGGCTAATTTTTGTATTTTTAGTAGAGACGAGGGTATCACCATGCTGGTCAGGCTGGTCTTGAACTCCTGACCTCAGGTGATCCACCCGCCTCAGCCTCCCAAAGTGCTGGGATTACAGGTGTGAGTCTCTATGCCCAACCGAATTTTTTTCTTTAAATAGACATGAGGTCTCACTATGTTGTCCAGGCTGGTCTCAAACTCCTGGCCTCAAGCAATCCTCCAGCCTCAGCCTCCCAAAGTGCAGGGATTATAGGCATGAGCCATGCTGCCCTGCCTGAAATTATTAATCATTGTTGAACGAAGGGCCCCCACACACTTCCTTTTGCAATGGGCCCCACAGATTATTCAGCTAGTCGTGCTCATCTCTGTCCCCCTTAAAAGTGCACCATTTAGGTGCACATAGAGGAGAGAAGCAGTGTGGGAGTGTGTGGGAGTAATGTGGTGGCTCTGGAGAAATTCACAGGGTCTGCTCAAGCAAGCCATGTGGTTATCTATTATAATAACAAGAGTCTTCTCCCCTCTGTGCCCTGGGCCGACTCAGCCCTTTGTCTCACTCAGCAGGTCCCAGTGGGTAGGCCAGGCCTCAGAGACTATCTCGTCAGGAAACAGGCTGCCCAAGGGCCCAGGGACACGCTGAGGTCCCACAGCTGGATGGGCACAACCAGGACACCAGAGGTCCTCCAGCTTTTGGCCTTTCTCTGGGGGTCTTCATCCCAATCTATCCAGCCTCCCAACTGCCCAGCCTGTGACTTTCAGCCAAATTCCAAAACAGCACTTGGCTAATGGCGGCTGGGATCCCTGCTGGCCACACCACTTTAGTGGGGGAACAGGGGAGAAGTCCAGGGTCTCCTGGCCTGGAGGAGGGGAGCAGTGTGTCAGGACAGCCCCAGATGGGACCCATGACAGTGATGACACCTGCCAGCCTGATGCTGCTAGACTCCCTGCCAGGCACTTCACACGTGTTAGCTCATTTAACTCTCAACAGCTCTGTGAAGTGGTTACTATTACCTTTGCTGCTCCTCCATAACTCTCAGTTCATTTTACAGATAAAGACACAGGTTGTTTTGTTTTGTTTTAGAACCAGGGCTGATGTCCTTAATAAAACACAAAACTCATTCTTTTCAAAGACTCTTAAAAATACAAGGATGCTTCTTTAGTAAATGAAGGGCATTTCTTTCCAGCTGAGAGCCTTCAAGATACTTAATAATGAAGCATGAAAACATTCCTCAGGGCTGGGACTCGGCAGGTGTATTTTTGAATATCCTAAGAGCAAGAAACACTTTACTGGAACATAACTAATGGAACTAGAAATAAAATGAGGGGCAACAACCATCGCTGCTATTATCTAATGTTGTCAAGATGTTCTGAGAAGTGCAATGAGACATGACTTAGAAATGGGAATGCAGATGTTGGGACCAGAGATAACATTCATCATTAGTTGCAGGTGACATGACTTTATGTCAAAGATGCTTGGCAATCAACTCAAAAGTCATTAAGACGAAAGAGTTCTCTAAAGTGGCCAGATTCGAAGTCACTGCTACTGTATTCTAGAAATATTCAATTGGGAAATAAAATATAAAAAAAACACAGTAAGTGCTGAGTACTATGTTGGCCCTCATATGGAACCTAAATCACCCAGGCCTCACCTGGGATTACTGGAATGGTCAGAACCTACATTTTTCTGGTTCTTCCTCTATCTTCTAACACAGGCCTCCAGCCTCCAACAAGGTGTCACCCTGTTATATCTGGGGGTGTCTAAGGGGAGGTAGTGAGATCACCCCATCACTATCCCTACCCTGATGCCCTGTACCATGTAAATGGCTGAGCCCCAGGCACTGACTCCTCGTATGGGAAGGCTGAGGGCCTGGAAGTTCCTCTGGGTTTCAGGCCTCAATGGGGAAACAGCACACGTCCAGGGGACTGAGTCTTGGTTTGTCCAAGACCTCCCTCACAACCCGCCACTCCCCAACACACCCAGCATTCCACACTGTCTCCTGCATCCTAAAGCTACACCATTCGTGCCCTGTGGCTGACAGAGTATCTGGACAAGGAGCCCGAGACTTTCTCTTGAGGACTCAGACTAACTCCTGCACCAGGGTAGGACAGAGACATACCTGAGCCCTGCTGGCTTCCCCATTCTCCTCTCTCACGCAAGACATGCTTCACAAGCCCACCATAGCTTTGGCTAAAGCTGGAGGTTGCACAGAATCATCCCCATCTACACCTTCCCAAACCCCCGCAAGGTTGGCATTAGCATCGTTACTTGACTGGAGAGGAAATGGAGACAGAGAGGTTAAGTAATTTGTCCTTGGTCATGCAGCAGATGGCAAAGTCAGGTTGCCAACCGTGGCCTGCCTGACACCAAAGCCCAGAATGTCTCCACTGTGTAAGAGCTCCCATGAAAATAAGCTTTGGTAATAAGTTAAATATAGGAAACTGAGGAGCCAAACATCACCGATGCTTGAGAAGCAGAAAACGAAATACGATCTGCCCCAGAGCAACTGAGGGCTGCTTCATTCCCAGGGTAAATGTGAGGCAAAATGCAAAGCAGCACATTGGTTACCAAAAGTATTTGAGGCTTTTTAAATATCAGCCGCAATGATCGTGAATCACTCTTTTTAAAGTTCTTAATCCAAAGTGACCCTCCTTTTCTCCCTGGCTCCCCTCCTGATTCAAGTCCCCTCTGCTGGCCTGAATCATCCACTCCAAGTTCTGGTACGCAGGCCTGCCAAGTCCCATAGGAAAATTGTCATTCTCTTGTCAGGGGAGATGTGTCCTGTGTAAGTGTCCCCAAGCCTGCTTGAAGAGAAGATTCTGGAGGGGAAGATTCTGACCTTAATGGCGGTGCAGCTGGAAAAGTCAAGGCGGTAGGCTGGGCCTAGTCACACCCAGAGTCCCAGATGAATCCTTTAAAATGTGTACTCTTTATTGAGTGCCTTTTTCATCACTGAGAATATAGTGATGACAAAATAGCCCCTGACTTCACGGAGCTCATAATCTGTTGCGGGAAGCAGACATCATGCAACTACATGAGCGTATAATTATTACAAGATGATGAGGGCTGTAACGTACAGGAAGCTGTGAGTGTGTATCACAGTAGGGACTGACTTAATCTTGGAGGGGGAGAGTGGACACCAAGAGCACCTCCCTGGACTGAGACATGAGTGGATCACTGTCTCCATGCTCAGCACCCACTCATCCTTCTTAGAACTGTATCTGATTTTCTTCAACTCAAGTTATGGCCATGGCAATTGGCTTAGAGATGGGCACATGAGCCAATCTAGAGTTAATGGGTGTTGATGGCAATGGTTAAGCCCCTGATAGAGACATACCTAAAGTCAGAACTATGTTTAGACTTTTAATTTCTGCTTTTGCTTAAGTCATTTTGGGTCTGGTTTTTAGTCTCTTACAACCAAAAATATCCCACCTGGACTAGGGGGATAAGTCTGAAGTAATGAGATTAAAAAATATGGGAAATAACATTCCAGGCAGAGGTAAAAGAAAGTACAAAGGCCTTGAAATGGAGGAAGGAGCATGGCATATTCAGGAACTGAAAGAGGGCCAGGATGGCTAAGAACAGAAAACAAGGGGCTTAAGTGGAAAAATGAGGTGGAAGAGGTGGACAAAGCATGAAGTCAGACCATGCAGGGCCTTGTCAGCCATGGAGTAATACAAGTCCACACTCAAGCAGACAGGCTCTAAATGTGAAGGAGGTAGCCCCAGGTCAGAGAAGAGGCTCCTGGGAGGAGTCCATTCATCCCCATCATTGGCTGACAAGATAAATAATGCCTCCCACAGAAAGAGAGAGATCTATTTTTCAAATGTATGTATACACCTTTGTGTTTGGTAAATTATGTGGTCATTCAAAGATGTTGTTGAATTCATGGGGGCATTTGCCATTTCACATTTTCTCAGTTGGGAATATAGAAGCACAGCTACCAATGTAGCTCCTTGGAAATTGGAGAATGTCTTGGAAGTCCAAAGGAGTCTTAGTAAAAGATCTGTGAAAGCCCTGGCTACCCCTAGAAGGGTACAGTGGGACCCTGATGCAAGGGGGCCTAGGAGCTTATTGCAAAGGCTGTGGCTAGAAGTATTGAGATTATTGTGAAGGTGATGATGGTGATGATGAAGATGGTAATGAATACAATTGCAGCTGACATTTGTTTAGCCCCTTCTAAGATGCTGAACACTGCTACAAAGTCCTTTATAATGATTTTCTTCTTGAATCTTTACAACAATACCCTGAAATGGGTGTATCATCATTCCTATTTTATAGATAAGTAAACTAAGGCTCACACCAGGGAGGTGACTTGCCCAAGATCACAGGGTAAAGACCCAAACCCAGGCCTCTCTGAGTCTGAAATTTATGCTATTGATCATCATCTTACATGTTTCTGTTCCACATATGATCTGTTGGGGCCTCAATCCATTCCTTTCCATCCCCGTCCTCCAACCAGTTGGTTTTTAATTGGGTCTGGCCAGTGGAAGTACTGAAGAGATGAGAAGCCTGGAGGAAGGGAAAAAGCCATTCTGGCTCTGCAGTGTCAGTGGCTCTGGCTGGATTAGGGGCTGGATTACTGTGTAGGGTGGGGGCAGCCCCTCTAGCAGCTCAACAATGACATGTACAGGAGCCTGGAATATAGCAGCTTCCTAATCCCTGGGAAACATCCATGTCTTAGTCCATTTTTATTGCTGTAAAAGAATACCTGAAGCTGGGTAATTTACAAAGAAAAGAGGGCTGGATGTGGTGGCTCATGCCTGTAATCCCAGCACTTTGGGAAGCTGAGGCAGGATGATCGTTTGAGCCCGGAAGTTCGAGACCAGCCTGGGCAACATGATGAAATCTTGTCTCTATAAAAATACAAAAATTAGCCGGGTATGGAGGCATGTGCCTGGCGTACCAGCTACATGAGGGGCTGAAGTGGGAGGATCACTTGAGCCTGGGAGGTGGAGGTTGCAGTAAGCTGAGATCATGCCAGTGTACTCCAGCCTGGGTGACAGAGTGAGACCCTGTTGAAAAGAAGAGAAGAGGAGAAGAGAAGAGAAGAGAGGAGAGGGGAGGGGAGGGGAGGAGAGGAACAAGGGAGGGGAGAGGAGGGGTGGGATCTATTTGACGTACATTCTGTAGGCTGTACAAAAAGCATGGCACTAGCATCTGGTTCTGGTGAGGACCACAGGCTGCTTCCCCTCATGGTGGAAGGGGAAGGAGAACCAGTGTGTGTAGATCACATGGCGAGAGAGGGAGTAAGAGAGATGGGGAGGGGCCAGGCTCTTTTTAACCAGCTCTTGTGAGAACACTCTAATAAAGCAAAAACTTGCTCATTGAGGATGAGGACGGCACCAACACATTCATGAGGGATCTTTCCCTGTGACTAAAACACCTCCCTTTCGGCCCCACCTCCAACACCGGGGATCAAATTTCAACATGAGGTTTGAGGGGACAAACATTCAGACTGTAGCACCCCTTATCATATTTTTGTTTTCTAGCCCTTTCAACAGCTTTGTAACCAATCCTCATTAAAACTTGAAATATCTCTGTGGTTTCCATTTTCCTGGCTGGCCACTGACTGACACAATCTCATTGACGGGGTGCCTGATAGGGGTTGCTACTCTTATTCGCAGATGGTATCACTGCCAGCTGCTGCCAGAATAGTTTGCTGAGATCAACAAACAGCAGATAAGGCAGTGATGGCATTTGAACCTGCAGCCGGCCTGGAGAGCACTTGCCCACTGTGCCCTTGAACTTCTCATTGGCATTCCACTGGGGCTGGAGGCATAACAGACGTCAAGGGCTTGAGTCAGCTCAGAAAATTACATCTCAGACTGGCCATGGACTTAAGGCGATTTTATATATTTTTTGTTTTGTTTTGTTTTTGTAGATATGAGGTCTCGCCATGTTGCCCAAGCTGGTCTAAAACTCCTGGGCTCAAGCAATCCTCCTGCCTCTGCCTCCCAAAGTGTTGGGATTATAGATGTGAGCCATTGTGCCTGACCCTTAAGATGATTTTAGAAGGAAAAGTTTTCACGGAGAGTCAGATTCTTAGTTCCAGGCTCGAGTTGCTCTAGGCCATAAGCAAAAGGTTGTGATGATATAGCTTGTCCAAAAGTAAGAACCAAATTTACCCCCTGACTGACACCAAGTCCTGTGGGACTTGACTTGAGGAGATCTCTCTCAAGCTCAGGTCACCATCTGTGAGGGGAGGAGCTGAGCCATAAAAGACACAGTTTGTTTTCTGTCCAGCCAACATCCATTCCTCCTTACCTACTTCCCACTTTTCTTCCTGTCCTGTATAGACCCTTCCCATACACAGGGGGCAAGGTTGATTGGTTTCAACCAACTGTGGTCACTCCTTTCGCCATGTGAGAGATTGGTTAGTCATGGGCATGTGACACAACCATGGCCAATGAGATGTATGGGGTGGTCTTGGGGGATGGTGTGGAGAGGGGCTTCTGAGAAAGTTTCCTTCCTTCTAAAAAAGAGACACGAGAAAGATACCTAACCATTTTCTGCCTCTGGAATGATGGGGCGAGAAAGCAATACCTGGAGCTGTTTCAGCTATCTGGCCACCATGAGCAGAGCTGCCACCACCTGGGGATGGCAGAATGGAAAGATGGAAAGAACCTGCGTCCCTGTCCCAAGTGTAATCACAGAGCTGCCGAAATTAACCAACTCTAGAACCACCCAACATTTGAACTCTTTGCTATGTGGTGTAATACAGCTTTGTTGTTTAAGCTATTTCTAGTTAGGTTCTCTGTTACTTGCAGCCAGAAGCATTGTACTTTACATATTAGGCCATTAGTCGAATCCCTCTGTCTTTTTTACATGTAACATTTTGTGATTCAATTTCTTCTCTTTTCAAAGAAAGAAATTAAGGTTCGACAAGAGAGGAATAGTTGAAGACTTTGCCATACATATGTGGCAGAGCCAGGACCCCTGGGCTCCCACATTCTCTCCCACTGTATCCCTTTGCCCAAGCCCTTTATATAGCGATGGAGATTATTGCTAAATAGCTATTGTTTCTAAGAAATGCTTCAGTGTCTCACTCACCTATAGCTTCTCACAGATGCAAAGGATTACAGTATTGGATAAAGATGACCCTGGATCATTTCCTGTAGCCTGCCCCTCTACATGTTATGCTTGGGACCCTGCAGTCTGCCCCCTGCATGTGTGCTCTTGGGACCCAGCAAATTACAGAAGTCTGAATGGGGGGCAGGGTGCTCTCTTTCCCAGCACATCATTACCAGGCTTGGCAGCAGTGGTGCTGCCAGCATCTGTGGACCACCCAGCCACTGTGCTCCCAGCTGCAGCTGATCCAGAAGATCAGAAGGGGCTGAGTTCACACATGCTTCTCCTTCTGCAGTGTGAAGGCTTGCCAGGGCCCACATGAAGGTGATGGAGGACTCAGTGAATCCTGATTTTCTGGCCTATCTTTGGTAGGAGACCTGACTTGTATAAATTCAGTGCTCTCCTGGCCCACGGTGGCAACCTCAGCAATTCTCCTGGTTGCTAGGAATCTCTGCTGGAACTAGTCCAATACCAAAGTTAAGCAGGGAATCTGAGAAAGGAGAAGGATTCTGTCCTTCCACAGAGACTCGGCCACAGAGCCAGCTGTAGAAGCTGGCAGAACCAGAGTCATATCATTGCTATACAAGCATTTTTCTTTTTCTTTTTAACTAACCATGACTATTTGTGCATATAAAAGCCACGTTTTCTCTCCCTTCACAGTGCCTGTTCTTGGATCCTAGAAGACCAGGTCAGGTTTTTGAGGTTCAAAGTGAATGTCGCAGAGGGTGCCCCAGCTCAGGAGCCTCCTTTCCCTCTCCCCTTAACTGGGCTGATGGGCTGGGCTTACTCTCTGGGATCAGTCAGGGGCTTTGGTTGTAAGTCACACAATCTGACTCTGCCTACCTTAACCAAGAAAAAGAACTTTTGGGATAAGATATCAGAATGTTCTCAGTTACAAGTAAAATCATAACAGCAGGACTTCTTACATCACTTAGCAAGAAGTCAGGCAACAGATTGTTCTCAAGATTGGTTCCACAGCTCAATTAGGTCATTGTGGTAGCAGCTGCCAAGACGGCACCAATGCTGCCCACCTCCTGGTAGCAGTGCCTCCCATGTTAGAAAGGGTTGGTCTGTGTAACCAATAGGAGACTGCAGAAGTGACAGCATGTGACTTTCAAGGCTAGCCCATAAAAGACATTGTGGGTTCCACTTTGTTCTCTCCCTTGGGTCACTCATTCTGGAGGAAGCCAGCTGCCATATTGTGAAGACACTCAAGCAGCTCTAAGGAGAGGCCCATGTAGAAACGACCTCTGCCAACAGCCTTGTGAGTGAGCCATCTTGGAAGTAGATCTTCCAGCACCAGTAAGGCCTTCAGATGACTGCAGCCTGAGAGACCCTGAGCCAGAACAACCAGCTAAGCCACACCAAACCAGGCATCAGACTGAGTTTTTGCATCCCACCCTCACAACACCCATGAAGCAAGCTTTATTATTACTCCATGCTGCAGAAGAGGAAACTAAGGCTCAACCAGGAAGTGGCAGAGATGGGATACAACAAGGCCTCTCTTCAAGGGTTAGATGGGCCAGATGGGTTCTAGCCAGATGGGTTTGGGAGAGATAGCTCAGCACTGCTTACCTGTATAGGCTTCAGAAATCCCCTAAACTATGCCCCTTGTCCTGGGTGTCTTGGTCCCCATTGATTCCTCAAGTACAGGGCTCTGCTTGTATCCTCCATACCAACCAACAGCGGACCAGAAAGGAAATCCTTACTCCAAGATTCACTAAATCTGAGCCCTTCTTTCGCCCCAGCCTCTGAAGTCGGTCTGTCCCTAACCCTGCCTGCATCTTCATTCCCTGGACTGGCAGTCTACCCTCAGACTCACCCACAAATCCAGACAGTTCCTGGGTTGCACAGGTGCACCTGAAGCCAGTATTTCCAGGAACAGCGACACTTTCTTAGAAACAACAGTCACCTGGGACATAATGCAACCTATGGAACTTGGGTCTCATAGGTTCCCTTTCCAAGGTGATGGCCCCCAGAGAGGTCCCCGAAGGAGCAAGTCCCATACAGGGCTGCTACCAGGGACAATGTCTGCTGCCAAGTCTCTCCTAGGGATTTAGGCTGACGCAACTTTTTCTAGGATTTAACGTTCTCTTTCTTTTTGGTCTCTAAGTTCACTATTATGTCTGTGTCTGAATGAATTTGTGCAGTTCATATGTAAATTGACAAACAGCTGGGAGGGGAGGGTCAGAGCATGACAGGGTGTCAGGCCATCACTATCCCTTTAAGAACCAGTGGCTTTCAAATTGCTTTTTAGGAAGGAAACCCTTTTGCTAAAGGAAGCAAGAGCAAGAACCACTCTGGCTGAAGCCTTTGGTGAGGTGGGGGTAGAAAGTTTACCATAATGTCAGCCACTCATCCCCCAAGGCAGCCCCTGAAGCACCTGTGTGGAAAACATTTTAACTTTTCAGGACTAACACCTGCTCTCCGGTGTGCACGAGTAGCAACATAACAAAGCAGATCTCCAACACCCCAGCATCCTCCAAGGCTTTAGACCTATTTCTCTATCTGTTAGGATTTGCTGCAGCTGCAGGTCATAGATAATCCAAAATAACAGAAGCTAAAATGACATAGAAGGGCCAGGCATGGTGGCTCATGCCTATAATCCCAGCTACTCAGGAGGCTGAGGCAGGAGGATCACTTGAAACCAGCAGTTCAAGACTAACCTGGGCAACATAGCAAGACCCCCATCTCTAAAACAAAAAAAAGCATAAACAACTTAGCTGGGCATAGTGACGTGTTCCTGTAGTCCCAGCTACTCAGGAGGTTGAGACAGGTGGTGATATGGTTTGGCTGTGTCCCCACCCAAATCTCATCTTGAATTCCCACATGTTGTGGGAGGGACCTGGTGGGTTTGAATCATGAGGGCAGGTCTTTTCTGTGCTGTTCTCGTGATAGTGAATAAGACTCATGCGATTTGATGGTTTTAAAAAGGGGAGTCTCCCTGCACAAGCTCTCTTCTCTTGTCTGCTGCCATGTGAGATGTGCCTTTCACCTTCTGCCATGATTGTGAACTGTCAGTCCTTTAAACCTCTTTCTTTTGTAAATTGCCCAGTCTCAGGTATGTCTTTAACAGCAACATGAAAACAGACTAATTAGGTGGATTGCTTGAAACCAGGACCTCAAGACCAGCCTAGGCAACATAGCAAGACCCCCAGGAAGATTGCTTGAGCCCAGAAGTTCGAGGCTGCAGTGACCTGTGATCATGCCATTGCACACACCAGCCTGAGTGACACAGCAAGACTTTGACTCTAAAGAAAAAATAAATAAATAAGGTGGGCACGGTGGCTCACACCTGTAATCCCAGCACTTTGGGAGGCTGAGGCGGGCAGATCACTTGAAGTCAGGAGTTTAAGACCAGCCTAGCCAACAATGGTGAAACTAAAAATACAAAAATTAGCTGGGCATGGTGTTGGGCATCTGTAATCCCAGCTACTCAGGACGCTGAGGCAGAAGAATCGCTTCAACCCAGGAGGTGGAGGTTGCAGGGAGCCAAGATTGCACCACTGCACTTCAGCCTGGGTGACAGAGCAAGACTCTGTCTCAAAAATAAATGCATAAAATTACATTAAAAAATACCAATGACATAGAAGTTTGTTTTTCTTTGAGATCACTGACACTTAAAGGGATTAATCAGAGATCTAGGCTCAGGACCCTTCTCTATAGAAACAATTTGAGTAACCTAAAATCGATGTGCCTGCACCATTCCAGCAGTCTAATCTTTTTTCCCGCTGCCTCCCTCCAACTTAGCAACCTAATCTTGTAAGATTTTCAGTGTGTGACTTCCACCTTAGGGCTCCACAATGGCCTCTATCACACTTACATTCTAGCCAGAAGGAAAGAGGAAGGGATGGAGAATGTGACCAACTATCCTGGCTTGCCCAGGACCGAGAGATTTCCTAGGACTCTTAGTGCTAAAACCAGTAAAGTCTCAGGCAAACCAGGACAAGTTGGTCATCCTAGAAGAAGTGCATGGCCCCTCTCTTAGGTATACTTTGGAAGTTATATAGCATGTTGCTTTCATCTCATTGGCCAAAACTTAGTTATGTGCCCCCATCTACTGCAAAGGAGGCCAGGATGTGTTGATTTTATTCTGGGTGGCCATATATCCAACTATACACTTATGAGAAAAGAAGGGAAAATGGCTATTGGAATCAACAAGCAGTCTCCAGCCTAAATCCAGAGAGGAGACTTCCATATACTGCCCCCAAAAAAACTGCCATGCAAGTCTGTATTAGTCCATTCTCATGCAGGTAATTTATAAATTACCTGAGACTGGGTAATTTATAAAGGAAAGAAGTTTAATTGACTCACAGTTCTGCAGGGCCAGGGAGGCCTCAGGAAACTTACAATCATGGCAGAAGGGGAAGCAAACACATTTTTCTTTACATGGTGGGAGGAAGGAGAAATGCCAAGCAAAGGGGGGAAAGCCCTTTATAAAACCATCAGATTTTGTAAGAACTCACTCAACTCACTATCACGAGAACAGCATGGGGGCAACCACCCCCAATACTCAATTGTCTTCCACCAGGTCCCTCCCATGACACGTGGGGATTACGGGAACTACAATTCAAGATGAGATTTTGGTGGGGACACAGCCAAACCATATCAAGGTTCAAGCACTGGGATTCCATACTGAGGATCTTCAAAGGCAAGGAAGTTTCAAGCCTCACAGGTAAGACAAAGAGGGAAGCATCAGTCATCCCCTCCTGCTCCTATGTTGGCAGTCTGCCTCCAGCTGCAGACGCAGTTGCTTTTCCAGCCTCCCTTGCAGCTACAGCATGGGCCTTTGGCTTCATCCCAGGATAGAAAGAAATATCTGCTGGGGGTCTTCTGTGGAAGGATTCTTCCCATCTGATGAATTCATGGGAGGAAAAGCCTTTTCTACTAGTCATGGCTCTCTCTGGGTATAACATCCAGAACTTCAGCAGCCATCTTGTGACCACAAGGGGTCAATCCAAGGATAAAACCAAAATAACAGAGCAGAGAGGTGGCAAGAGCCAGGGTCATTAATACCATCATTGATGCCTGGATTAATCCTGGAGCCATTTACCCCTGGAGTTGCTACTATGTGAGTTATTAAAAATCTCACATCATGTAAAATATTTTCTATTGAGTGCACTGTCACTTGCAGTTGATATTGGATAATGTCAACCATTCTAACCAATAAAGAGCATGTCTCCTACTGAGTGAGAGGAAGGAATAGGTGATCTCTGTGCAGCTGCTCCTGCTGGGAAGATCTGTTGGGGCAATGAGCGCCCTGAAAGGAGTGGGCAATCTTCCTTCATCATCTTCCTTGCCTCCTTCCCTCTTTCTCTTCTTTTCTTCTTCCTTCCCTCCTTCCTTCCATCATTCCCTCCCATGCCCTTATCTTTTCCTTCCCCTTCCCTTCCTCCCTCACTAGACATCAAGCTCTAAAGATACTGTTTTAAACTAGATGGACACAGTTCCTGTCCCCAGAAGCATACTGACACATATGAGATAGATGATTAAACAAGACTTCATGAGGTATGACAGGGGCCAAGACAGGAGAATCAGGGTGCTGTGGGAGGTCCAGAACAGACTCCAACTCAACTTGTGAGTTCAGATGACTTCCTGGAGAAGACGGCCACTTGCATTCTGAGGGATGAGTGGGAGTTAGGTACATAAAAGAAGGGAGTGGTCAAGCATCTGGAGCAGCCTGTGGAAGAGCTGAGAAGAAGGAGAGCGCGACTCCTTCAAGGGACTGAAAGCAGCTCAGTGAGGCTGGAGCTAGGACAGGGGAGGGGCTGTGCTGGGAAATGGCTAGAGGTGAAATGGGTGGTTATCAGGGACTGGATCCAAGCATCCTCGTGAGCGATGATGAGGAGCTGGCACTTTGCCTGAAAGCACCAACTGAACCATCTGCCTCTTAACCACCCACTTGCCCTGCATGGCTCAGCTGCTGTCCAGGTCTCATCCAGGCCCATCATGGACTGGCCTGGTGTGCAATGGCTGATAGACAGGCTCAGGGTGCAGCTGGACCCCAGGTAGGTACCCTCCCTGGCCACGCCAGAGCTGAAGAGAAGCCAGCCCTGTCCCATGTGTGTTATGGGGTGATGGGCCACTTTTTGAAAGGGTGTCCCACCCCCCACCATGTGTGCACCACTGACTATGACTGTAGTCCCTTCCCTGCTTCTGAAACTGGACTCCTGCTTCCCCACCCCTCTATCTAGTCAGGGAATATTCTGACAGCCCATTCTAGCAGGAGCTTAGGATGGAAGATTGGAAGCTCCCTGTCCAAGGGAACACAAGTGGATGCCCACTCCTGGGGAGAGGGTATATAAAGACCCCCAGCTATGGGTCACATGGGGCATCCAGTGGTGGTAGCCACTGCTTGCTGGTGAGCATGAGAGTAAGGGGTGTGGTTAGGGATAGCCTGAGGGATTGCAAGGCTGGAGTGGTTTGGCCTGTTTCCTGATTTTTTCTAATTCAATTTAAATCTGACTGTAAGCCACTATCCCACTGAGCTGGCCAGAAATTCACTCTCAGACATATCATTGAGTCTCCTTTCCCCATTCTCAAGATTTTGCCAAGTTCCCAGGGTCTTAGGCAGTGCTGAGGTCTCAGGCTGGCTCCACTGGTCACACCAGCAACTGCAGAACATCCATCATCCCAGCCTTGTGGCACCTCAGGCTTGGTGGCTCTGCTGATTTGGAGTCACCTTTGGAACGTGGGAATTGTCAGGGAGGGGTAAAAGCTCTGTGCTCAAGTCTGCTCTCCCTAGGTGTATCAGGCAGCCATGCCCTCTAAGGTCTTGTCACTTTTGGACACTGCCTAGAGTCAGATTTGGGACCTCTCCTCCCTAGGGGTTTGGGACCCCCAGCCCTAGTCATACTCTGCCCCTTCCCCTTCTAGGGTACAAATCTCTTTCTCTCCCTTCGTCCTGCTCTCAAAGGCCCACCCTTGGCCTAGTGCAGTGGTTCACATCTGTAATCCCAGCACTAGGAGTTTGAGACCAGCCTGGGCAACATGGTGAAACCCCATCTCTACTAAAATTACAAAACATTGGCCAGGACTGGTGGCATGCACCTGTAGTTCCAGCTACTCCAGAGGCTGAGGTGGAAGGATCACCCGAGTCCAGGAGATGGAGGTTGCAGTGAGCCCTGATCACGCCACCACCCTCCAGCCTGGGCGACAGAGCAAGACTCTATCTCAAAAAACAAACAAAAAATCACTAGCCCACCCTTTCTTTCTTCTCTCCAGGACACCTTACAGAATCTCTATAAAGAGTCAAGGAAGGCTGGGTGCAGTGGCTCACACCTATAATCCTAATACTTTGAGAGGCTGTGAAGGGAAGATCACTTGAGGCCAGGAGTTCGAGATGCCTGGGCAACATAGTGAGATCTCTGTCTCTGCAAAAAAGAAAAACTAGCTGGGCATAGTGGTGAGCAGTTGTAGTCTCAGCTACTCTGGAGGCTTAGGTGGGAGGATCACCTGAGCCTCGGAGTTGGAGGCTGCAGTGAGCTATGATCACACCTTTGCACTCCAGCCTGGGTGACAGAGTGAGACTCTGTCTGTAAAAGTAATTAAGAAATTAAAAAAAAAAATTAGGTCAAGATTATTACAAAAGACAGAAAGACCCACCAACTTCCAATAGCTTTTATGCTCTGACCACCAGAAATACCCAAGGCAAGGAAACACCACGGGACTTACTCTCTGCTTGAAAGAGCCAGGGAGGAGCAAATATAAACCAAATGAGCACAAGGTAATATCTCAATGAATCTTCTCACCCTAGTGGTTTGATGAAGGGCAGTATCACTGTCACAGGCGTTGTTGTTGTGAATCTCAAACTCTCCCTGGCTATCTCACCTGGTGACTTTACCTGGCATGAGCTTCCCTCACCCAACATCTTGGAGTACTTGGACCACCTTAAACTGCTCATGTATTAATTAACTGTCATTAAATGATGCTGCAGTTACAATCTCAGAATCTTAGTGCCTTACGACCATCAAGGTCTATTTCTTAGCCAGACAAAGTGGCTCACACCTGTAATCCCAGCACTTTGGGAAGCCAAGGCAGCAGGATCATTTGAGGCCAGGAGTTCAAGACCAGCCTGGTCAACATAGCAAGACCTCATCTCTACAAAAAATAAAATAATAAAATAAAATATTAGCCAAGTGTGATGGGACATACCTGTAGTCCCAGCTACTTGGGAGACTGCGGCAGGAAGATCCCTTGAGCCCAGGAGGTTGAGGCTATAGTGAGTTGTGATCATACCACTACACTCCAGCTTGGGCAACAGAGTGATACCCTGTCTCTAAAAAAAAAATTCTCTTTCACTCACAGAATGAGTCACCTGAGGTTGCTGTGGCTCTATTCCATGCATTTATTTATCCTGGAATCCAGGCTGAAAAGAGAAACCCCTTTCTGAGTCACGCTGTTCGCAAAAGAGGCAGGCTGGTTGGATGGCTCAGAGTACAGCCTTGCATTCAGATAAGGCTGGGCAAAAATCCCTGCATTGTCAGAGTTAATGCTTACAACATCCCTACAAGTTAGGAGGTGATATTCTCATTTTACAGATGAGAAACCTGAAATTATCTTGCCTGAGGACACACAGGGATGTGAAGAGGTGGAGCTGGAACTCAGCCATGTATGTGTCTGGCTCCAAAGCCCAGGCTTTCACTCACCCTGCTATTCTGCCCCTGCAAAGCAAATTCAGGATCTGCCAGTTAAACACACTGAATTGAGAGTACGTGTAGTTAGCACTGTTGTCGCTCAAAACTCCACTAAAAAAAAAGGCTAAAGAAGGAAAAGATTTATAAATCAATAAGTACGGAGAATGAGAGCAGCAACAGGAGAGATAAGGAATGTTAACAAAGTTTTGGAAGCAGAGCTGATAAAGTGGAACAGTGAAGCTCAGGAACTGGAGGCACCTATTACTGCAAAAGCAAGGGCAAAGGTGGGGTTGAAAACAGGAAGCGGAGTTGAAAGCCTAGAGCCCCAGGCCCACCTGCCCATCACCCACACCCAGGTTCCTTCTCCTCTGACAGGAAACTGGAGTTTTATCCTATGGAGACATTGAACCAGAAAAGCAGGCACAACGCACAGGCCAGGCACAGTGGATCACATCTGTAATCCCAGCACTTTGGCTGGCTAAGGCAAGTGGATCGCTTGAGTACACGGGTTCGAGACCAGCCTGGGCAACATAGTGCAACCCTGTTTCTACTAAAAATGCAAAAATTAGCTGGGCATGGTGGCACATGCCCATAATTCCAGCTACTTGGGAGGTTGAGGCAGGAGAATCTCTTGAACTCAGCGGGGTGGGGGCGGAGGTTGCAGTGAGCTGAGATTGCGCCACTGTACTCTAGCCTGGGCAACAGAGCAAGAACTTGTCTCAAAAAAAAAAAAAAAAAAAAAAGCAGGCACAGTGCAGTGTAAAATGTTCTGTATTTTAAAGAAAGATTAAGGGAGAGTTCATAAACTGAATGTTGAGCACCACCTCCTCCCTCTTTGTGCCACTGTATTCCTAGAATTTTCTCTACCCTATGTGTACCCTCTCCAGGCAGGAGACTGGAAGATTCTTCTCTGGAGAAACATCATGACCCCAGAAAAGAGATTTATAGGTACTGAAATCCAAGAGTCCCCCCCATTGAAATAGATGCTCCCAGCCCAGTTATCTCACAGTAAGATACACTAGTTGATAAGCCTTATCCCTCCCCAACTCCTCAGTGTTTAAGCAACTCTTCAGGGACTCATTATTACGTATGAACATAAAACAAAGGGTCACCATAGATTTGAGGACAGTATCTAATATGGAAGACAGAGATCAAAACAAACAAAACAAAAAGGAATGGAGGGCCCTGAGACAATGCACATGGACAAAGAAAAATGCCTTGAAACTATTAATATTCTCAGAGACACAGGAAATGATATTATTCACATGAAACAGGAAGGGCATATTAGAAACAAAGAAAACCCAACCATAAGGGAAGAGCTTTGGAAAGTTAAAATTACGATAGCAGGAAACAAGTTGATAGAAAAGTTGGAAGACAAGCTTAAGGACAATTTTCATAAAGCAAACAAAATTATAGAGAAAGAACAATAAGAGAAGAAAGGTAAAAAATTAAAAGATAAATTTGGAGGGTCTAACATTACAAAAAAAAAAAGGAGTTTCAGAAAGAGAAAACAGAGAAAATGAAAGAGAGAAAATTAACAAAGAAAGGATACAAAGCTTCCCTGGCTGGTCATGGTGGCTCATGCCTATAATCCCAGCACTTTGGGAGACCAAGGTGGGCAGATCAATTGAGGCCGGGAGTTTGAGACCAGCCTGGCCAACATGGCAAAACCCCATCTCTACAAAAAATACAAAAATTAGCTGGGCATGGTGGCACAGGCCTGTAATCCCAGCTACTTTGGAGGCAGAGGTAGGAGGATCACCTAGGCCTGGGAAAGTC
>NW_012118866.1:315694-331443 GCF_000951035.1 Colobus angolensis palliatus
GGATCACGAGGTCAAAAGTTTGAGACCATCCTGGGCAACATAATGATAACTCATCTCTATGAAAGAAATTTTAAAATTAACCAGGTGTGGTGGTGCCTGCCTGTAGTCCCAGCTACTTGGGAGGCTGAGGAGGGAGGATGGCTTGAGCCTGAGAGACAAAAGCTGCAGTAAACTGTGGTTGCACCACTGTATTTCAGGCTAGGTGATAGAGTGAGATCCTGTCTCAAACAAACAAACAAACAAAAAACTGTAAGAGGAAGTGATTTCCAAACCTAAATTACATTCCCTACTAAGCTATTAACCAAGTATGATGGTAGAATAAAGACATTTTCAGATACGCAATTCTTCACAAAATTTGATCTCTTATGTATACTTTCTCAGGTGCTCTACCAAAATGAGGTAATAACAAGAAAGAGAAAGACAAGTGTTCCAAAAATAGGACATCCACCCAAGAGACATGTGTTAGCAAGTCCCAGGGTGACAGCTGAGCAGCAGGCCTGAAGAGAATCAGGTGGAATAAGATAACACAGGGTTCCTGAAGGAATATCTCGGGAAAAGAGGGAATCAGATGTAGGACCTTATAGAAAATAGCTCTTGGGGCTTGCAGATTTATATATATAAACAATTTTCTTTGGATATAAGATCAATATAAAAAATCAAGTATATTTCTACAATGGGCAATCCAATGACAAAATGAGGAAAACAATTCTGTGTATAATAGCATCAAAAAGAATAAAGTACTTAGGAATAAATTTAATAAATGAAGTGCAAGACTTGTACAATGAAAGCTACAAAACATTGTTGAAATAAATTAAAGAAGATCTAAACAAATGGAGAGGCATCCCATGTTCATGGATCAGAAGACTTAATATTTTAAAATGGATGTACCCCTCAAATTGATCTACAGATTCAATGCAATCTCTATCAAAATCCCAGCTGGGTTTTTTGCAGAAATTGATGAGCTCATTTTAAAATTCATATGGAAATGCAAGGGAACTAGAATAGCCTAAACAATCTTTAAAAAGAATAACAAAGATGGAAGACTCATACTTCCTGATTCCAAACCTTCCTACAAAGCTAGAGTAATCAAAACAGTGTGGTAGTGGCATGAGGATAGACTATAGATAAATGGAATAGAATTAAGAGCTCAAAAATAAACCCTCATATTATGGTCAATTGCTTTTTGACAAGGGTGCCAAAACAAGTCAGTCAGAAAGAACAGTCGGCCAGGCATTTGGCTCACACCTGTAATCCCAGAAATTTGGGAGGCCTAGATGGGTGGATCACTTGAGGCCAGGAGTTTGAAACCAGCCTGGCCAACGTGGCAAAATACTGTCTTTACTAGAAATACAAAAATTAGTTGGGCATGGTGGTGTGCGCTTGTACTCCCAGCCACTCAGAAGACTGAGGCACGAGAATTGCTTGAACCCAGGAGGCAGAGGTTGCAGTAAGTAGAGACCAAAACTGCCTGGCCTTTCACGACCCAGCCTCAGAAGTCACATGGCCACTACACTCCAGTCTGGGCAACAGAGTGAGACTGTCTCAGAAAGAAAAAAAAAAAAAAAGCTACAAGCAAAAGAATGGAGTTGGGGAGTGACTTCTCGGGTAATGACAATATTCTTAAACAGATTCTGGTGATGGCTGTACAACTAAATATACTAAAAACCATTGAATTTTACACTATAGGGTAATTTTATAGTATATAATTATATGTCAATAAAGTTGTTTAAAAATTAAAAATAATTTTCTTAACAAATTTGGGAAGAGTTAATGACAGTTACAAAGAAATCTAAGCAACAAAAACAAAAAAAACATGGTATTACATGGATTTAAAAATGCGTATATTTTTCACATTTTAACATTTCTGATACTGAGATGCATCCTACAAACAATGGAGCATCACAGTTTACTTGGGAGTGTTCTTTGTTAGTGGTACATAAATAATGGCACATCTTACTGTCTTAAATTAGAAGAATTACAGTGATATGTTCAGAAGGAACAAGATGTGCAAGAGGCCAGGTGCAGTAGCACACGTCTGTAATCTCAGCACTTTGGGAGGCCATGGCAGGAAAATTGTTTGAGCTCAGAAGTTTCAGATCAGCCTGAGCAACATAGGAAGACCTTATCTCTATTTTTAAAAATGTAAAAATTAGCCAGGTGTGGTGGTGTGCACCTGTAGTCCCAACTACTCAGGAGACTGAGGTGGGAGGATCTCTTGAGCCTGGGAGGTCAAGGCTGCAGTGAGCCATGATTGTGCCACTGCACTCCAGCCTGGGTGACACAGTGAGACCCTGTCAAAAGGAAAAAGAAAGAAAGAAAGAAAAAGAGGAAAGAAAGAGGAAGGAAGGAAGGAAGGAAGGGAGGAAGGAAGGAATGAAGGAAGGGAGGGAGGGAGGGAGGAAGGAGAAAAAGAAGGAGAGAGAAAGAAAGAAAGAGAGAGAGAGAAAGAAAGAAAGAAAAAGAAAGAAGTGCAAGATAGGAAATGTAATTATAATATGCTCCATGGCTCATCAATGCACAAGTCTTATAGCCATAATCAGACAGAAACACATTAATGGAATACAGCTTTTTCTGAAAGTTGTGATATTATCATATTGGGAGGATAAAGGGAGGAAAAGTAGAATATGGGGTGAATAGAATATTAACTCATGAAAGAGTTAATGCTTCATCTTCAATAATGGGGAGTAAAAAGACAATATCTAAAATCAATAATTTGAGAAAATAGCAGTATGAATGCATAATTTAGAAATATGGATGTAAGTAACAGAAGTGACTGAAAGAGTTTGACGGGGAGAAGTCAGGGATGGGGAGGGAATTACCGAAATATTTTCCTGTTATTGTTGCTGATATAACTGTGGTACCATTTGACTTTAAAAATCATGTATCTGTAGTACTTTGATTTGAATAGAAGGAAAAAAGGAAATGGGGAGAGAGAAGGAGGAAGTTGGGGGTTCTCTGTGGATCCTATCCCTTGATCAGAAGGGCTGGGGGCAATGCCCTGACCTCAGGTCCAATGGGAGGGAAAATTGAGCCACACCGAGGGGGCTGCATTATGCAGAGAGTGACTCTCCTGTCCACAACCCTGACAGGAGTGCAGTGGAATGTTAGAGCCTGCCAGGAGAATTTGTTTTCAGATTCTATCCTCCTTCAGAGGCACTGACCTCCCCCACAAAAGGGAGGGGCTCCCAGCAGCAGCCAAACCCAAGACCTCCTGGGGCTCTGTGCTCTGCAGCCTCACAGCCAGGGATCCTGGCTGGGGTGGGGTCAGCCACAGTCCTGCTGAACCAAAGAAACCCATTCTTCCACTGCGCCGTGAGGAACTGCTGCAGAGGCAGCCACCAACGCATCCACCCCACCTGCAGTGCGAAGAAGGGAGACTGCAGCGTGAGTGTTCCAAGAGCTTCTGTATTGGGAAAAAAATCACTACTTTGCTACTTTACTGATACAAGGTGTTCCTCAGTTTCATCTTCTTGTATTCCAGATGGTTCATGGTCAGATATCTTTGATTCCTGTTCTGGGGCTCTTCCAGCTATCTGTTGCTATGGAATAAACATCCCAAACCTGTTGCATAAAACCACTACCATCCATTATGCTCTTGGATTCATTGTCTCAGGAATTTAGATGGGGACCAAAGGGGATGGCTTGTCTCGGTTCCATGATGTCTGAGGCCTCGGTAGGGAAGATTTGAATGGCTGTGAGCTGGAACCACCCAGAGGCTTTGTTGCTCGTGTCTGGCACCTGGGCTACGATGACTTGCAGGCTGGGCTCAGCTGGGACAGTTGACCTGGTGCCTACATGTTACTCCTCCAGATGGCTTGGGTTCCTCACAGCATGGCAGCCACAGAGTAGGGAGAACTCTTTCTTAGGTGGTGGGTCAGAGTGCTGAGAGTGAGTGTCCCAGTAAACAAGACCAAAACTGCCTGGCCTTTCACAACCCAGCCTCAGAAGTCACATGGCATCATTCCTACCATGATGTCTTGCTCAAAGCAGTCACAAGCCTGCCCAGATTAACAGGGAGAGGACATAGATCTGACTGCTTAATGGGAGGAGTGTTAGAAAATTTGCAGCCATGTCATAAAAATACCACAATGACCCAGTATTATTAATTAGAATAAAAACAATGTAAAGTATTTTACACATATCATAGACCTGTCTACTAGGTAGATCAATGAGGAAGCCAACGTGCTATGATGGTTAAGTGTCTGGCATTAAAACCAAGCAGAACTGGGTTCAAAACCTGGCTCAGCCACTGAACTGTGTGCCCTTGAGCAAGCCACTTCACTTCTCCACATCTCAGCTGCCTCATTGGTAAAATGGGGATAATAGTATCGACCTCATATAGTTTGTTTGTTTTTAAGGATTACATGGACAGCATATGCAAACAACTTGTCCCACAATAAGCATTCAGAAAATGTTAGTCCCTTTTTCCCTAAATTATTTCAAACGCTACACTTCCATTATTTCTGTTATCTCAGGTTTTTGAAGTTATGCCATCATTTGAAATCCTTACAGATAAATGGAAAGAATGGTTGCTTTCATCAGGAAACAACACCCCTGATCTTGTGGGAAATTGTTCCTCCTTCCCTTTCTGTTCAAATAGGAGCTGCCAGCTTCTACCTCCCTGGTCACAGTGATTGCTTCAGAGGTGGGCAGAAGAGCCAGGCCACACTGATCACCCTATCCCATTTTCTAGGCCTCAGTGGGTCTGGACGAGGGCATGTGGCCCTGACAGATCAATCACATTCTTGGAGGTGTGCTTTCTTTGCCACAACCAGCTAACAGGAAAGCAAGCTAATATATGAACCCATGATCTTCGGATGGCCATGATCCAGTCTTATGGAGAAATCCAATTCAGTAGAAGGAGGTCACGGTGCAGGAAGACACAAACACAACAAAAGTAGGAACTGAGCAGTAGGCCAAGCCCTAGGGTCATGAAGTCCCTAGGCCCAGCTGCCTGCAGCTATACCTTTGTCCTTCCTGGTGCCCATACATTCCTCTTCTCCTAAGCTATTTGATTTGTTTTCTGTCATTTGCAACCAAAAGAATCCTAAGTAATATACCCCTCTGATTTATATATTTTTTACAAAGAAGGTAAATCATTCATAAACTCCAGTACTTTCACTATTATATTTTTCTATTTTTGTTATTTATTTTTGAAACTGCATCTCACTCTGTCACCCAGGCTGGAGTGCAGTGACATGATCATAGCTCACTGCAGCCTCATATTCCTGAGCTCAAGCAATCCTCCTGTCTCAGACTCCTAGGACTACAGGTGCTTGTCAACATGCTGGGCTAAGTTTTAAATTTTTAGTGGAGACAAGGTCTCGCAATGTTGCCCAGGCTGGTCTTGAACTTGTGGCTCAAGCAATCTCCCAGCCTCAGTCTCCCAAAGTGCTGGGATTACAGGCGTGAGCCACCTCGCTCAGGTTTTCCACTGTTATAAAGGAATCAATTAATTACAGTGACACACCTCTAAGTGATAAAACCCACCAGCTGTTGAGAGTTCTTGACATGAACTTCCTGAGATTCCTAACAGTTTAAGTCATTGAAGATGATTCACCGAGTTACGCAACTTTTTAGGAGGAGGCCCTGTCTTTTCCATACCAGCCATTAGACTTTCTCACCTCTGGCTTCTGTGCCTACCTGGAGGACCCTGGTCCCTGCCTGCAGCATCGGGCCACACTCTGGCTCAGAGCAGCTGACACTGAAATAATGACATGCCCCAGATCCAAAGAGGATTAGAGATTAGAAATATCTGCCCTCTGGGCACTGCCCAAGGAAAGATCCCTTGAAAGCTGTATGCTTTGATGGAGTTTATTTCTCTTCTAATTGATGCAACGGCATTGAAAAGAATAGTTTGGTGATATAAGCAACGGACTCCTCTAAAAGTAGAAAAGAATCTTATTGAAGAAGGAAGTTTCAAGGGATAAAAGCAATCTTTTTTTTATAAAGTGAGTTTTCTATCTTTAAATAACTTTTCTTTATTCTTTATTATTAAAATTTCTTTTAAATTTTTTTAAAATTTAAAAAAAAATTTTTGAGACGGGGTCTCACTCTGTTTTCCAGGCTGGAGTGCAGTGGCGTGATCACCGCTTACTGCAGCCTCGACCTCCAGGAGTGGCTGGGACTACAGACGTGCACCATGACACCTGGCTAATGTTTTATATTTTTTTGTAGAGACTAGATTTCACCATGTTGCCCAGGCTGGTCTCAAACTCCCGGGCTCAAGCGATTCTCCTGCCTCGGCCTCCCAAAGTGCTGGGATTACAGGCGTAAGCCACCGTGCCCAGTGACTTTCCTTTTTTCTTGGGAAAAAGAGAAAGAGAGAAGTTTTGCTGGGATAAAAATGTGTCCTTTATCAGCTGGGGCTGAGTGGAGGAAGTAGCCTGCATGGTAGCATCTCCAGCCTGGTCAAGCTCACTCATGGTCGGTCACTGAAGCACGTGGAGTCATGGGACGCAAGGAATGTGCTGATGTGTAGGAGAGTGTGTAGGCACATTTCCTGTGTCCATCTGCTGGGCAGTCTTGATCTATGGGTTATTGCCTTCTTACTTGTAGATGAGAAATGAGTCCCACTTTGGAAAGATAGGAAAAATGTCTGTATGGAGAGCAGATAGCCACATGGCCTGTGTGAGGATGAGAAAGCTGCTCCAAACAGTCCTTGTGGGATCATCTCTTCCTTGTTCTTTTTTGCTCTCAACATAATTTGCAGGGTTTGGCAGGTAGGAGGGGAGCAGGATGGGGACCTGAGAGGCCTGTCCTTCTTCTAGCTCCTGTTCTAGTTCCTTGCTGTTCTTCAAGGGGAGGAAACATGGATCTTAGTGGGTAGACTGGGCCACACTAACCAGTGGATCAGGTCACTGTGTGTTAAAAGGTTATACACAGCACACTGACCTCTGCCAACTCCTGCTTCTGTAAGTCTGAGGCTAGAAGCTGCTATGAACCTCCCTTGCCTTGCCTTGCCTTCTGTCTCTGGTGTTTTCCCATCATGAAGCTAAATTGGAAAACTTTGCTGTTTGGCCATCTGGCTCTCTTTCCACTTCCCCTCGTGTATGTATCAGGAGTCTTTCCTTTTTCTCTGAAGTCTTGGTGGCCAGTGGGAGGTATATTTCAGATTTAGACTTTGTCAGAAGGAGTGGGCCCATTTAGGACTCTAGGTGAATGTACCAGCCCCATTTTACCAGAGAACCAGGAGTGCCAGGCAGCGGTGATGGGATGGGCACTTTGTTAATAATAGCTTGTTCCCATTTGTACATCAGGAACCCCGCAGGAAAGAGGCAAATCTGCTCCTTCTTACTGCCTATCTTATTCTTCCTGTCTACTAGCAGGCATATAAGAGATCCCAAATAATAACATAAACAAAATAGAAACTTATTCCCCTCTCACATAAAGTTTGTGCTGTCATGGCAGTCTTGCTCTGCAAAGACATCAGGACCCCAGACTCCTTCTTTTTTTTTCTTTTTTTTTTCGGTCTTGCTCTGTCACCTGAGCTGGAGTGCAGTGGGTCATGGCTCACTGTAGCCTCCACCTCCCAGGCTCAAGCCTGTCTCAGCCTCCCAAGCAGCTGGGACTACAGGTGCCTACCACCATGCCCAGCTAATTTTTCTAGAAGGGGTTTCACCATCTTGCCGAGGCTGGTCTCAAACTCCTGAGCTCAAGAGATCTGCCCACCTTGGCCTCCCAAAGTGCTGGGACTACAGAGGTGAGCCACCGTCTCAGGCTCCCTTTAACTTCGAGCTGCTTCATCTCTCGGGTGTTGCCTTTGTCTTCATGGTCCAAGCTTGCTCACCTTCCCATCTGCATTCCAACTGGCATGGAGCAAAAATGTGAAATATACCAGGAACGTGTGGGATGCACCCATTTATCTAAGGCAGGGGTCAGCAACCACAGCCTGCAGGCTGGCCAGCTGTTTTTGTAAACAGGCTTTATCGGAACACAGACACTCTCCTTTGTTTGTCTATGGCTGCTTTCAACTACAAGTGCAAAGTTGAGTAGTCACAACACAGCTGTATGGCCCACGAAACCTGAAATATTTACTATCTGGCCCTTAGGAAAAAGTCAACAGAACACTCTTCCAAAGGCATGATGGGAGGCTGCCTACTGGACTTCTGCTCACACCCCACTGGCCAGACCATGGCCACCCCTAGCCCAGGAAGGTTGAGAAATATAGTCCTTTTCCTTTTTCTTTTAAGACAGAGTCACTCTTGTCACCCAGGCTGGAGTGCAGTGGTGCTATCGGCTTACTGCAGTCTCAATCTCCCAGGCTCAAGTGATCCTCCCACCTCAGCCTCCTGAGTAGCTGGGACTGCATGCACATACCGCCATGCCCAGCTAATTTTTTGTTTTTATAGAGACAGGGTCTTGCTATGTTGCCCAAGCTGATCTTGAACTCCTCCCACCTCAGCCTCCCAAAGTGTTGGGATTACAGGCCTGAGCCACTGTGCCTGGCTGAGAAATGTAGTTTTTATTGCAAGTGGCCACATGCCCAGCTGGATTGTCAGTTTTTACTAAAAAAAGGGAAGACTGGCAACTGGAGGACAGCCAGCTGTCTTTCTACACGGGTCACGTGTCTTCAGCCTGATGTTGGTGCCTGATATTTTAAAATTTTGAGTTTACAAATGAGATCCTTGCTATTCACTCATAGCCACATTGATTTCTTTGTTGCCTCTGCCTTTCCTTCCTCATTAGGTATTTTGCCTAGCAAAGACAGGGTTCAATTCAAGCGCTGCTTTTCTTTGCAGAGTCTCTTTCCTAAATGCCTTTATACTCAAGTGTGGGACAACATCTGGCTGTGCTGCCTCCCTGTCCCTGCCAGTGACAAAGTCTCTGTTGGCAAATTGTCCCCAATCCACCATTCCATATCTTTGTCAGAACTTCGTCCAAAGCAGTAATTTCTCTCTCTCGGGAAATGGAAAGCAACCTCCAGGGAAGGTGGGAACTTGTTGCACACCTTGGTGGTGAGCAAGTAGGATGCCCCTGTAGATAAAGTCCTTCCCACCCCATTCCTGCTGTGTCCTAGAGATAGTGCCTTTATGATCCAGGCCAGGACTTTCTCTCATTCTCTCCTAAATGACAACTGCTCCTCAAGTTACACCCTTAACATGCAAGCCCTCGGATTTGAGGATTTCTGAAGCAGGCAAGTAGCTTCTTAACACCCTTCCTAAGGCTGGGCACAGTGGCTCAAACCTGTTATCCAAGCACTTTGTGAGGCAGAGATGGGTGAATCACTTGAGGCCAGGAGTTCAAGACCAGCCTGGGCAACATACAGAGACTCCCCACCATCTCTACAAAAATTAAAAAAAAATTAGCTGAGCATGGTGGCATGCAAAGCTACTTGGGAGACTGAGGTGGGAGGCTGAGGTGGGAGGACCCCTTGAGCACAGGAGGTCAAGGCTGCAGCGAGCCAGGATTGCACTACTGCACAGCATCCCGGACAACAGTGGCCCCATCTCAAACAAAACAAAACAACAAAGCAAAACACCCTTCCTAATAAGTCTGCCTCTTTCAAATACCCTCCTAAGACCATATCCAATCTTAGTCCCATCACATCATCTTGGTTCCACCTATGAGATCATATTTACCATGCTGTGTTCTGGCTTCATCTTAGACTTGCTCATGACTCACACACTGTCTGAACACAAATGCAGAACAGCTTAGAATCAGGTCTGGAGCAAATTTTGAAACCCTCGCTATGTGTTATGTGAGAAACATAGAGCTGAAAGAACTAAGGGTGCCTGGCTTAGAGAAGGGAAGCCTGCATGGGCATCATCTTCAAATAGTTGAAGGACTGCCATGTGGAAAAGCGATTAAAACATTTCTATAAGTTTTAAGATTTGACTTTTTAAAACTAACGAGCAAGTATTACTTTGGTAAGTAGGAAAAAGGACAACCACGATATACAGATGAGATGAGGCCCATTCAGAGTGGCCCAGAATGGCAAAACTGGGATGGATCAAAGCAAAACATTTTTTGATGCAAATCAAAAAAGAACCTTCTCAGAAGTGGAGCTCTCCAATGTGGAGTAGCAATGAGAGGTGTGAGGTTCTTATCTTGATGAGATTTAAGCAAATGATGAATGACCGCTTGATTTTAAGCAGAATAGAGGGTTAACAAAGTGACTATCCTAGGCAATGTCCTTTTCATTACAAAGAGGAACCTTCTCAATTAGTTTAGGTTAGAGGAGATTTCTGGAAAGAATTTGGCTCTCATGGAATCCAAGGAAAAGCAGAACAACTGGGCTGTAGTAAGGGAGGGAATGAGATCAGCTCCAAGCCATAGTCCCACCGTGGTGACTCAGCTCCCAGCTCTGTTTCTGGGTTTTATAATTCATATTCCTTCCCGAGAAGCCGAAAGGCCATTGGCAAGAGTACAGATTTGGCGTGCCCTGAGTCAGGCGTTCAGTCCTGGTTCAATAGCAAATCACTCATGGGAATGGAGTTTCATGACTCAAACATAAAAACATGGTGACAGAGCCATCCATGCAGTGGGTGTAAACATTCTCAGAAAAGCTTGATGGGGAGGTAGACACCCTCAAAATGATGTTTAAGGTCCTGTCCAATCTGGGGGCTCACTAATCCCGAGTCAAAAGTAATTTTAAGCAGATGATATTCTTCATGTGGTTGCAAAGAGGTCAGGACTAATTAACATTCAGCTGAAGGCATGAGCTTGAATTAAACTGAGGGGGCAGCAGAGGAGAGCGCAGGGCCATGGGAAGAAAGGGGCAGAAGAGGGGTCAATGTAGCCCACTGGTCAACTCACAGACCTTGGCAGGTTGCCTACTGGGACATGCATTGTCTAGGACAGAGTTACCCATGGGCTGAATTACAAGTTATACAGCATCTGTGTCCACACAGGTTTTTTTTCCCATGCCATTTAAAAAATAAACTATTAAATTTTAAAATAGTTTAGACTTACAAAATGTTGTACCAGTACTACCGAGCTCCCATATATCCCACAACCGTTTTCCCCTATTGTTAATAGCTTACACTACTATGTGCTATGGTCTGAATATTCATGTCTCCTCAAAGTTCATATGCTGAAACCCTAGCCCCCAAGGTGAAGGTATTAGGAGGTGTGGCCTTTGGGAGGTGTTAAGGTCACCAGGGTAGAGCCCACATGAATGAGATTAGTGTCCTTATGCAAGAGCCCCAGGGATCTCACTAGCTTCTTCTGCCATATGAGGACACAGGGAGAAGGTGCCACCTATGAGAAATAGGCTCTCACCAGGCACAGCATCTTCTAGCACCTTGATTTTGGACTTCCCAGCCTCAAGAGCTATGAAAAATACATTTCTGTTGTATATAAGGTATCCTGTATATGGTATTTTGTTATCAGCCAAAACTAAGACACAAGGGTATATTGTGAGCCCTATATTCAAGGGGCTTGCAGTCTTCTAGGGAAGGCCACTGGTCATGGAATGAGTGTGCAGGGAGTCCAGAGAAGGGACTCCAGAGAAGGGCAGTCCTTGGGCTGTTCCATGACCCAGTTGGTGGAGCTGAGGCCAACAGATGGGCAGGGAAGGGACAGAGGGCCAATCCTGGGAGAGGACTGTGTAGTCCACATCAACAGGGCACCCTGCCCACAGCCCAAGGACAGCTGGAGAAGGTGGCAGTGACTGAGGGAGGGCTGCAGAGAGAAAGCAAGAGCCTAGTTGGAGCTACCGGAGTCATGCCAAGCCTCCACTCTGTGGAGCTAAGGGAAGAACACAGGTCCTGAGGATGGGAATCCGGGTCAGCCTGTGGGGGTCACAAGAAGCAAGGCTGCTGCCCATTGGAACTTTGCTGCCCAAAGTCTGTGGCAGAACAGAAGCAGGACCTGGCTTGCTGGTGCTGAGCTGAATAACTGCTGCCCAGGGTTCCATCCTCCCGCTGCCCTAGGTCAGGGCCAGCCCAAGCTGGGAAGGAAGTTGGACCTGGCAGGTAGGGGTGAGGGTGTAGTGGCCCAGCAGCCACAAGGGCAGGGTGCATCACAGGTCCCGGAAACCAAAGCTGCTGGGTAAAATGAGAACTAAGATGGGAGCAGGACAGGTGGTAGGGAGATGGAGAGGGCATGCTGGTGATGGGAACTCCAGAAATGAAGGCAGGGGAGGGACGTCAGGCCTCACCTAGTGGCACAGAGGGCTGGGGGTGGAGAGGAAAGGCAGGGAAGGAGGTGAGGGTGGGCCACACATCAGGGTTTCCTGAACATCAGCAGCCCAACAGAGAGGCTCCACATCACAGTTTGTGTCATGACCTGAAAATACAGAAGATGCATGAGGGGCTCCCCTCAGATGGGCCCGGGTCACCCCTATACCACCCAGAACTAGGTGGCCTGGCTCAAATCCTGCCTCTGCCTCTTCCCAGCTGTGTTCATTTAGGCACATAACCTGTCCGCGACTCTGATTCCTCAACTAGTGATAATGATAACACCTACTTCATGGAGTTGTTGTAAGGATTGAATTAAAATACAGAAAGCGCTGAGAACAGTGCCTGGCACACAGTGCCACATAAACATTTGCTAATATTATAGTTGGCTACAGTAAAGCAGTTTGAACATTAGCCAATATTTCCCAAGTTGTATTCCACGAATCTTCAACTGAGACACTTCCATCAAAAAGGTTCTTATGGGCCAGGTACAGTGACTTATGCTTATAATCCCAACACTTTGGGAAGCCAAGTTGGGCAGACCACCTGAGTCCAGGAGTCCGAGACCAGCCTGGGCAACATAGCAAGACCTCATCTCTACCAAAAAAAACCAATACATACATATATGTATATATACACACATATACATACATATATGTGTATATACACACATATACATAACATATATACACACATATACATACATATATGTATATATACACACATATACATAACATATATACACACATATACATACATATATATATATATATAAATCAGCTGGACATGATGGCACGTGCCTGTAGTCCTAGCTACTTAGGAGGCTGAGGTGGGCGAATCGGTTGAGGCTGAGAGATTGAGGCTGCAATGAGCCATGATCACCTCACTGTACTCTAGCCTGGGTGACAGAGTGAAAAGGTTTTTATGGTCAAGTAAATTTGGAAAAAGCCTCATATCCACACCAAGCTCTGACAGGTTCACAGTTAAAAAAAAAAACAAAAAAAAAAAACAAAAAAAAAAGTCTAAATAGCCCTCTCTAAGTTTATTTAACCCAGTGGTTCCAAACCTAGTCCATTATGGAACCCTCTGAACGCCTCCCAGGACAGTGTGCCATGGGACCTCAGTTTGGGAAGCGCTCTGAGGAAAGGTGGGAAGGGAGTCTCTGAAAGCAGAGAAAGGGGCGACACCACCTGGCAGGGGAAGCCACAGAGAGATCTTAGTGCCCAGGAAGTGGGGAGGGGAGGAGGCTTTGGTGTGCGGCCCACAACAGAAGGGAAGGGGCATGTGAGGGACCCCAGGAGAGGGGGGATAGAGAGGACCAGGGTGCTATTTGGATGTGGAGAGGAAATGGGAGGAGGCAGAAGTGACCCTGAGAATTCACACTGGGGGAGGTAGGAAATGGGGGAGCAGAAAGGGGGATGGAGTGGGACATGTCCTTCCTTATGTCCCCACTCACTCTCTGCACACTCACTCCATGACCCCTTCCCAATTGTGGAATTGAGCAGGGGCTAAGTCCTGTGGCTTCCCTGAAGAGGGCCCTGGGAAAGGGAAGGTGGGGACAGATGCTTCTGGGGGAGAACAGCCCTCAGAAGCACAGAAGCACAAACATATTCTGTCCTCACTATGCACAGATCGTGTGGTTGTAAAACCGACAGCAGTTGTCCAGGGCCTCTGGGCTGAACTCTGGGTTGATGCTAAAAAGAAAGCAAAGATTGCAGTGTGAGCTCCAGGCCTGGCTCTGCTGGCCACAACCAGGCTGTGCAACACTGGGAACATTGCTTCAAGTCTCCAGTCCACCCTTCCTCCTTTGATCCTCGAGCCTTCCCTTCCCCATCAGCTGCAGCCATAATATTTCTACCCTCACCCTGGTACCAAAGGCATTCCCCCAAGCACTCAGGCATTCTGTCCATCACTGTGGGTCCCATGCAGGTCCCACAGTCCAGGCCCTCACCTCTGGAAGGCCTCACGACAGCACTGGTATATTTCAAAGCTACTGCTGCTGAGGGTCATGTTCAGGAGGGACATGCAGTCGACTTCAGCCCCCCTGGGCACATAGAGGATCCCTGTGGAGGAAAGTGGTAGGTGGACAGGGCCCCTGGGCTAGCCAGAAAATCAGGGTTCCACCTTCTGAATCTGCTAGGCCTGCACTCACCTGCCACACAGGCATTCACCAGGGACACACAGGCTCCTGTGAAGAGTGCCCGGAACACTATCTGGGAGAAGTCACTCTTCCGTTGGGGGACCATGGAGGCTGCAAGGGGATAGAAGTGCTCAGGGCCAGGGAAGCTATGTCCCTGTCTGCCCATGTTCTGCAGCTCTGGCTGCATCGCTGATCTCCCTTCCTCTTCTACTAATAAATGGCCAGAGGGACAGACGTTGTCCTCCTGACCACTTGCTGAGCTCAGGAGTCCTCCTTGGCTTGGACCCCTAGGCAATGCCCCACATCTCCCCACACACCATGAGTGGCAGATGCAGGAAAAGAATGTGAGTTTGGAGTCAGGCAGACCTGGGATTAAATACAGGCTCGGCCACTCACTAGCTGAGTGACTTGGGCTACCTCTTCACTTCTCCAAGACTCTGTTTCCTTCTTTGTAAAATGGGATGATTACACCACCAGGCAGGGTAGCTGCCAGGAGTGGAAATGTTATTTGTAAAGAACTGAGAACTGTGCAGATCCTTTGACCCTAGGCCCCACCAGGCCTGCCTGCCTGCCTGTCCCCTGTGGGTGTGGGAACAGTCAGGCCAAAGCCTTGGGGACAGGCCAGCACCACACCTCCTGTCCCTGAGCTAGGCTTGGCCTTCAAGGCCCAGGTGCTAACCTCCTGGGCTATCAGCAGCAGCAGAGAATCAGGGAATTCTAGGGCTAGGAGGAAACTCTATGAAACTTTTTTTTTTTTTTTTTTGAGACAGAGTCTCACTCTGTAACCCAGGCTGGAGTGCAGTGGTGCGATCTCAGCTCACTGCAAGCTCCGCCTCCTGGGTTCAAGCATTCTTGTGCCTGGGTTCAGCCTCCTGTGTAGCTGGGATCACAGGCACACACCACCACACCTGGTTAATTTTTGTATTTTTAGTAGAGATGGGTTTTGCCATGTTGGCCAGTCTGGTCTCAGACTCCTGACCTCAAGTGATCCACCTGCCTGGGCCTCCTAAAGTGCTGCGATTACAGGCATGAGCCACCACACCTGGCCTCTATGGCCATCTTGTTTGGGTCCGGCTTTAGACAAATGAGACAACTGAGGCCTACATGTTCCCAGCAAGTTCAAGTCTCTGACTCTCCTAGACACTGGTAAGGCCCCGATTAGACTCACTCAAGCCTCCCAGCATGATCCCAATGGAGCTGAAATTGGCAAATCCACAGAGGGCAAACGTCGTGAGGACTTCAGCTCTGACCTGAAAATACAGAAGATGCATGAGGAGGGACTCCCTTCAGATGGGCCTGGGGCACCCCTACAACACCCAGGCTCCCTGGCCTTAACTTTATCCACTTCTTACATGTAATTGACCTTCAAGCCCACTGTGCTGCCTCTTCCCCAGCCTTGCGATTCCCACCTCTGAGTTGGTTCAAACCACACCACATCAAAAACGTAGCCCTCCTCTCTTATCTATCCTTCAACCTTTTTTTTTTTT
>NW_012118866.1:331953-334667 GCF_000951035.1 Colobus angolensis palliatus
GGGGTTTCACCATATTAGCCAGGATGGTCTCGATCTCCTGACCTTGTGATCCGCCCGTCTCGGCCTCCCAAAGTGCTGGGATTACAAGCTTGAGCCACCACGCCTGGCCCCTTCAACCTTTTCATCTTCATTACCAGCTTTTCTGGATGGGGTTCAGCCTTTCTTAGTCCTCTTGCTTTGGCCCTACTAAGCTCTGTCCTGGGGCCATTTGGTGGACAGCCCCTTCCCTGACCCTGCAGTCCTGGGCTTCCAGTTCACAGCATTCCTGTGAATGCTCTCAGGCTGAGAGAGGGAGTGTGGTGCACAGGAAAGAGTGAGGGATTTGGACCCCAGCCAGCCTGGTTTCTAGGATTGTCTCACCAACAATCAGCTTGAGCAAGTCAGTTACTTCTTTCAGTGTCAGTTTCCCTGTCTGGAATAGGGGAATAATAGTACTTGCCTGAGAGGGCTGTAGAAAGGATTATATAATGTATGGGAAACACCAGACAGAGAGTGAGGGTTTAAACATGATAGTTATTCCTTTGGTTCTTAACAACTGTCCTGTTTCCCAGAAAGAAGTTTTAAGAGCCAAAATGAAATAATTCGAAAACAGAATTGGTTTATGAGTGCAAAAAAATAGAATGCAACGAATAAGAGCTAATATTTTATAGCACAACAAGGTGACTATAGTCAATAATGACTTAATTGTACATTTAAAAATAACTAAGAGTATAATTGGATTGTTTGTAACACGAAGGATAAATGCTTAAGGGGATGGATACCCCATTCTCCATGATGTGCTTATTTCACATTGTGTGCTGGTATCAAAGCATCTCATGTACCTCATAAATATATACACCTACTATGTACCCACATAAATTAAAAATTATTTTAAAAAATTGGTATATAGCCTCCCCTTGCACTATACAAAAATTAATTCTCGATAAATATTAATATTTTAAGCATAAAATGATAGAAAATATAGGATAATAAATAGAACTACAAGATAGTATTATTACTGTTATTTTGGAGAGGAGCAAACCAAGGCTCAGAGAGGTTAACTAACTAAGGAAGTTCACACAGCAAGAAGGTAGCTGTATCAGAATTTGAACTCAGTTCTGACTCCAAAGCTCATGGTCTGAATTATCTCATCACATTATTTCAGGAATTTAACACTTTCCAGATAACTTTCTTTTTCTTTCCTTTTTTTGAAAACTTCTGCCTCCTGGGTTCAAGTGATTGTCATGCTTCAGCCTCCCAAGTAGCTGGGATTACAGGTGTGTGTTACCACACCTGGCTAAGTTTTGTATTTCTTATTTTGCCAAACATTTCTTGTTTGCCATGTTGGCCAGGCTGGTCTCAAACTCCTGGCATCAAGTGACCCACCCTCCTTGGCCTCCCAAAGTGTTGGAATTACAGGCATGAGACACCGTGCCCAGTCGCACTTTCCAGATAACTTTCTAAGTTTAGAAATAATGGAAGAAATCACAAAAGAAAAGATTTGGTATAAAATCTGTTAAAAAAACAAATCCCAAATGCTGGGTCAAGTGGGAGCTGACAGGCACTGGGTGACTTTGTACCTCACTGAGGAAAAATAACTAAACATGGGCAGAGGAGATCCTAAGAAGCCAAGAGACAAAATGTCATCATATGTACTCCCTGTCCAAGCTTGTTGGGAGGGGCACAAGAAGAAGCACCCAGACGCTTCAGGCAACTCCTCAGAGCTTTCAAAGAAGTGCCAGAGAAGCAGACAACCATGTCAGCTAAAGAGAAAAGAAAATTTGAAGATGTGGCAAAGGCAGACAAGACTGGTTAGGAAAGAGAAATGAAAACTTACATCCTTCCTAAAGGGTAAAACAAAAGAAGTTCCAGCATCCCAACACACCCAAGAGGTCTCCTTTGGCCTCTTCTTGTTCTATTCTATGCATCACCAAAAATCAAAGAACATCCCAGCCTATCTGTTAGTGATGTTGCAAAGAAAGTAGGAGAGATGTGGTTATAAAACCACTGTGGAGGATAAGCAGCCTTAGAAAAAGACACCTGTGAAGCTGGAAGAAAAATGCAAAAGGGATATTGCTGCATACTGAGCTAAAGGAAAGCCTGATGCAGCAAAAATAAGGGAGCTGTCAAGGCTGAAAAAGCAAGAAAAAGAAAGGAGAAACGTGAGAAAGTGGAAGAAGATGAGGAGGAAGGAAAGATGGGGAAGATGAAGATGATGAATAAGCTAGTTCTAGTAGTTTTTTTCTTGTATATAATGTATTTAAACTCCCCCATACTAAATTCATTCCTTTTAAAGAAATAAATTAAAATGTAAGGCCATGTAAGATTTGTTTTTAAACCATACAGTGTCTTTTTTTTTGTATAGTTAACATACTACCTAATGTGTCTTTAGGTAACCCTACCCTGGTGGTATTTTCAATAGCCACCAATCTTGCCTGGTGCAGTATGGGGGTTATAAATTGGCATGGAAATTTAAAGCAGGCTCTTGTTGGTGTACAGCACAAACATGTGGATTGTATGTGGATGGTAGTGCCTTCATCTTTAGTTCTCTCTGATGCAGCTTACACAAAATAATTGCTGTTCTGTTAACTAAATACCACTTGGGCCGGGCGTGGTGGCTCATGCCTATAATCCCAGCACTTTGGGAGGCCAAGGCAGAAGGATCGCTTGAGGTCAGTAGTTTGAGACCAACTTGGGCAACATGGTGAGACCCCATCTCTACAAAAAAAGTAAAA
>NW_012118866.1:335395-336704 GCF_000951035.1 Colobus angolensis palliatus
TCCCTTCCCTCTCACTGTCTTCCTCCTTCCCTCCCTCCCTTCCTTTCTTCCTTCCTTCCTTCTCTCTGTCTTTTGTTTTGAGACAGGGTCTCACTCTGTCACCTAGGCTAGAGTGCAGTGGCAAAATCATAGCTCACTACAGCCCCAATCTCCTGGGTCCAAGCGAGCCTCCTGCCTCAGTGTCCCAAGTAGCTGACACCACAGGCGTGCACCACTACACCTAGCTAATTTTTAAATTTTTTGTAGAGACAGGGTCTTGCTTTGTTTCCAGGGCTGGTCTTGATCTCCTGGTCTTAAGTGATCCTTCCGCCTTAGCCTCCCAAAGTGCTGGGATTACAGGTGTGAGCCACCACACCCAGCCTCCAGTCATCTTCTTAAAATTCAAAATGTCAAATCTTCAGTGATTTCTGACTGCTCCTTGGCCTGTGAATTACCACCTGCTCTAGCTGTACTGATTGCCTCTGCTCTCTAAGCATACAAAGTGCTTTTCAACCTCAGAGCCTTTGCACATGCCTCTTCCTTTGGAATGTTTTTCCCAGCTTGTCCTAGCTCATCCGTTCTCCAAGTTGGCTTAAATGCCACACCTCAGGGATATTTTTTCTGACCAGTCCAGCCAAGGAAGACCTGCCCTGTTTTTTTTTCTTTTCTCTTGTTGTTTTCTTCATAGAACTTACCACAAATTGTGGTTAATTTAATTTTTGTTCCTTTGCTTGCTTGTGTTTTGCCTGTGTCTCTTAACTAGATGTTGGTTCCGTGAGACCAGAGCCATGTCTGTGTAATTCTCCTTTTTATCCCCAGTGCCTAGCAGAATGCCTGGCACCTAAATGGTCTCAATGAATACTTGCTGAAGGAATGAAGTTCATAAAAAAAGATCATGAAGTGCTTGCTTCGGCAGTACACATACTAAAATCAGAACGATACGGAGAAGATTAGCATGGCCCCTGCGCAAGGACGATGTGCAAATTCATGAAGCATTCCATATTTTCACACTGCGTGCCTGTATCCAAACCGCTCATGTACCCCATAAATATATACACCTACTATGTACTCACAAAAATTAAAAATAAAAATAAATAAGAAAAAACAAGAAAAGGAGGGGCATGCCCTCTATTAACCTGTGAGGAGGCGGTGAGACCAGAGGTGAGAGTAAGCACTGAGGGGAAACTTGTGCTTTTTACGCTATACAAACCATTTTTTTTTTTTTTTTTTTTTGACAGGGTCTTGTTCTGTTGCCCAGACTGGAGTGCAGTGGTGCGATTCTCAGCCCACTGCAACTTCAACCTCTTGGGCTCGAGCAATCCTTCCACCT
>NW_012118866.1:338984-343346 GCF_000951035.1 Colobus angolensis palliatus
CTCACTCTCCCAGCTCATTGGGTGCACATGTGTATGCCTTTGGAGTAGATATGGCAGGCATCTCACCCCGTTTTCCAACAGAAAAGGAAAGGTGCTGTGGCTGGCCCAAGGCCACAGTGAAAAATGACCCATCTAGAGCTAGGTTTCAGACATCCCAAACAATCCTCTCTCCCCGCACCTCAGCCTCCTAAGAGGCCTTGAGAAAGATGGCAGCGAAGCCCGAAGCTGTCTTGTCTTTCAGGACTACAGTATGTAGGAGGTGAAGCACCACCTCAGTATGTCTCAGCCAGGCCCAGGGAGCAGGAGAGCAGCTGCCAGGGGCTCTCAGGAGTGGCTGTGCTGTGTCATCCCCCTGCCACAGGTAAGGGACTGGGACACTCACGGATATCCACTGCTTCCTGTCGCCGACCCACTCCTCGACCCCTGCCAGGCGGCGTTGCTTGTACTTGGAGAGTTCTTGATAGGCCACAAACTCATTCAGAAACAGCTTGATTCCAAGCAGCTCAGCTACCACTGGGCAGTCCTCCCACGCCACACCCATCAAGAAGGCTACAGGCCGCAGGATGTAGGAGCAGATGAGCTGAGGGCACAAGGGTATGACTGGCACTGAGGGCTGGGCCTGGGCTCTGCTGGGCCTCCAGCCACCATTCACTGCCCACCTGGGGCCATCCTCTCTACAGACTGAGTGTGGTGGCCAGAAACGCACCTGGAAGCTGAGCCCTTGGACGTCCACCATGTCTCCCAGCCAGGAGAGGGCAGCATTGATGAAGTCCAGCACAGCCAGGAACGCAATCAGGTTGGCAGCGATGTTGGCCACCACCTTCACGGAGATGGCGGCCCCAGTGCTGGCTGCTTCTATGAGGTTCTGAGCATCTCTGTTATTGTGATCAAGAATGATCATTACTGGCCTGTCTCCACAATCAGCAAGGGTCCCTATCCTATAGGCTCAAATAGGAACCCTGGAAGAGCATTTCAGAGCAGGAAATTCTAATTTTCCCTGAGACCCAGAGAGAAAAAGGGGCTGGTCAAAGCACTGGGATAAGATCCAGGTTTCTAGCGCTGAACTGTCCAAAATGGAAGCCATCAGCCACACGTGACAGGAGGCTGTCTGAATTGAATTGTGGTGTACAAAATACAGAGCAGATTCTGAGGATTTAGTACCAAAAAATGCAAAATATCTCAATAATTCTTATACTGGTTACATGTTGAAATGACAGTACTTTGGGGTATACAGGGTTAAGTAAAATGGGTTGTTAAAATCACCCATTTCTTTTCACTTTTTTTTTTTTTTTTTTGAGACGGAGTCTCACTCTGTCACCCAGGCTGGAGTGCTGTGGCCGGATCTCAGCTCACTGCAAGCTCCGCCTCCTGGGTTCACGCCATTCTCCTGCCTCAGCCTCCCGAGTAGCTAGGACTACAGGTGCCCCCACGTCCCCGGGCTACTTTTTTGTATTTTTTAGTAGAGTCGGGGTTTCACCGTGTTAGCCAGGATGGTCTCGATCTCCTGACCTCGTGATCCGCCCGTCTCAGCCTCCCAAAGTGCTGGGATTACAGGCTTGAGCCACCGCGCCCGGCCTCTTTTCACTTTTTAAAAGACAACTACTAGAAAATAACAGGCGCCTCACATTACATTTCCATGGGACAGCGCTGCTCCAGTGCCTCTGAAGGTTGTGAGGTTGGGGTCGTCCACTGTGCCCAAGCAAATGTGTCCAATGTGGTGCCTTTTCAACATTGTTTAAGGTTTAAATGTTACCTAACAGTTATTAAGACTATGACAGGATGTTAGGAGGTGAGTGAAATCAAAGATGGCACTCAGAATGTCAATGTGTGGTTGACACCCTGGTGGTCAGAGCTCAGGCACATAGAGATGGGGGCATGGGGCCTTTCTATGACTCTCCTCAACATGTACACACACCAGGCCACAGACCCAAGAACCCAGCCACACTCCCAAGCCTTGCTCAGTCCATTGTTTCCTGCTGGTTAGAGACTGGAAATTAAGATATGAGAACTGGAGTGTGCATTTTTGCAAATGCTATAGTCTGAATGCCAGTGCAGCAGTATTATGAGGTGGGACCTTTAAGGGGTGACTGGGTCATGAGGGCTCTGCCTTCCTGAATGGATTAATCCACTCCTGAATGTTGGATTAATGGATTAATGGGATAATGGGTTATCACGGGAGTAGGACTGGTTGCTTTTTGTTTTTGAGACGGAGTTTCGTTCTGTTGCCCAGGCTGGAGTGCAGTGATGCGATCTAGGCTCACTGCAACCTCCACTTCCCGGATTCAAGCAATTCTCATGCCTCAGCCCCCCAAGTGGCTGGAATCACAGGCATGAGCCTCTATGCCTGGCTAACTTTTGTATTTTTAGTAGAGATGGGGTTTTACCATGTTGGCCAGGCTGGTCTCGAACTCCTGACTTTAAGTGATTTGCCTGCCTCAGCCTCCCAAAGTGCTGGGATTACAGGCATGAACCATTGCAACTGGCCTTGACTTGTGGCTTCTTAAGAAAAGGAAGAGAGATCTGAGCTAGCATGCTCAGTTCCCTACCCGGCACCCCTCAACCCCTCACCATGTGAGGCCCTATGCCACCTTGGGACTCTGCAGAATGCCCAGCAGCAAGAAGGGCCTCGCCAGATATGACCCCTCAACCTTGGACTTCTCAGCCTCCGTAGCTGTAAGAAATAAATTCTTATTCGTTATAACTTACCTAGTTTCAGGTATTCTGATATAAGCAACAGAAAATGGACTAAAATAGCAAATGAAGCCAAAACCAGGGCAAGGAAAGTGGAGAGATGGGCCTGGGCTGGTGGAAGACAGTGAAAGACAGAGAGAACAGTACCCTCTGTTTTGCTCCCCCCCTCCACTTTGTACAACTACCCCCTCTGCAGGACCTCCTGCTGTGCTCACCCATAGGTCAGTTTCATTCCTTCCTCCCTCCTAAACTTGGACTCCTCCACCTCCGGGTAGACCAGCTTGGAGAGGGCCAAAGCACAAGGGGCAGCCATCACAGAGGCGGCAATCAACGAAGTGGCATCGATCTGCAAGAGTGAGAGTGCGGGTTCTAGGTGGACAGTCAGAAGAAATGCTGGTGACCAAGGAGTGCGGCCCAGGCAGCAAGGGCACATGTGTAGTCTGTCCCACTGATATGTCCTCATTGTCATAACTGCTGTCATCACTAATAATAAATACCTTTTATGTGTCATAAAAGGTCACAGGCTATATGTATAGGACCTTCTATTTCTTCCTGGTGCTTCCCTAAGTTAGGAATGACAAATATTATTATCCTCATTTTACAGACAAGAAAACTGAGACTCCAAAGGATGAAATACGGCTTCCCAAAATAAAGGAAGAGAAGGAATTAGAGCCCATCACATCTTTTGGCTCCAAGTTCAAGGTTCTTTCTTCCTTTTTAGGCTGTCACTGTTGACCACTAATCCCCGTGAGCGGAGGTTTCCCCCTTAGTGGAGGAATTTGTGATGGTTTCAGACAAAGCTCTAGAACCTGAGAGTTGAAATGAAATGGATTTAAGAGCTAACCCAATTCCACCTTAGTGTAGGTATGTACTAGCATAGGAAGGTACTCCCTCTCTAGGCCCTCTCTTCGAATGCTTACTGTGACAGGGAACTCACCATTGCAAGGCAACCCATCACATCCCATCCTGCAGTTTGAGAACTCCTTCTCAGGAGATCTGCCTCCTATGACAGCCACCATTTGGCCCTGAGTCTCCTTCTGGGAGCCACACTACGAAAACCCTTTCCAGCAAGATGGCAGAGCAGTGTCGGCCCCTGGGATTCTCCCTTCCAGAAATTTTTATCTTCAGTGTGACCCCAAACCCTTTGCTTCTCTGTTCTTTTCCACAGAGAAATATGACATGTTTCCCCCATCACTGTATCATTTACCAAGCAGGGACACCAGAACCAACTCAGACATCTAACAATGGGAGACTGGCTAAGCATCGTCAGGCTGTCATTGAAAATGATGGTCATCAAGGCCTCACAATGACATGGGAAAGGGCCCACAACATTGCAGGTAGAGAATAAACAAAACTGGGGGCAGTAGGGAAACAAACTCCACAACAATGCATGAAAAGATTAGAAAGAAATACACCAAAATGGCAATGAATTGACTGGCCATGGCTAGTGCGGCCAGGGGTGATTTTCTTTATTTTTTCTCCCGAGACGGAGTCTTGCTCTGTCGCCCAGGCTGAAGTGCAGTGGTGCAATCTTGGCTCACTGCAACCTCTGCCTCCCGGGTTTAAGCAATTCTCCTCCCTCAGCCTCTGGAGGAGCTGGGATTACAGGCATGTGCCACCATGCCCAGATAATTTTTGTATTTTTAGTAGAGATGGTGTTTCACCACGTTG
>NW_012118866.1:346951-351982 GCF_000951035.1 Colobus angolensis palliatus
TTTTTTTTAATAAACAAAAAAGCAAAATAGATGTTTCTTCTTAAAGTTTGTAATAAGCCAACTGCATTCTCAAGTGTTAAATAAAAATAAAAAGGAGGAGGGAGGTAAGTTGAAGACAGACACTCAGGCTGATGAAAGCAGAGGGCAGGCCAGGCACAATGGCTCACGCCTGTAATCCCAGCATTTTGGGAGGCCGAGGTGGGCAGATCACTTGACGTCGGGAGTTCAAGACCAGCCTGGTCAACATGGTGAAACCCCATCTCTACTAAAAACACAAAAATTAGGCCAGGCGCAGTGGCTCACACCTGTAATCCCAGCACTTCGGGAAGCCAAGGCGGGAGGATCACAAGGTCAGGAGTTCGAGACCAGTCTGGCCAGCATAGTGAAACCCCGTCTCTACTAAAAATAGAGAAAATTATCCAGGTGTGGTGATGTGTGCCTGTAATCCCAGCTACTTGGGAGGCTGAGGCAGGAGAATTGCATAAACCCAGGAGGCGGAGGTTGCAATGAGCCAAGATCGCACCATTGCACTCCAGCCCAGGCAATAGTGCAAGACTCCATCTCAAAAAAAACAAAAAACAAAAAAACAAAAATTAGCCTGGTGTGGTGGTGGGTGCCTGTAATCCTAGCTACTTGGGAGGCTGAGGCACAAGAATGGATTGAACCCGGGAGGCAGAGGTTGTAGTGATCCAAGCACTCCAGCCTGGGTGACAGAGTGAGACTCCATCTCAAAAGAAAAAAAAAAAAAAGAAATAAAAAAGAAAAGCAGAGGGCAGATCATGGGCACCCCTCATTATCATCTCAGGGAAGTGCCAGGCCTACTGCTGAGAAGCCAGGCTGGAGACCCTCTCAGACTCTGAATCCAAGGAATTGTGTCCTTCTTTTTCTAAACCCCAGTTGTTTCTTTTAAATGATCGACAAAACTCCTTAAAACGTGAACAAGAATTGGCAGCAGCCTGATACCTCCCCAGGGCCCTGTGTGGACACTGGGTGTGCAAGCCTGGACCCCTGCCCCTTGCTGGATGAAGCCCACTCAGGGCAGGTGTCCTCTCTGGACTTTCTGGGCCGGGCTTTGCAACTTCACCTGCTTCCTCCTCAGTTGCCCAGCCCCAGCTAGGATGGTGCCACACCTGGAATCTTGGTATTTTCCTTCCACCAGGCAGGATCCTGCCCCTTCCTCTGACTTGTAGATTATATCTGGTTTGTAAACCTGAGTCACAGCAGGGAACACACCCTGCAGTTGTCACATTCCTGGACACTGTCCCCTGGGTGACCCAGTTGTGGTCACATCTCAAATGCTGGGGTTGCTAGTTTCCAGTTCATCATGGAAAGGGCTGAGTCCTGCACAGGCAGGACTCCCTGGGCACCAGGCCAGCCCACACCCACCTCCCCACTGCCAACTACTCTGCAGGGCTGTGACATTCCCCAGCCCTGCCTCCCAGGCACCTGGTCAGGAAAGCCTTCCATCCTAGCATCCCAGGGCCCACACCTGCCCATGGCCCTTCTTTCTCTGACCCAAAGGGTCTGGCTCTGTCACCCAGGCTGGAGTGTAATGGTATGATCATGGCTCACAATAGCCTTGACCTCCTGGGCTCAAGTGATCCTCCCACTTCAGCCTCCCCAGTACCTAGGACTATAGATGTGTGCCATCATGCCCAGGTAATTTTTTATTTAAAAAATTTTTTATAGCGATAGGGGTCTCCCTATGTTGCCCATGCTGGTCTCAAGCTCCTGGTCTCAGTCATCCTCCTGCCTTGGCCTCCCAAAGTAATGGAATTACAGGCATGAGCCACTGTACCCAGCCTAGTAGCTACATTTTTTTGTTTTTTGAAACAGAGTCTTGCTGTGTTGCCCACGCTGGAGTGCAATGGCACGATCTTGGTTCACTGCAACCTCTGCCTCCTGGGTTCAAGCAATTCTCCCACCTCAGCCTCTTAAGTAGCTGGAGTTAAAGGCACCTGACATCATACCTGGCTAATTTTTGTATTTTTGTAGAGACGGGGTTTCTCCATGTTGCCCAGCCTGGTCTTGAACTCCTGACCTCAGGTGACCCACCCGTCTCGGCCTCCCAAAGTGCTGGGATTACAGGTGTGAGCCAACATGCCTGGCCATAGCCACATTTTAAAAAGGAAAAAGAAATAGGTTAAATTAATTTTAATAATCAATTTCATTTTTAATTTAATATTTAACTCAATATATCCAAAATATTTTCTTTCCACCCATGTAATCAATATAAAACTATCAATATGGATGGCAAAATAAAAATTAAAAATTAATAAAACACCTTAAAATTTTTTCAATACGACTAGCCACATTTCAAGTGTTCAATAGCCATGTGTTTGGGGGCTACTGTATTGGCCAGTGGAGGTCTAGATATATCCAGATATCAGCAATAGGAGGGATGTGCGGAGAAGGGAGCCAGAGATTGAGCAACAAAGTGGTCTTAAGAATCTGGGAGCTGGCAGGGCACGGTGGCTCACGCCAGTAATTCCAGCACTTTGGGAGGCCGAGGCGGGCGGATCACAAGGTCAGGAGATTGAGATCATTCTGGCTAACATGGAGAAACCCCGTCTCTACTAAAAATACAAAAAATTCGCCGGGCGTGGTGGCGGGCACCTGTAGTCCCAGCTACTCAGGAGGCTGAGGCAGGAGGATGGCGTGAACCCGGGAGGTAGAGCTTGTAGTTAGCCGAGAGCACGCGCAGTGGCTCATGCCTATAATGCCAGCACTTTGGGAGGCCAAGGTGGGCAGATCACCTGAAGTCAGGAGTTCGAGGCCAGCCTGGCCAACATACTGAAACCCTGTCTCTACTAAAAATACAAAAATTATCTGGGCGTGGTGGCGCATGCCTGTAATCCCAGCTGCTTGGCAGGCTGAGGCGGGAGAATTGCTTGAACCCATGAGGTGGAGGTTGTAGTGAGCCGAGATCAAGCCACTGCACTCCAGCCTGGGCGACAGAGGGAGACTCTGCCTCAAAAAAAAGAATCTGGGAGCTTGAAGGAGAGAGCAAGAGAGACCTTCTGGGATTCAGGGGCTGAGGGCAGAGCCAAAGATACGGAGGAACTGACTGGGGAAGGAAGTTAGAGGAGTGCAATGCAGGGCTGGTGCAGTGACAGCCATGAGCCAGGTGGTGGCAGAAGAGAGCTGCTCTGGAGACAAGACTAGGGGCAGATCCAGAGATTGGAGGGAAGGAAGGCTTGTTAGGTGCTTTTCAAACTCTGGGCCAGCTATAGTTGTAGTCTGGGGCTTTCAAATCAGAGACTGTGAATGGAGGCTGAAGGGCACCTAAGGCTGATCCTGGCTGCCTCTGCCCATTCTGTGCAGCTAAAGGGAAGTGGGTACCCAGGCCCTATGAATGGGGAAGCCAGATTGCCCAGGGCTGGGCCTGGACTTTTGCCTGAGAAAGGGAAGGAAAAAGGGCTGAGTTTTAAGCCAGACTGTGGAAATGGGCGAGCATTCTTCCAGTGTTTAAGTTCTAAGTAATGACTAGGAAGAACACCAGGGTTATTCTTTTCGTTGGCTGAGGGAACCAGAACAAGGTTAAGACATTTAAAGCCCTAAATTCTGAAAATATAATGGCATCCCCTCCCCCAATATCCTGCCATAAGAAAAGTTTGAGGAACAAAGTTTTGGGTTTCCATTTTTGAAATATCAAATTCCTTCTCTTGGGACTCTGAAAACAATACCCAGAATGAAGGGCTCAGAAGCAGCCTCGGAAGAAATTTTTCTCTCCTGCCCTCCCATCTCTCAGTCCAATTCTCCCTCAAGGCTAGCCATAAAAACTAGAATTCCTCTTCTCGAAGGCAGGGCACGGAGACCAGAAGCCCTTTTCCCAAAAGCCAGCCATCAAAGCCTAAAAACATTGCTCTAACTTCTCTCTGCCTTTCTGGGTAAAAACTGGCAATAAAGCAATTATCTGACGTACCTTGTCTGACTGTAGGTCATAAGACCCCCCTTCCAGAAGGAAGAAATGCATGCTCAGAGAGGCCAAGAAGAGTCTACACAGACAGGTTTTGCTGTTTTTCCTCCACTCAGTATTAGATCACACTGTGTTTGTCCAATTCTGTTTCTCCGTGACTGTCCATACTTTGTTGAACCTGAGCACAAAATTTCCCTGTATCGTTGGGTCTTCATTCTGAAGGCTCCCATGTGTATACATTAAATAAATTTGTGTGCCTTTCTCCTGTTAATCTGCCTTTTGTGAGTTGATTTTTCCGTGAATCTTCAGAGGGTGTAAGGGAAATTTTCCCTTGGCTCCTACACTTCCAAAAACAATTGGTGGTGGGGTAGGTGGGGAGTGCACCAGCTTTAATGAGCCCTTTCTAGGCCTCAGCAAGACAGGTGTAAACCAGATGACAGTCTCTAGAATTCTAGATGGGAGGGTGCCAGGCCAGAAACCAAAGCTCCTGAGCACAAGGGGACTTCTTGAAAAGTCAAGCAATAGCTGGCCCTGCCCAGACAGCTCTGTGGGATGTAGAGCTGAGCTTCTTGGTGTGGTCCAGGCATCCAGAGTGAAGGAGAGATGGAAGGGCAGGCTGGCTGTTTTTTCACCCATCCCTCATCATCTCCAGGGACAGAGATGAGAGAGACAGGTGGAATTTGGGACTAAAGAAGGGGACAGTATAGGTCATTCTCTGGTCACTGCCCCTGCCCATCCCCACCTTTCACACACACACAGCATCCAGAGAGCCTGGGGGTCAGGCAAAGGCATGGCAGGGTCAATCTCCAAATCAGCACACACAGGCCACCTCGCTCTCATGCAGAATGCTACCGCCTTGTGTGGAGCAACGCACCCAGCGCATAACTGTACTGCCGGGCATTTAGGCTGTCCTGTTTTCTTGCTTTTGCAAATAATGCTGAAATTTTGTATTTCTTGAACACTTGTGAGAATATCCCTATATCACAATTTTTCTAGCTGGATCAAAGGGAAAGAATATTTTTAAAGTGATTGAAGCGGGATGCAGTAGCTCATGCCTGTAATCCTACTATTTTGGGAGGCTAAGGCAGGAGGATTGCTTGAGCCCAGGAGTT
>NW_012118866.1:352303-389713 GCF_000951035.1 Colobus angolensis palliatus
AAAATATTATATATAATAAAATAAATATATAATAAATAGACTGATCGTCATTTACCAAAAAGGTTACACTAAATTAAACTCTTACCATGAGTGGGTGAGTACCACATACTCTTGCCATTTGGAGGCATGTAATGGGTTGCATATCACTTAGAAGAAAGATAAGTTATTATTATTTCAATTCCTTTGAACATCAGTGAGCTTGAATATCTTTTTATAATTTATGAACTATTTTCTCCTTATCAATGATTCTCATCTTTTATTTTTTTAAAAAAAGAGAAAGTATGTGAGCACTCAGGTGTGTATACCTAAAAGACTGCTTACACAGAAAGATTTGGAATGATACTTTAGGTCAGTGGGTCTCAAACTGGGCGAGCATCAGAATCACCTGCGAGGCCTGTTGCAACGCGGTATGTTGGTCCCACCCCCATCATTTCTTTTCTTTTCCTTTTTTTTTTTTTTTTTGAGATGGAGTCTCACTCTGTCACCCAGGCTGCTGTGCAGTGGTGCTATCTCAGCTCACTGCAACCTCCGCCTCCCAGTTTCAAGTGATTCTCCTGCCTCAGCCTCCCAAGTAGCTGGGGTTACAAGCACCCATCACCATGGCCAGCTATTTTTTTGTATTTTTAGTAGAGATGAGATTTCGCCATGTTGGCCGGGCTGCTCTTGAACTCCTGACCTCAGGTATCCGCCTGCCTTGGCCTCCCTCATCGTCTCTGATTCAGCAGGTCTAGGATGGGCCCAATAATTTTCATTTCTAACAAGTTCTCAGGTGATGCTGACAATGCTGGTCCATGAACCCCACTTTGAGAATAGCTGTTCTAAGCTATTAAAAGCAGTTACCGGGCCAGGCGAGGTGGCTCATGCCTATAATCCCAGCACTTTGGGAGGCTGAGGCGGACATATCACAAGGTCAGGAGTTTTGAGACCATCCTGGCCAACATGGTGAAACCCCATCTCTACTTAAAAAAAAAAAAAAATTAGCTTGGCGTGGTGGTGGGTGCCTGTAATCCTGGCTACTCAGGAGGCTGAGGCAGGAGAAATGCTAGAACCAGGGAGCTGGAGGTTGCAGTGAGCCGAGATTGTGCCACTGCGCTCCAACCTGGCAACAGAGCAAGACTCCATCTCAAAAAAAAAAAAAAAAAAATTAAAATAGAAAATAAAAAAATAGAAGCAGTTACCCACGGGAAGTGGGGTTAAGAAAGATATTTAAAAACTTTTTCCTTTCTGCAATAAGCAAGAATTTCTTTGATCATTAAGGAAATAAAATTGAGACCTTTGAAGGTTTGCCTGTGAAAGCGCAGGTGTGAAAGCACAAGGTGTTTTACGAAAGTAAAGCATTATTATCAGGCATTATGTGAGGGATGCATTTGAAAATTCCCCTCTACCCACCATGCAGTAGCACTGTGATTGCTTTAAGGGCCTAATTCATACCACTGGATTTTGACCTACAAATGCTTTGTGCTGTGTAAACTGCACAGGAAATAATTTAGGAGCAGAGGCAGGACTTGGGCCCAGAGAGAGTGTGGGGAAGGGGAGGAGGGAAGGAGTAGGACGGATCTCTAGGGACAGCCCAGGTGTGAGACTGGAGAAATGAGCATGAATTTTGGAGTCAGACAGATCTGGGTTTGGGCATCTCACTTACTCTGGAGCCTCAATTTTCTCATCTGGAAAATGGGGCTATTAAAACACCTAGCATACTGCTTGGCACCTAGTATGCACTCAGTAAATGGAACACTGGGCAGCTTTGCCCCAGGTGGCCATGCGCAAAGCCCGAGCAAATGGTCCAGCCTGGCTCAGGGGAAGCCACTCCTCTTGCCAGCAGAGCATGCCCAAGAGAGAAGATCCCAGGGCTGCTCTGGCCAGGAGCTGTGTGGGGCTCCCACAAAGATGGGTTTCAGGTCCTCAACATAGCTGAGCAGAAGGAGGGCTCTGCCTACCCCAAAGGAGATGTAGGCGCCCAGCAGGCTGCCAGCAATGGTGGCGTAACCTCCGGTCATGACAACATGGACTTCAGAGAGTGTCATGTCTGCCAAGTAGGGCCGGATCAGTAATGGAGCCTCAGTCTGCAAAGAGGAAAGATGTCAGACAAGCAGGGTGGGGGTGGTTGGGCATACCCTCCCCCTCCACAGGTCACAGTGAGTGCCTGGGAGTCCCACGGTAAGAGGCAGCAGGGTGGGGTAAAGACCAGTGTCTGTACTTGGCTGAGCCTCTCTGAACCTCAGCATTGCCCACCTCTGCAGAAGGACCCGCACCCCTCCCTCCCGGCCTGACAATGCTCCCCTGTGTCGATAGCCTGCCACGTGCCAGGCACCCTGCTAGGTACGTCTCCTTTGTTACTCACAACCTTCTAAGATAGAAGTGGGCGTCTCCATTTTCCAGGAGAGCAAAAGAGGTTCAGAGGGGTTCCAGGAATGACCCCTGCTCACGTAAATGGATGGGGAGCAGATCCTGCTGCAGGCCCAAGGTCTCCTGCAGCCACAGTGGTGACTGAAAGAAAGAAGCTGCGGCATTGGATGAGGGCTGCATTTCTGGGCATCTGGGCAGCCCGAAGCCCTTCGTTATTCACTCAGTAACTAGTCACTGAGTGCCTACTGTGTTCCAGGCACTGTTCTATAGAATACGAACATGGGGTCAACAGGATAAAGTCCCTGCCTTCATGGGGCTTATATCCTGGGAGCAGTGGAGGGTGGGAGGGGGGCTTTAGCAGGTGGTGGGAGGATATAGATAATCAACAAGGAACCAAGCAGGTAAGCAATGTCATTTTAGACAGTGACGAAAGCTATGAAGATATGTGTGAGAATGCCTACTGGTTAGCGGTGTTTAAAACTGAGTAGGCCAGGCGTGGTGTCTCATGCCTGTAATCCCAGCACTTTGGGAGGCCAAAGTGGTAGAATCACCTGAGGTCAGGAGTTCCACACCAGCCTGGCCAACATGGTGAAACCCCATCTCAACTAAAAACACTAAAATTAGCCGGGTATAGTGACACATGTCAGTAATCCCAGCTACTAGGGAGGCTTAGGCACGAAAATCACTTGAACCTGGGGGTGGAGGTTGCAGCGAGCCAAAGATTGTGCCACTGCACTCCAGCCTGGGTGACAGAGTGAGACTCCATCTCAGACAACAAAAACAAAAAAACTGAGAAATCAGCAAAGGCCTCTCTGAGGAGGTGACATTAGGTTAGGGTTGGCTGAGACCTGAAGGAGCCAGTGACATGGTTTGATAGCACAGCATTCCAGGCAAGCGAACAGCAGAGGCCCTAAAGTAGCAAGAAGCTCTGCAAAGTCCAGAGGCCATAGCAGTCAGTATGTCTGCTGCAGATGCGCATGGGGGAGCTGTCTGAGATGGAGGCAGAGGGGGAAGGTGTGCCACAGAGGGGCTGGGAAGCCAGGATGAGGGGTGAGCTTGCTTAGGTGGGAGTGGAATGATCTGCTTTGTGTGTTTGAAGGGTCACTCGGGTGTATGAGTGAAGGACAGATAGTAGGGGCAGGGAGAAGAGGTAGGAGGAGACAGCAGTGTTCAGGTGAGAGGCGGGTGGCCCGGGCAGCGGGGGGTTGTAGATGGGCCACAGAGGCAGCGCTATGGGAATGCTGATAGACTGGATGCCGTGGTGGGGGAATTGAAGGAAGGCAGGGCAGCTCTTCCAGCTCCAACTGAACGATCCTATGGAAGATGTTCCCACCTGCTGAGAGGGGAAGGGCTTCAGAGGGGCAGAGGTGGTGAGAGGGGAGCAACAGTTCTGGTTGTTTGGACTTAGCGTCTTAATGTGAGACACCCCTTAAATCTCCAAGTGGACGGTCAAGGGGCCAGTTGACCTGTCAGTCCTGAGTTCAATGGGAGGTCAGGACTGCAGAGCAGGACCTGGGAGGCATTTAGAGCATTTAAAGCCATGGGGCTAATGTGGTCCTGCAGGGAGGCAGTGTGGATGGACAAGAGGAGAGGGCCCATGCCTGTAGAGAGGTTGAAACGATATCACTGACCCCTGAAGGCTCCCCATTCCCCCTTCTTGGGGGAAATGAGGCATAGACCCCGGCATCTAGGTCAGCTTGATCAACAACTTGTCCAAAATGAACTCACCTTGGCAGTGCTTCACATCGCCCAATGTCACCCCGCCTACATATTTTCCCAGCAAAACACATGGAACACATTTGCAGCCTTTCATATAAAATAACTGCTTTGCATTTTAATAGTGTTTTCCTCTTTTGCCTCATTTTGAACACCTTAAGGGACTTTTTTGACAATTTATCTGAGAGTACGTCTATCTTCATTGGCTAAAAACAAGACAAAACTAAACAAAAAACAACCAGAAAAAAAATTTTCAAATCAACACACTTACACCACAGAAAAAAAGATAAAAATATTCCCCAAAGTTTCCTAAACTGTACAGTGAAATATGGCATCTTTTGACAAGAGTGCCTCTTGGTGACTCAAACATTAAGCAGATGGGCCAGGACAGGCCTTGGCAGAGTCTCCAGAGGGCCATCCTCAGGGGATCAGGCTTCCTGAAAGGGACTCAGCACCGATGGTGCTTTCAGAGTCACACTTGCTTTGAAAAAAACATTTTAAGAAAGAGGGAGAAAAGAAAAGACAAAATAATGCAGTGGAAAAAACTCTGACCAGAAAGAAGAAAACCTGGATTCGAAGCCATGGCTTATACGTGTGGGATCTTGGTCAAGGGGGTCCCATCCCCTGAGCCTGTTTCCACGTATATAAGATGAGAAACTGGACTCCATCTGTAGGAGCTGTGAGTCTTCGGGCTGATGAAGACCACCTAGGGCTAGAGTGGTAAGAGAAGCCAGAAAGATGACGTCCTCCCTGGCACGACCCAGTCATCCCCCAAACAGCGTAGCCCTGGGGCAGCAGAATTTGAGGACGCTGGGAGAAGGTTCAAACGGCTCTTCCTTGGACTGAATCAGAGCTCTGGGGATCCAGGGAAGCTGCCCTCTTTGGGGAAGCTGCTGATGAGCATGAGGGTAGGAGGCTGCCATACCCACCTGGCTCACAAAGATGTTTCCAGCCACGCTCAGGGTCTCAGTGGCTGTGGTATCCATGGTGACTTGCATCAGCCAGGCAATCTAGAAGGAAGCAGAGTGTTCTTTGTTGGAGGACATCAGCAAACCCCAGAGTCAAAGGGGGCTGGAGTGAAAGACCTGACACCCTTTCCTCCCAACTCCCAGCCCAGTGTAGGACCCCCTCATCTACATTTTCCCAAAAGGTCAATTCATAATCTTCTTCCACACCTTCATTGATAGGGGCTTACCCCTTCCCAAAGCCACCCATTTCACCATAGGAATGCAGAAAGGATTTCCTGGCCAAATATATTTGAGAATTGCGAATGGCGCACACACACACACACCCCTTAGAGATTACCAGTACACATTAGCTTAGTAAAGCCTCTGAGAAGTCCTGCATTAAGCTTGTTTAAATTTATGTAGCATAATGCCTAGCCTAGTTTCCCTAAATTATTTGACCATGGGATCAGGCTACCTTTACCTAGTAACATTTACTAACATGCTGTGGAACTAGAGTTTTGTGGAAAAGATTTTGGGAAACACTGTGTTAGAAAGCGTTTTTCTTTTCTTTTCTTTTTCTTTTTCTTTTCTTTTCTTTTTTTCTTTTTTCTTTTTTTTGAGACAGAGCCTCGTTCTGTTGCCCAGGCTGGAGTACGGTGGCACAATCTCGGCTCACTGCAACCTCTGCCTCCCAGGTTCAAGCAACTCTCCTGCCTCAGCCTCCTGAGTAGTTAGGACTACAGGCACCCACCAGCATACCCAGCTAATTTTTGTATTTTTAGTAGAGACGAAGAGGCAACATTTTCACCATGTTGGCCAGACTGGTCTCGAACTCCTGACCTCAGGTGATCCATCTGCCTTGGCCTCCCAAAGTGCTGGGATTACAGGTGTGAGCCACCACGCCCAATTAGAAAGTTCTTCTTTTTAATCAAGATGAAATCTGCTTCCCTGGAATTCTATCCACTGCTGGTGCCTCTCAGGCTGCCCTTTCCCTAATCTCTCTTCTGTAAGTATTCAGAGACAGCTATCCTCCCCTAACTTCCTCTTCTCCAGGCTCCTCGTTCCTTATTCCTTCAACCATTTTGTAGAGGGTATGGTTTCAAGCCCTTTCATTCTCCTGCTTATAGTTCAGTTTGTCATAGCCTCTTGGTTGAATACAGTCTCCAGGTCTGGGGAGAATCACCTCCTTTATGCTATGCTGTGTGGGCTCTTAACACAACTGCTATGGTTTAAATAACCCCACCTAAACTCATGTTGAAATTTGATTGCCAGAGAAAAATATATATACATTTGATTGCCATCATAACAATGTTGAGAGGCATGACCTTGAGGAGGTGATTAGGTCATGAAGGCTCTGCCCTCATGAATGGATTAATGCTATTATTGCAGGAGTAGTTTGGTTATCATGGGAGTGAACTCGATAAAGGGGATAAGTTTGGCCCTGCTCTCTCTGTGTCTTGTGTGCTCACTTCTGCCTTCTGCCCTTCTACCATGTTATGACACAGCAAGAAGGCCCTTACCAGATGTCAGTGCCATGCTCTTGGCCTTCCCAGCCTCCAGAACCATGAGCCAAATAAATATCTTTTCTTTATAAATTACCCAGTCTGTGATATTCTGTTATAGCAACAGAAAATGAACAAAGACAATAACCACAGGTTGTTTTTGCCTTTCTGGCAGCCATCTGATGTTGCTGATTTATTCTGAGCTCAATCAACTAAAACCTTGGCATCTTTTGCCAGGTCCAATGCTATCTGTTGCTGTCCAATGCTATCTCCTACATCCTGGTTTTGTGCAGCAGATTTTATGAACATAAGCACAGGATCTGACATTTATACCAGCTGAGTCTGGCCAATATGGTCCACTGCTACAGTCTCTCAATATCTTTTCAGTATAAATTATTTTTCTTCCTCTACACCTTTTCAATTCAGCCTCAAAACTGCAATCTTTCCTCCAGGAAAGACCACTTTAGACTTTGGTGCTATTTCTCCTTAGTGTCGTGACAGGAGACCTTGGGAAAGGATATTTGGTCAGTGCTAGATTCTGTGAGGCTGAAGATCCTGGAAGCAGGGGATTCAGGGAAGGTATGGACTTCGGAAGCAAGGGATTCTAGGAAGCTGTGAACCCTAAGAGTAGGGGATTCTGGGAAGGTATGGGCCTCAGAAGCAAGGGATTCCAGAAAGGTGTGGAACTTGGGAGCTGGGGATTTTGGGAAGGTGGAGGCGCTGGGAGCAGGGGATTCTGGAAGGGTGTGGGCTTGGGGAGCAGTGTATTTGGGGAGGTTTGGGCTCTGGAAGCAAGGCATTCTGGGAGAGTGTGAACCCTGTGAGCTGATGACTCTAGGAGAGCCCAGGTCACGGGCACTGGGAACTTACCTTCAGGATCACCCACTGCATGAGGCCCACGTGGTAGAGAACCGACATGACACAGCTGAAGAAGACAATGATGGGCAGAACCTGCCGGGAAGGAGAGCATAGGACCACAGGCTAGAGGCAGGCAGGCTGCAGGGTGCCAGGCAGGGTCCGGGAGACCCCAGACAGCCCACTCCATCCCAGGCCTTGCCACTCAGATGCCTGACAGGATCTGGGAAGATGCTCTGAGATCAGTGCATGAAGTCCCAGGTGTTCCACATGCAGGGCCTCTTTGGAGGCAGTCTTGTCCTCTCGGCTCCCCTCTAAATAGTGACCAGCCACCAGACCGTCCCCTCTCTCCTCAGCACAGGTAGGCCTGTGCTGTGGTAGGGTGGGGCCTGAGTGCACCACTTTTATCTCCTGCTTCTTTGTCTCTAAAATGGGAGTAAAATGCCCACATCTGAGGGTCACTGTGAGGGTGGCATTGTGTACCCTTCTCCATGAGCTCAATCCTTGGCCTCAGATGCTGGCCTTAACCTCCCTCTCATGCTTTGGGCCTGAATGAGGGGACCCTCACCATTTTGGTACTCCACTTCCGCTCAGCACCAACAAGCTCAGAATTAGGCTTACCCCGGACCTGAGCCAGCATCTCCTCCCATCACCCCATTTCCTATTATTAGTACCAGGCTGAACACTCCTCTTCCTTCACTCCAAGCTCACCCATTCTCCCTTCAGAATTTCTCACACCCATTCCCTCCTTTCCAGGCCCATGGAAAAGGAGGTTGCTTTTCTGCACCCTGGTCTTTCTTTACTGTAGTCTGATGTTTAACAACAAACTGGCAAAAAACAGAGAGGTCTTTCAGTGGAAGACTAGTTTCATCACCTAGGATACAGACATACACCAGTGCACTAAAGGTCAGGAAACAAGAATGCAGAAGCTCTCTATGGGCAGCTGTGGACTGATTTCCAAGATATGTTGTTAAATGAAAAAAGAGAAGGTGTACCACAAGAGTGAATGCTATGCTGTTATGTGGGTTTAAAAAGGGGGTCGGGGGTAGCCATGCATAGTGGCATGTGTCTATAGTCCCATCTACTCAGGAGGCTGAGGCAAGAGGATTGCTTGAGCCCGGGAGTTCAAGGCCAGGCTGGGCAACATAGTAAGGTCCCCTTCCTCTCCAAAAATATGTGTGTGAGGGGTGTTGTGTGTGATCTTATATGGGTGCAGGAATCATTAGAAGGATGTGCAAGAGGCCAGCAACAGCAGGTGTCTTGGGGTGGGAACTGGGTGCCTTGGGGGCCAGGGGTGAGAGGAAGGTTTCTTTTTTACTTTATACCATTTTGTGTTGGAATGTTTGCTCTATTCTGTGTCCTGTGTTCCCAACAGTTTAAAATAGTCGTGTAGAACTGGTAATAGCATGGGAGCATTCTTATGCTACAACGTTAAGTGGGAAAATTGGAATATGAAAATTATAGAAAGAAGCACTCCCAAATAGTCAAAGAACTTGCCCTATGTGCTGGGGCTATGTAAATGTTGTTTTCTTTTTTCTTTATTTCTGAATTTCTCATCTGTTTCTACAATTTTTTTTTAAATTTTTAGACAGAGTCTTACTCTGTTGCCCAGGCTGGAGTATAGTGGCACGATCTTGGTTCATTGCAGCCTCCGCCTCCTGGGTTCAAGTGATTCTCCTGCCTCAGCCTCCCAAGTAGCTGGGATTACAGGTGCTTGCTGTCACACCCAGCTAATTTTTGTATTTTTAGTAGAGACAAGGTTTCACCATGTTGTACAAGCTGGTCTCGAACTCCTGACCTCAAGTGATCTGCCCGCCTCATTCTCCCTAAGTGCTGAGATTACCGGTGTGAGCCGCCGCATTCAGCTGTTCCTATAATTTTCAATAATAGGTGGACATTTCTCAAGGGAGGGAGCATAGGCAGGAGAGGTTTGTGGGAAAATCAGTTTGGTTTTGAACTTTGAATCTGAGATGCCTCTGGAATATCAAGTGGGCAGCTGGATAAAGGATTGGGAGCTGAGAGGGGAGATCTGGGCCAGGCCTTGGCATGGGGCTCTTTCATAAGAAATACAGGTTGGCCCAGCATAGTGGTTCATGCCTTTAATTCCAGCACTTTGGGAGGCCAAGGCAGGCGGATTGCTTGAGCTTGGGAGTTTGAGGCCAGACTAGGAAACAAAGCAAGGCCCCCATCTCTATACATACAATTTTTTTTTAATAACTGGGCATGGTGGCGCACGCATGTGGTTCCAACTGCTCTGGAGGCTGAAGCGGGAGGATCACTGGATTCCAGGAGTTCGAGGCTGCAGTGAGTCATGATCATGGCACTGCACTACAGCCCAGTCAACAGATTGAGACCCCATCTCTTAAAATAAAATTTTTAAAAAATTAAAAAAAGAAGGCCAGGCACGGTGGCTCACACCTGTAATCCCAGCACTTTGGGAGGCTGAGGTGGGTGGATCATTTGAGGTTAAGCGTTCGAGACCAGGTTGGCCAACACAGTGAAACCCCGTCTCTACTAAAAATACAAAAAAATAAACCAGGCATAGTGGCAGGCACCTATAATCCCAGCTACTAGGGAGGCCGAGGCACAAGAATTGCTTGAACCCGGGAGGCAGAGGTTGCAGTAAGCCGAGATCATCCCACTGCACCCCAGCCTGGGGTGACAGAGTGAGACCCTGTCTAAAAAAACAAAACAAACAAACAAGAAAAAAAAATTAGAAGAGGAACAACAACGACAGGTAGAGATGGCTGGTGGATACAATTCACTGTGGAAATCACCCTGAGTGAGAAGCGCAGGGGCTAAGGACCGGGCCCTGTGGTCAGTGTGTCACTGAAGGGTGACGGGGAAGGAGGAGCCTGTGAAGGAGACAAAGAAATAGCCAAGGGCTGGAGGATGGCCAGGAGAGACGCGGGATGGAAACCGAGGGGCAGCTTTTCCAGAACGGATAGTCACTAGCAGTTGTGTCAGGGGCATCAGAGAACTCTGGAAAGGTAAGGACTGAGCTAGACCCCTGGGACTTAGCAACTTGGAGGTGCCCATGATCTAGGTGAGAGCAGTGTCAGAGGAAGTCAGAGAAGTGTGGGGACTGAGGCTGATGTCAGTGAGCCAAGGTGGAAGTGGGACATGAAGAAGGAGAGACCACAGGAATGGACAGCCCTGGCAAGAAGCAGCACTGTGCTCACTGCGGGAGACTAGTGAGGGGCCCAGAAAGGGCTGCTTTTATTTTTTAAGGAGGGAGAGTCTTGAGTAACCAAATTTAGGCTCTAGTTCAAAGTGAACTGGGATTACAGAATGGACCCTGAAGAGAATGGAGACTCTGCCCCGGGCAGCTGGGAAGCAAGCTCTGCTGAGGCCCTTTCTTTCTCTTGTCCCTTCCCAGACCAATGCTGCAGGTGGTATCTGCACTTGCTCTGCTGTCATCTGTCACCAACTTCACTGTGGTGGGGAAGTCATCTGACAGAGAACACCAGAACTGGCTCAAGAAACCCTTTTCCTGCCCCGTGACTCCTCCTCCCCCCGGGTCTAGAAACACCTCCAGCACGGGTATGATGACATCATTCCGCCACTCCTGGGACTGAGATGCAGAGAGGGTCATGTACTGTCTAGACTGCTTGTCCAGTGGATCCTGAGAGAGACTGCCAGGCAGCTGGTAGGCCTGCAGGGATGGGCCCACACCACGGAGGAGAGTGCCTGGGGCATCAGCACCCCACTGCAGCATTGGGACTTTCTCCTGCCAGCAATCAAAAGATTTTCTATCTGTGAGATGGAGATTTATGGTGGAAGAGAAGTTATGTTTTGGATTAAGTGGGGACTGTCTAGGGAGGGGAGGGGAATAAAAGAGAAAAGAGGTGGCCCCAATTTTCTAAGGTAGGATAGAAAACTAAATAAGGTCCCTGTGGCCAATATCGTCTTACAGCCAGGAAACACCTCTGGGGCCTGCAGGATGTGACATGGCAGAAGAACAGGCAGCAGCTCGAGGCAGTGCTGCTGTGGAAAGGGGAGGCAAGTGCCGTTAAATTCCACTGTATGCCAACCACGAGGGCCTGCCCTGGGTCAGGTCCCTAATATGTGGAGACTCATCAATCCTCATGGCATCTGTGGTGGATGTAACTGTCCCCACTTCACAAATGGGCACACAGAGGCTGTGAGATCTTGGCTACCCACCCGAGGTCACATACCTGCAAAGAGGCAGATGTACCTCCCAGGCACCATGCAGATTGCCAAGGTCCTGCCATGCCCCTTGGGAGCATGCCCCTTGGGAACAGTCCTGGAGGTTTGTTTCTCTGCCTTCAGGGGCAGCATGCATCCCTGCTGGAAACTTAATGTCTGTGTCCCCCTGAATTCATATATTGAAACCTAATTCCCTAGGTGATGATATTAGGAGGTGGAGCCTTTGGGGGTGATTAGGTTATGAGGGTGGAGCCCTCATGAATGGGATTAGTGCCCTTATAAAAGAGGCCACATGCCAGGCACAGTGGCTCACACCTGTAATCCCAGCATTTTGGGAGGCTGAGGCCAGAGGATTCCTTGAGTTCAGGAGTTCAAGACCAGCCTGGCAACATAGTAAGACCCTGTCTCTACCAAAATTCAAAAAATTAGTTGGGCATGATGGTATGTGCCTGTAGTCCCAGCTATTCTGGAGGCTGAGGCAGGAGGATCACAAGCTCAGGAGACGGAGGCTGCAGCAAGCAGTGGTCACACTGCTGCACTCCAGCCTGGGCAACAGCGTGAGATCCTGTCTCAAAAAGATAAGAAGAAAAAACAAAAGAGGCTCCAGAGAGCTCCCTCACCTCTTTTACCATGTGAGGACACAGACGACCAAGTGGGCAGAGAGCAAAGTGGGCCTCAACAGAATTCAACCTTGCAGGGACCCTGATCTCAGACTTCCAGCCTCTAGAAGTGTGAGAAATAAATTTCTGTTGCTTGTAACCACCCAGTCTATGGTTTTCATTATGGCCTTCTGGACGGACTAAGGCAGTCCCCTTCAAGGAAGAGCCAAGTAAGTCCTGACCACTGCCTTGTAGAAATGGCTTTGGAGGCTGGTCCTGCTAGTACCATAACTCAAGGAAGAAGGATATTCTAGCTCTTCTAGGCCACTGGTTCTCAGCATGTGGACCAGCAGCACCTCTGAGAATTTGCTAGAAATATTTTGGATTTAATAGGTCTACAGTGGGGCCTGATGTTTGGCCTTTCCAGATGCTGCTGGTGCAGCTGACCTGGACACCACACTCTGACAACCACAGCCCTGGAGCCTAGATTAGACACTCTGAGCAAACTTTATCACCTGGGCCAAGAAACAGGCTTTGAAGGCCAGACAAAACCCACTAAGGACATGGCCTGCTCCCTCCTCTCCCTGGAGGAAGCTGAGCCAGGGCTCCTGCTGACTTCCTAAGGCTGTCTGGGCAAACCCTCATGTCCCCAGACCCCAAGGCCTGAGCACTGCTGACAGTGCCCTGTCACCAGCCCCAGGCCACAGTGAGCCACAAAAACCCAAAGTTGGAAGATGCTTGGGGCAGCAGCTGCGGTGCACACTGTACCAGCACCATCGCCAGAAAGTGGAAGGGACTCAAGTCCAAAACAGTTGCATTTCTGGCTGTCACCTAGCTACACCTCCTGATTTCCTGTTTGTGCCATCCCTTTGCCCAGAATGGCCTCAGCACTCTGCCCCTCATTCCTATTTCTGCCTGGATCCCGGGTTTTCAACAATGCCTCCTGCCTCAGCTGTCCCATCTCCCTTCTTTCAGCCATCCCACCCCAGGCTTCATTTACTTCCCATTCCCTTCACTGAAAACCATGCTCACTAAGGTTACTGGTTACCCCTTAACTACCAAATCCAATGATACCTTTTGGTCCTTATTTGATCTTTGTGTGTGTGTGTGTGGAAAATTTGGCACTGTTGATCACTGGGGATTACAAGTCTGTGTCAGACATCCTGAAACTCTCAGGAGATGAAGACATTTTCCTTGACCCTAGGGGTTCCTCCAGAGAAATCTGAGCAGCACTGCTGAGCTTAGCAGTGGGTGCTTGTTCGGAGGCTAGAACAATAGTGAAAGAATGAGAGTCTGCTCCCAGGTCAACTAGACCCAGGGGAGTATGATCATGCGGGTGGAAAGTTACTAGAAGGGAGTCGAAGCCAAGGTGGAATGACTAATCCAGCTGATACAGCCAAGGGGTGACTGCCACGTCCACATCCACTGTACTGGACTCCAGGCCCAGGGCAGGCTGAGGGCTGAGGAAGCCCCAGGGAGAGACTTTACTTCCCCCCAGAAGAGAGCAGCTGGACCATGGCCCAGCAGGAAGTAGCTTGGATTCTGAAAATCTGAGTGAGCTCAGAGAAGACTTCCCCAGGCTGAAATTGGCCAAAGGCCTTGGAGTAGGTCTGTATGATTCATAGAAAGAACAGAGAACCTCCTGAGTCTTCTGTTCAGCTCAGCATTCAACAAAACCACCCCTACCTTGAGGGCAAATCCCAAGCATATGTGTGTGATATAGGGGAGAGTGGGAGGCTGAATAAAATGTTGTGATTAGTGAGAAATAGAATTCTGTGGCCATGAAGCATTTATCCTAGTCCTCCTTCATCTTTCCCAGCATTGCTAAGGATGGTGCATCAGCCAATACACTCTCCAGGAATTTGTCCAGAGGACAGGGCCTACCAGAAGCCAGGAAACTGCTAGTGTTTGGCTGGGAAATGCTGAGGCTGGTTAATGATAAACCCAGCTCACTATTGTTTTTATCTTAACTGAACATTCCACTTCAAAGTTTTTTGACACCACTGATACATCTTTTTCCACTTCCTCCTCCTCTTCTTCCTCCTCCTCTTCCTCCTCCTCCTCTTCCTCCTCCTCCTCTTCCTCTTCCTTTTCCTCCTCTTCTTCTTCTTCTTCTTTTTTTTTTTTTGACGGAGTCTCGCTCCGTTGCCAGGCTGGAGTGCAGTGGTACGATATCTGCTCACTGCAACCTCCATCTCCCAGGTTCAAGTCATTCTCTTGCCTCAGCCTCCTGAGTAGCTGGAATTACAAGCACCCGCCACCATGCCTGGCTAATTTTTGTATTTTTAGTAGGGATGGGGTTTCACTATATTGGCCAGGCTGGTCTCGAACCCCTGAACTCAAGTCATCGGACCACCTCAGCCTCCCAAAGTACTGGGATTACAGGCATGAGCCACCACGCCCAGCCTAATGGCTACATTTTTAAATGATCATTTTTGTTATTCAGAGTGTTTTTTGTATTTGGACAAGAGACATGAGGCTGCTGATTTCTACCAATAGTATGAAGAAGAATACATCCCTTAACCAGAAGTCCAGTGGAGGGGGTCTAGTTCTGGCTCTGCCCTAACTCACTGTGCCATTGTAGCCAGCTCACTGCTCCTCTCTGGGGCTTGGCTGGACCATCAGTAATACAAAAGGGAGGCCCAAATGTCACTGAACTCCCTCCTGGTACCAACAGTCAAGGAATCCATGATTCTAATGGGTGATTCTGGGAGAGATACAAGCAGCAGGTGTGCACACATCCTTCCAGAGAGGGAGGCAGGATTTGAGGAGACACAGCTAATGTGGCCAGGGGGCAGACACATAGGCAAGCCCAGCTATGACGCAGGAGAGATGCTGGCTGGTGGTGGGCGGGGGAAGGGGCACCGGCGGACAGCAGCTGCGTGGCCTGCCCAGCACCTCTTCCCCTGCTTTTTGGCTAACAAGGCTTTAATTTCCCTTTGGGAAACAGCTTACATGCCCATCCACTGAACTCTGCCCTGCACTGTGGACACGCTAGTATTTTCTCACCTCCACGCTTTGCCCATGCCATTTCCTCTTCCTGCCTAGCTCAGTGTGTCCAAATCTCTTCTGTCCTAAACTCCATGTCAAATGCCACCTCCTCAAGGAGTCTCCCTCACGGTCTCTTGTTGGAAGAATCTCTCCTTATAGGCACTCCTCAGGCCCCTTCCTTTATTGCACTTGAACCCAGCTGCCTGGGGAGGCTGAACTGCAGAGTGTCGGGTGTGTGTGTGTTTGTTTTGTTGAGACAGAGTTCCGCTCTTGTTGCCCAGGCTGGAGTGCAATGGCGCGATCTCGGCTCACTGCAACCTCCGCCTCCTGGGCTCAAGCGATTCTCCTGCCTCAGCCTCCCGAGTAGCTGGGATTACAGGCATGCCACCACACCCCGCTAATTTTGTATTTTTAGTGGAGACAGGGTTTCTCCATGTCGGTCAGGCTGGTCTCAAACTCCCAACCTCAGGTGATCCGCCTGCCTTGGCCTCCCAAAGTGCTAGGATTACAGGCATGAGCCACCGTGCCCGGCTGAGTGTGTGTGTTTTAAAGTACGAGAAGCTGTGGGAACCTCCCTGCCTCCTGCCTGGGTGGACGCCGGAAGTCACCCTGAAGCAGATCTTACCTGTCTTTTCTGAAACCTCAGTACCCCTACACTGGTTATGCAAAGGTAAGGGAGCAGCTGCTCGTTACCCTAAAGGAATATGGTATTAGGGGCCTTTGCGGGACTGACATAGGTTCCCCCTCCCAATATTCTCCCTATACAGAACTGGTCTCAGAAAACATGATGGGCAAGTATGCCCAGGGGGCAAGAAGACTTCAGAGAAGATAGGAACCTGGGCCCCTCCCTTTCCTCCTAGGGCTCACAGTGTTAGACTGGACATTCCCTAGGGAGTCTGCTGGCACAAGAGACGCTAAGGCTCCAAGGGGAATTCACCAGAGGTCAGGGTCAGGGGTAGGCAGGAGGGTCTGAACTCATGACATGGCTCAACGCCAGTCCAGAAGTCCATAGCCAAGTCCACGGCTTGGGCCAAAAGTCTCCTGGGTCCAAGACCCCCAGCAGGTGGGGAGGCTCTGGGAACAGTGGCCAGCATAATGAAAAACAGCAGAAACCTCTGGAACCTGCACATGGGGTCTTGCATAGCAGCTCCATGGTGATGGTGGTCCCGGATGTACCAGAGTGGGTAGCCCTGATTTTCCTCTCAGTGCCATGCATCAGTGGCAGAAAACTGGGGCCAGCTACTGGGTGAGTGGGGCCCCAGGCCTCTCTCTTTTGCCTGGCAAGTGGAGCTTAAGCCTAGAGCAAGCTGGTCTTAGACAATTGGAGTGTAAGGCAGGCAGAGGAGGGCTACACTAGAGTTCTTACTAAACAAGGCATTTCAGTGCTTAAACAGTTAACTGGGGAAAAAAGAAATACAACCACAGCTCCACCCAGAACAGTAAAGGGTCCCACTGGCAGCGTCCTCATCCTTTGCACAGGCTGCTTTGTTTTTAAATTAGGGTTGAGGCTGCACCGTTAGACAGTAAGTTCTTTGAAACAGAACAGTGCCTTTATCTCCATTTCCCCTATAATATTTTGCAGTGCAGTAAATGCACAATAGATTTTTGTTGGAAGAAGGAGGATGGATGGAGGCAGGGAGGGAGGGAAAGTGGGATCACAGGTCTAGGAGGACACGAAGGAGGGAGCTATTGCAGCGGGACTAGTAAGGGCTGGCTTCCTGGCAGAGGTGGCCTGTGAGGGGCCCTGGAGGAGGAGCACCTGAGAGGATCATTTGAACCTAAGCCTTCCTGGAAACTGCTCTTTCTAAGCCCAGAGTCTCTGCAGCACATCAGGGGCTAAGGTCTCAGCAGGAGCTATCCCCATGACCCCTACCCCCACTTCTTGTCCTCAGCTACTCAGTAATTCTGTAATTTAGAGGGTCATCTCTAAGAAAAAAACATACAGAAATATCATGAGGCGAACATTGCTGGGCCCCTCCCAGGCCCCAGGCTTAAGGTTCACTAACTTCCCAGTACAGCGACCCCTGCCCATAGGACTCCCCCCTTCCACCTGGGCCCCCACCATGCCCAGACTCCCCTGTAGCTGGAGTCGCTGGGCAGCGGCTGCTAAAGGCCTCTGGGACCCTGAGTCAAGCTGACCTGAAAGGCAAAGACATTCTTGACCAGCGCCTCCCCAAACACGAAGCTGGAGCCAGCCTCCGTGTAGCTCAGGAAGATCTGAAAGAAAAATGCAAAACAAAAACAGGCAGTGAGGCTGGGAAGGGAGGAGGGAGGAAGCAGCGGCCAGAGACAGGTGGTTTGGCCCAGGGACGTAGTCCCCCCAGGCTCTTATCGGGGTGGGCACCACCTGGCAAGGAGTGTTAAAGCTACCGTCACGGGCACTCGCTCCTAAGCATATTTGCCAAAGAGACACCTTTTTGGTCAATTTTAAAGACATGCTCTGTAGGCTGGGTGCGGTGGCTCACACATGTAATCTCAGCACTTTGGGAGGCCAAGGCAGGCGGATCACCTAAAGTCAGGAGTTTGAGACCAGTTGGCAAACAAGGTGAAACCTCGTCTCTGCTAAAAATACAAAAATTACCCAAGCGTAGTGGTGGGCACCCGCAATCTCAGCTACTCGGGAGGCTGAGGCAGGAAAATTACTTGAACCCAGGAGGTAGAGGTTGCAGTGACCCCACTGCACTGCAGCCTGGGCAACAGAGCGAGACCCCATCTCAAAAAAAAATAAAAAGAAATGCTCTGACAGTTGTTAGGACAATAAAGAAGAGACAATGGAAGTAACCATGAGATATGTGAAGAAGGCAGTGCCTTTTGTGCCTGCTCAGGCCCCTGACAACCAACAGTAAAGCCTCCCCTCATCTTGTCCCCATCCCGGGCTTGTGGCCTTGGAGTCTGAGCCCAGCCACGCTTCTAGAGGAGACCTGTGTTATGTCCTGAACTTGCAATGTGACTGCAGGGGCAGCAAGTCATTTTTCTGGTTCAGGCCTCAGTGTTCCCATCTATAAAATGGGGACATGGCCAGAAAAGCCACTCTCTGTCTTTTCCTCCACACCCTGTGCAGTTACTCTCAGCGAGGCCAGCAGGTATGCACATTCCTGGACCGGCAGGGTTCTCATGCTCCCCCCTGCACAGAGCACAGGGAACTGCAAGCTGGTGAGAGGGAGGTAAGTAGATTAACCTATTTAACCTATGTCCTTGATAATTTATATTTTTTTAAGTGTTAAAAACACAAAAATTAGCCTGGTGTAGTGGCTCACACCTATAGTCACAGCTACTCAGGAGGCTGAGGTGGGAGCATCCCTTGAGTTCAGGAGGTCAAGGCTGCAATGAGCTAACATCAGGCCACTGCACTCCAGTCTGAGTGATGGAAGTGAAACCCTGTCTCAAAACTAAACTAAACTAAACTAATCTAAACTAAACTAAAATAAAATAAAAGAAGGTCAGCGTGGTGGCTTATGCCTGTAATACCAGCACTTTGGGAGGCCAAGGGAGGCAGATTACTTGAGCCCAGGACTTTGAGACCAGCCTTGGCAACATGGTGAAACTCTGTCTCTACCAAAAATAGAAAAATTAGCTAGTCTCATAACCTGGTTTCAAAATAAGTAAACAAATAAATAGATTTAAAAAATTTTAAGTGTTAAATAAAGGAGACCATTGGTTTGGACTGAGCTCCTGCACTTCGCCCAACAGACCAAACCAAAATGGAATCGCTCATGCTATAAAGTTCCACATCGCAAGTCAAAACTAAGCTGTCTCCTGATCTTCCAAAAAACCAGGATATGAGACATATAGCCAAATCCCCAAATGCAGCATGACAGGCAGTCCCCTCAGTTTTGACCTTTACAAGGAAAGTGACCTTGAAACAAGCAATCTGCTTTTTGTTTTCTGTTTCTGCTTTCTTCAGCCTTTCTCTGTCTATAAAGCCAACCTCCTCTGCTCAACTCATCGGAACACTCACTCTATTTTTATAGAATGAGGTGTTGTCTCGTTCTAAAATCACAAGTAAAAGCCAATTAAGATCTTTAAACTAAATTTGTTATAATTTTATTTTGACAAAAGTAAATCATGATAGTTGTACAACAGTGTGCATGAATTTAATGACACTTAAAAGTGGTTAAAATGGTCAATTTTAAGGCCGGGCGCGGTGGCTCAAGCCTGTAATCCCAGCGCTTTGGGAGGCAGAGACGGGCGGATCATGAGGTCAGGAGATCGAGACCATCCTGGCTAACATGGTGAAACCCCATCTCTACTAAAAAAAAACCACAAAAAACTAGCCAGGCGAGGTGGCGGGCGCCTGTAGTCCCAGCTACTCAGGAGGCTGAGGCAGGAGAATGGCGAAAACCCGGGAGGCGGAATTTGCAGTGAGCCGAGATCTGGCCACTGCACTCCAGCCTGGGTGACAGAGCGAGACTCCGTCTCCAAAAAAAAAAAAAAAAAAAGGTCAATTTTATGTTCTATATATTTTACCAAAATAAAAAACAAAATTGGTCGGGCACCGTGGCTCAAGATGAGATCACTTGAGACCAGGAGTTCGAGACCAGCCTGGCCAACATAGGGAGACCCTGTATCTACAAAAAAAAAAAAAGAAAAAAAGAAAAAGAAAAAACATGTTTTAATTAGCTTGGCATGGTGGCTTACACCTGTAGTCCCAGCTACTCAATACTGGGGAGGCTGAGGTGGGATGATCACTTGAGCCCAGGATGTCAAGGCTGCAGTGAGCCGTATTCACACCACTGCACTCAGCCTGGATTCCAGAGCAAGACTGTCTCAAAATAAAACAAAATGGGCCCAGGTGTGGTGGCTCATGCCTGTAATCCCAGCACTTTGGGAGGCCAAGGCAAGCAAATCGTCTGAGGTGAGGAGTTCGAGACCAGCCTGGCCAACATGGTGAAACCCTGTCTCTACTAAAAATACAAACATTAGCCGGGCATAGTGGTGGGTGCCTGTAATCCCAGCTACTGGGCAGGCTGAGGCAGGAGAATTGCCTGAACCAGGGAGGCAGAGGTTGCAGTGAGCCAAGATTATGCCACTGCACTCCAGCCGGGGTGACAAAGTGAGACTCTGTCTTGAAAAAAAAAAAAAAACAAACAGAATAAAAATGTATGACTTCAATACACATTATTTTTAAACACATACACACAGAAGTAAATCATTTGCAGATTTGGGGAGTTTTTTTTTTTTAGCACTTTTAACTATGACAATTTCCAAGTCACTGCTGATTGCAGACCCAGCCTCTGAAAAGACTACTCTATTGGGGCCTCAGTGCCAGGTGTGAGGGAAGTGGCAGCTGCACTGCCCGGGCCCCAGCTACCCACCTGGTCTGGGGCCCCCAGTCTACCCTACCCTCTGGGTCCCAAGCCTTCTCTATGGCCTCACTACCCACTTTTCCCCCTGCCAAGTGGCTTCTCCCCTACTCCCAGTAACCTAAGACGCTCTGGGAATCCAGGTCCCATGTACCTACCCGGATCTGCTCGCCCAGCCACTGGAACGCAATAAATCCTGGTTCTGTTCTGATGATGAGGAGTCCAAGTACAAACTGCAGTCCAAGTCCCCAAGACACGGCCCGCCAGGACACCTGCCACCCCACCCCACAGAAAGGTGAGTTCAGCTCCTTGAGGGATGGGCAGGGAGCTGGGTGGGGGTGAGAGCAGGGGGCACTGGCTGCCAAGGGAGCCCAGGAGCATTGGCCTGCCCAGAGGATGGGGCTGGAGCCAGATAGAGTACTAGGCCTGTTGCCAGTGGTCACACCCTCCCTGGGATTCAGAACAGGCCATGTGCTTGGTAGGAATGGACCTGGGCAGTGGGCAGGGGTGGGCCAAGATTCTAACCAAGAACTCAGGTGAAACTTGACCAGCCTTGGGCATGCCACGGCACTTCGTCTCCTGGTCATCACTGCCAGAGATGTGGCCTGGGGGTCTGGCCTCAGGATCAGCACCAGACTGCTCTGGGCCCAGCTCCTCTCCAGCTCGTGTGAACCCTGTCTGCCTGATCATCTCCAATCTCTCCTCCACAGGCTGGGCTCCCAGCCACCTCAACCCCAACTCTCTCCATGCCCACACACCCCACCCCTCCCAGAAGATGAGAGCTGGGCTCCTCAGGTTGCTGTTCCCTGATCAGCATTTAATAATTCCTTAGCAGCAAGTCCAAGCTCTGGTGTGCATCCTCCTGGGAGGCTTGGCGGTAGCCTGGGGAAGGTGGTAGCCACACTGTGAAACAGGCAGGGATCCTGATGCTACAGAGGCAGAGAGAGAAGGTTCCATCTGCCCATGGCAGGGACCTCCCAAATGGGTGCATGCCTGCCTTAGTATACATCAGAATTTAGTACACATCAGAATTTAGTACACATTAGAATGTAGTCTATATCAGAATTTAGTCTACATCAGAATTTAGTACACATCAGAATTGTTCTTGCTGACAGGATGATTGCTGCCCTTGCCCCTGAGTTTCTAACACAGTGGGCCTAGGGTGGGGCCTAAGAAGTTACACTTCTGGTAAGTTCCATGGAGGCACTGCTGCTGCTGGTCTGGGGCGCAGACTTTGAGAAGCACTATTTTAAGCTAATGATTCCAGGAAACCCTTGGCTCTGCAGACAGACTGGAGCTCTGGCCTGTGTTTTCCGTAGTTGGGGTGGAGGTAGTTCCTGAGCCTACAGACCTGAAGACCAGGATTAGACTGACCAGAGGACACGTCACCAAGGAAACAAATGTCCTGGTGGCAAATGTCTGAGTCTGGAGAGACACCCTGCTGGGGAGTTTGAAGACTTCTGCTTCACAGGAAGCCTGTCCTGATAGACACAGGTCTTCTCCAGGCCCTGAGCCTCCAGGGCTCTCCCAACAGGAGCATCTGCTTATACCCCAGCTTCCAGATCCAGCCTAGGGGCAGAAGAGAGAGGCAAACACTTCCAGCCCTGGGCCCCACAACTGGCACTCACTGCGCAATGATGCTTTGAGCAGGCAAAGAGGAGAGCAATGAACACGCAGATTCCTGCGAAGGACACCAGTTGCTCAGGCCGCCGGGAGGTGTCCAGAGACAGCCACAGGACCAGGCCCAGGAAAGCAGCAAGAGCTAGGCCCCTGAAGGCAAGAGGCAGAAAGCCATCACCCTCAGCATGTATCCCCACCCCACCCACACACAATAGCACCCAGCAACCCAGAGAAAAGGTGCTCAGGGCTGGGAGGAGGAGAAAGAGCACAGCACAGTGGAAAGAGCACCAGCTCTGGAACCACATGCTGGGAAGAGCTGAGCTCGCTGTGTGACCTCAGGCAGATCACCTTGCCTCTCTGAGTCTAGTTTCCTCATGGGTCAAATGAAGCCAGAGACCCTTCATTTCTCAAGGTTGCCAAGAGGATTATATAGGGGGATGTATGTACCAAGCTGAGCATAGTGACAAGCACCTGGCTCTATCCAGCTACAGGAATCTCATCACTGCAGTGATGCTCAGCTCAGCCTCTGACCTTGTGGGAGAAAGGACCTGTGCCGCCCAGGACTCAACACTATCGGCCATGACTGCAAAATGCCTAGAAGCATGTGATGTGAGTTTGGACCTCCGAGCTGAGCACCTGAGACCAAGGGAGACCCAAGGAAGGGATCTAACCTTAACAGCAACACTTCCCTCCCTGGGGCTAGGATTTGTTTGTCCAGGATGCAGCCTGAAGGGTGGGAGAGCCCAGGTTTTGGCATCAGGTGTTCAAGATCTCACCCCAATCCGGTCATCAGTTCAATCCAGTCATCAACTCACTGGGTACTACTAATGACAGTTAATGTTCCACTGAGCACCTATTATATGCCAGGTACTATACCAATGCTGAGAGACACATTCTTTTGATAGAGATGAGGAAACTGAGGCACAGAGAGGTTAAATAACTGGCCCAAGGCCACTCATCTAGAAAGTGGCAGAGTTGAGATTTCAACCCAGGCACTCTGGAAGCAAGGTCTATTCACTTTACAGTTTTATCCAGGCAGTTCCTAACTAGTAAGCAGGAGACCAAAGATCTGAACTCAAGCAGGCTAATTCCAGAGCCTACTGCTTTTCTTTCTGCTCATGTTTTTAAACTCTTCTCATTCCAGTTCAATGTGCACAATCTTTGCCTTGTTTGTGTGCCAACTGTACCTCTCTTTACTTACTATTTCTCTTGAGGTTAACTGACTTTATAAGAACTCAAATATGGCTGGGCACAGTGGCTCATGCCTGTAATCCCAGCACTTTGGGAGGCCAAGTTGGGTGGATCACCTGAGGTCAAGCATTCGAGACCAGCCTGGCCAACATGGTGAAACCCATCTCTGCTAAAAATCCAAAAATTAGCCGGGAGTGGCGGTGGGTGCCTGTAATCCCAGGTACTTGGGAGGCTGAGGCAGGAGAATCACTTGAATCTGGGAGGTAGAAGTTGCAGTGAGCCGAGATCGTGCCACTGCACTCCAGCCTGGGTGATAGAGCAAGATGTCAGCTCAAAAAAAAAAAAAAAAACAACTTAAATGCTAGTTTCAGATTTTTATTTTTAACAGCTTTATTAGGGGTATGGTTGATACATAATCAATTGCACATATTGGAGGTGTTCAATTTGATACGTTTTGGCATATGCATACTCTTTGAAACCACCACCGCAATCAAGAGACTGAACGTATTCATCATCCCTTTTGTAATTTCTTGCCTCCCTCCCTGTTCCCAGGTAACAGTTGACATGTTTTCTGCCACTAGATTAGTCTGCATTTTTTTTTTTTTTTGAGACAGAGTCTCATTTCATCGCCCAAGCTGGAGTGCAATGGCATGATCTCGGCTCACTGCAACCTCCACCTCTGGGGTTTAAGCGCTTTTCCTGCCTCAGCTTCCCAAGTAGCTGGGACTACAGGGATGCAACACCAGGCCCAGCTAATTTTTGTATTTTTAGAAGAGATGGGATTTCACCATGTTGGCCAGGCTGGTCTTGAATTTCTGACCTCAAGTGATCTGCCCGTTTCAGCCTCCCAAAGTGCTGGGATTATAGGCGTGAGCCACAGCACCCCACCTAGTTTGCATTTTTAAGAATTTTATATAAATTTTTTAAAAAGAAAAGAAAGAAGTTTATATAAATAGAACCATACAGTACTTGTCCTTTTTTGTTTGACTTCTTTCACTTAGTGTAATTATTTTGAGATTTATCTAGGTTTCTGCATGATTCACTAGTCCATTCCATCTTATTGCTCAGTAGTATTCCATTATATGGATATACCACACTTTGCTTATCAATTCACCTATTGATGGACATTTTGTTGATTTCCAGTTTTTGGCTATTGCAGATAAAGCTGCTATGAACATTCAAAACTTCATGTGCAAGTCTTTGTGTGGATATATGCTTTTATTTCTCTTGGGTAAATGCCTATAAGTAAAATAGGTAGATTATATGATAGGCCTGGAAACTGCCAATCTGTTTTCTACAGCAATTGCACAATTTTATATTCCCACCAGCAGTATAAAAAGTTCAGTTCCTCTATATCCTTGCCAACACTTGGTATGGTTAGTCTTTTGAATTCTACCCATTCTACTCAGTATATGGTAGTATCTCTTTCTGTTTTTAACTTGCATTTCTCTACTGATAAATGATGTTGAGCATCTTACCATGTACTTATTTGCCACTTAGGCATATTCTTTAAATGTCTGTTCATATCTTGAGCCTTTTAGTGTTTTTTGTTTGTTTGTTTGTTTGTTTTTGAGATGGCGTATTGCTCTGTCACACAGGCTGGAGTGCAGTGGCACGAGATCTTGGCTCACTACAACTTCCACCTCCTGGGTTCAAGCAATTCTCCTGCCTCAGTCTCCTGAGTAGCTGGGACTACAGGTGCCTATTACCATGCCTGGCTAATGTTTGTATTTTTAGTAGAGACAGGGTTTCACCATGTTGGCCAGACTGGTCTTGAACTCCTGACCTCAGGGGATCCGCCCACCTTGGCCTCCTAAAGTGCTAGGGTTATGGGCGTGAGCCACCATGCTTGGCCTTGAGCTCATTTTTAAATTGGGTTATTTTTCTTATTAAAGATTTATGACAAGGCCAGGCGCTGTGGCTCTGTCTCCCACGTTCAAGCGATTCTCCTGCCTCAGCCACCTGAGTAGCTGGGACTACAGGTGCATGCCACTATGCCCAGTCAGCTAATTTTTGTATTTTTAGTAGAGATGGGGTTTCACCATGTTGGTGAGGCTAGTCCCAATCTCTTGACCTCGTGATCTGCCTGCCTCAGCCTCCCAAAGTGCTGGGATTACAGGCGTGAGCCACCACACCTGGCCTAAGTTGATTAAATTTTAATCAACTTTTTCCTTCCTTCCTTCCTTGCCTTTCACCCTTCCCCTTCCCTTTTCCCTTCCCCTTCCCTTTCTGTCTGTCTTTTTTGAGACAGGGTCTGTTTTGTTGCCCGGGCTGGAGTGCAGTGGCATATAGGTATATTGTGCATAGCTCACTGCAGCCTCAACCTTCTGTGCACAAGCAATTCTCCTACCTTAGCCTCTCAAGTAGCTGGGATCACAGGTGCACACCACCATACCTGGCTATTTATCTATTTTTTTGTAGAGATGGGGTCTCATTATGTTACCCAGGCTGGTCTCAAACTCCTGGGCTCAAGCAGTCCTCCTACCTCAGCCTCACAAAGTGCTGAAGCATTAGCCACCACACACCTGACCCCATTTCTTTTTGTAGAACCAGGTTTCTGTCTAGTAGCATTTTCCTTCTCTTCAAAGAATTTCCTTTAACATTTCTTTCTTTCTTTTTTCCTTTTCTTTTTTTTGATACAATGTCTCCCAGGCTGGAGTGCAGTGGCGTGATCTCAGTTCACTGCAACCTCCACCTCCCAGGTTCAAGCAAGTCTTGTGCCTCAGCCAACCAAGTGTAATAGCTGATACTACAGGTGCATGCCACCACGCCTGGCTATTTTTTTTTTTTTGTATTTTTATTAGAGACAGAGTTTCAACATATTGCTCAGGCTGGTCTTGGACTCCTGAGCTTAAGTGATCTGTTCAACTTGGCCTCCTAAATTGCTGGGATTATAGGCATGAGCCACAACACTGGCTTCTCTCTCTTTCTCTCTTTTCTTTTCTTTTCTTTTTTCTGTAGCATCTCCCTCTATCGTCCAGGCTGGAGTCAGTGGCATGATCCTGGCTCACTGCAGCCTATGTCTCCCAGGCTCAAGCGATCCTCCTTTCTCAGCCTCCTGACTAGCTGGGACTACAGGTGTGTGCCACTCCCTTAGCATTTCTTGTAGCGTAAGTCTGCTTTTTATGTCTGAAAAATTATTTCAGCTTTTGTATGACTGAAAGAATTCTTATTTCCTCTTCTCTTTTGAAATACATTTCACTGGTAAAGAATTGTAGGTTGACAGCCTTTTGGGTATTTACTATTGTTGTTGTTGACTATTTCACTATTTTCTCACTCATTTTTGACAAGAAGTCGGCTAGTAATCCACCTTTCTGCTCCTCTGCACATGTCTTTTTTCTCTAGTTGTTGTTAAGGTTTTATCACTGATCTTAAGTAATTTGATTATTCCCTCGGTATAGTCTTCATGTTTCTTGTGCTGGGGGTTCATGAAGTTTCTTGAATCTTTGGGTGTCCAATTGTCATCCTATTTGGATTTTTTTTGGACATAATTTCTTCAAATATTTTTTTCTGCCCTCTTTCTCCTCTGGAGACTTCAACTGTGTATAGTCAACTGAAGTTATGCTGTGGTTAACTGATGCTCTGTTTGAATTTTTTCAGGTTTTGTCTTTAAGATGTTAGGCAGGGCCTGAGAAGCATTTATTGTAGAGTTGATTTTTTTTTTCTCTGCTACTGAGCCAAAACCTTCTTACTACGCTAAACAATGCCCTGTGGATTATGAGGTTTTTTTCACCTGACTGTCGGGAATAGACACTATTCCTGGCCCTGTGTGATTCCAGGTATGATTCCCTCTTCTCCTTTTGGGTGGTTCTTTCCTAGTACTAGGGTAGTTTCCTCATCTGTATTCTCTGAGCAGAACTCAACTGCATGTTCAAAGAGGATTCTCTGCATAGCTCTGGACTTTGCTCTGTGATCTCTCAGCTGTGTCTCTGTGCTCTGCAATGTGAACCCTGCCTGCCTTGGCTTCCCTAGATTTCCAGCTCTGTCTCTTCAACTTAGGGAATCTGCTGGTGTCCCACCTCAGTTTTCCTTCCCTGTGCTGTGGTCTGGAAACGCTCTCCAGGCAGTCAGCTGGGGAGAACACAGGGCTAACCTCATTTGTTTCCTAATTCTCAAGGATCAGTGTTCTTTATTGACTGATGTCCAACATCAAAGAGCTCTTGTCTCATGTATTTGTTCCAGTTTTTTAGCTGTTTCAACTGGGAGGATAAACCTGGTCTCTGTTACTCCATCTTAACTGGGAGCCAAAATCAAATGCATGCAGTTTTTTTTTTTTTTTTTTTTGAGATGGAGTCTTGCTCTGTCACCCAGGCTGGAGTGCAGTAGCGCTATCTTGGCTCACTGCAAGCTCCACCTCCCAGGTTCACGCCATTCTCCTGCCTCAGCCTCCAGAGTAGCTGGGACTACAGGCGCCCGCCACCATGCCCGGCTAATTTTTTTGTATTTTTAGTAGAGATGGGGTTTCATCGTGTTGACCAGGATGGTCTCGATCTCCTGACCTCGTGATCTGCCTGCCTCAGCCTCCCAAAGTGCTGGGATTACAGGCGTGAGCCACCATGCCCAGCCAAATGCATGTATTTTTTAACAGCTTTATTGAGACAAAATTTACATGCCATACAATTTGCCCATTTACAGTGTATGGTTCAAGGATAGAAGTTCCTCACAAAACTAAAAATAGAAGTACCATATGATTCAGTAATTCCTCTACTGGGTATATGCGCAAAAAAAAAAAAAAAAGGAAAAAAGGAAATCAATATATTGAAAAGACATCTGCACTCCATGTTTATTGCAGCATGATTGACAACAGCCAAAATATGGAATCAACCTAGGTGCCCATCAACAGATGAATGGATAAAGAAAATGTGGTATATATACACAATGGAATATCATTCAGCCATAAAAAAAACTATGAAATCCTGTTACTAGCAGCAACATGGACAGAATTGGAGATCATTATGTTAAGTGAAATAAGCCAAGCACAGAAAGACAGATATTGCATGTTCTCACTCATATGTGGGAACTTAAAAAGTAGATCTTAAGAAGATAGACAGTAGTTTGGTAGTTACCAGAGACTCTGAAGGGGAGGAGGGAGGTGGGATGACAAGAAGTTGATTAATGGGTACAAATATATAGTTTGAGAGAAGAAATAAGACCTAGTGACAGATAGATGAGTAAGGTGGCTACAGTGTACAATATATTGCATATTTCAAAATAGCTAGGAGAATTTGAATAGTTCTAATATAAAGAAAGACAAATATTTAATTTGATGGATATCCGAAGTACACTGATTTGATCTTTACAAATTATATGAATGTATTAAATTATCACATGTACCCTGAAATTATGCACATTTATTAGGTTGGTGCAAAATTTATTGCATAACGGCAAAACCACAATTACTTTTGCACCAACTTAATAATATTATGCAGCAATTTTTTAAAGTGTATTTTTGTTTGTTTGGTTCGTTTTTTTTTTTTTTTTTCTTTTTTTGAGACAGAGTCTCACTCTGTCACCCAGGCTGGAGTGCAGTGGTGCAACCTCAGTTCACAGCAACCTCCGCTTCCCAGGTTCAAGCGATTCTCCTGCCTCTGCCTCCTGAGTAGCTGGGATTACAGGTGCGTACCACCACACCCAGCTTTTTTTTTTTTTTAAAGACAGAGTCTCACTCTGTTGCTCAGGCTGGAGTGCAGTGGCATGATCTCAGCTCACAGCAGCCTCCGCTTCCTGGGTTCAAGTGATTCTCCTGTCTCAGCCTCCCGAGTAGCTGGGACTATAGGCGTGCGCCACCACACCCAGCTAATTTTTTGTATTTTTAGTAGAGACAGGGTTTCACTATGTTAGCCAGGATGGTCTTGATCTCCTGACCTCATGATCCACCTGCCTCAGCCTCCCAAAGTGCTGGGATTACAGGCTAGAGCCACCACACCTGGCTAAAAGTGTATGGTTTAATGGTTTTTAGTATAGTTACAGATTTGTGCAACCATTATCATAATCCTAGGATATTTTCATCAGCCCAAAGAGAAACCCCAAACCACTGGCAGTCACCACCTCCTTTTCCCATCCACCCTAGCAATCACTAATCAACTCTCTGTCTCCACAGATTTGCCCATTCTGGACATTTCACATAAATGGAATCATGCAGTATATGGTTCTTTAAAACTGGCTTCTTTCACTGAGCATGATGTTCTCAAGGTTTATCATTATTGTAGTATTTATCAATACTACATTCCTTTTCATAGCCAAATAATATTCTATTGTATGGATATATAGATTTTCTTTATCCATTTTCCAGTTGATGAACATATGTGTAGTTTTCACTTTTTGGCTATTATGATTAATGCTATATGAAGATTTGTGCACAAGTTTTTATGTGGACATATATTTTCATTTCTCTTAGGTATATACCTAGGAGTAGAATTTCTGGGTCATATGATAAGTCCATGTTTAACATTTTGAGGAACTGCCTAACCATTTTCTTTTTTCTTTCTTTCTTTTTTTTTTGAGACAGAAAAAGAAAAAAAGGTTGCTCTTGTTGCCCAGGCTGGAGTGCAATGGTACGATCTCGACTCACTGCAACCTCTGCCTTTTGGTTTCAAGCAATTCTCCCGCCTCAGCCTCCCAAGTAGCTGGGATTACAGGTGCCCACGACCATGCCTGGCTAATTTTTGGATTTTTAGTAGAGACAGGGTTTCACCATGTTGGCCAGGCTGGTCTTGAACTCCTGACCTCGTGATCCTCCCGCCTTGGCCTCCCAAAGTGCTGCAATTATAGGCATGAGCCACCATGCCCGGTCAGCCATTTTCTAAAGCAACTGCACTGTTTTGCATTTCTGCTCAGGGTTTCAATTTCTCCACATCTTTGTCAACACTTGTTATCATCTATCTTATTGATTATGGCCATCTTATTGTGGCTTTGCTTTGCATTTCCATGATGGCTACTGATGTTGAGCACATTTTCATGTGATTTTTGGCTATAGCAAAAATCTTCAAATGGGTTGTCTTTTTATTCTTCAAATGGGTTGTCTTTTTATGGTTGAGTTGTAATTCTGCATACAGTTTCTTTATGCAGACATATGATTTGTACATCTTTTCTCTCATTTCGTGAGTTGTCTTTTCACTTTTTTGATAGTGTGCGTTGCATCAAAAAGTTTTTAGTTTTTATGAAGTCCAGTTTATCTGCATGCATTTTTTTAAAGGAAACTTCGTATCAGTCCCTCAAGTGGAAAACCATTATCAATGACTTGTCATAGAAAACCATCGTAAAAATAAATCACAAATGTATTTAATAAAGGGAAGTCAAATGTAACAGTAAGTGTACTTATAAATAAAATTTTAAATGTGTTCATCCACAGGCTGGCTCAAATCATTTTGCTGTGGTATGCGGATCTCACTTTGGGAAACTGAGAGTCACCCCTGTACCCCTGCATCCCCCTGACTTAGTCTTTGGGTATCTTTGGACACCAGCTTCTTCATCAACAGAATAGAGTACTGAAATAGATTGGTGGTCTTCAGATTTTTTTTTTAAGCCATAGAAACCGTTTTTTCTCCCCCAGCCAATTTTTTTTGCGAACCTTGGCTTACAAAACACATAAGACTCTGCTGGCTACATCAGAATTCCCTGGAGGCTAATGAAAAATACTAGCACCTCGACCCCAATCGAGCCTGCTGAATCCCACTCCAGGGATGGCCCCTGCGGCTTTTTGTCTTACACTGCCCAGGTGATCTCAGAGAGGTACTGATTTGGGCCCTCCTTGCTCCAGGAGCTGGGATCCCTGAATGGAGGAAACTGTTGAGTTCAGTTTTCATCCACCATAGTCACCTGCTATAACTGGGACTAAGAACTGGTGAAACACCACAAAGATGCTGCTATGTTTGAAGTCACCCACCAGTTCCTGCCCTGGGGCCCTGGAGAGTTCTCCATGACACAGAGCCTTCCTCCTCCTCCAGCCCTGGCCATAACCCTGGAGCCAACCCCTCAGCTCACAGGCCCTCCCTTGCCCTGCCTCAAGGCTGTGAGCTCACTCACCTCTTAAACCAGAGCAGCAGGTGAGGATGGCCCTGAGGCTTGAGAAACCTCCTTAGCTTTGGTCCCAGAAGCCATTTCAGCAGGCGGTGGCCCAGGAACGTGAGGACCACACAAGTGAGGACAAACAGAGCCAGGGCCCTCTGGAAATCCAGGAGGCAGGCCACCAGCAGGAAGGCAGCGAACGCTGGGGGACGAGAGAGAGGAGGGGTCAACGGCCAGGACACCACCTCTTCAGGTCCCTGCAGGCCCGCCCACGGACTCCACCTTACTCCACCCAGATCGTGGAGGGCAGGAAACTCACCCAACCTCACTGAGCCTATTTCCTCATCTGGAAATGGAAACAACCATCACTACTGTGTCAAAAGTAGTTAGGAGTTACTGGCAGAAGGCGTTGTGAAAGGGCCTTATCAACTGTAAAGTGCTTACCAAATGTGAGGGAGATGTGTAAGGAGGCCGTGAAGCCAAACAGCAAGAGGTGCTGGGCATCAGTGGAGGATCTGCTGTGGTCCAGCGCCATGCTAGGCCCGTGGAGGAAGGAGATGAGCCCATCAGCTACTCCATGAAGGAGTTCACATATGTGTGCTGGGACTGCGTTCTGAAATGTTCATCAATGACCGTGCTTCCTGGAGTTTCCTTTCCCCTTTTGCCCTTCTCTCCTTTGAGCCACTCAGCCAGTACATGCTTATGCCTCAGAAAGGCGCGTGAGAATGGATAGCTGAGGGGGCGATGTCTCTCCCTAGATTTTTTTTTTTTTTTTGAGACAGGGTCTCACTTTGTTGCCCAGGCTGGAGCACAGTGGTGCTATCTCGGCTGACTGCAACCTCCGCCTCCTGGGTCGAAGCAATGCTTCTGCCTTAGCCTCTCGAGTAGCTGGGATTACAGGTACCCACCACCAAGGCTGGCTAATTTTTGTATTTTTGGTAGAGACAGGGTTTCATCATGTTGCTCAGGCTGGTGTTGAACTGGGCTCAAGTGATCCGCCCACCTCAGCCTCCCAAAGTGCTGCGATTACAAGTGTAAGCCATTGTGCCTGGCCTCTCCCTGGCTTTTGAATTTCAGAATCCAGGATCCTCAAAGAATGGAAAGGATGCTTAACCATGGATAAAAAATGTGATCTGAAACATCACGAATAAAGGTAAGTTCTACCCAACCGCTCTGCTACCAGGCAATATTAAGGACAATGGTATCACAGAGAAAGCGCCTGAGCCTGGCAAGGCTGCCAAGCCAGGTGTGTTTGCAGCATTGCAAGCAGTGAAGTCTTGTGCCTGGCTTCCTGGTGGAGCCCCAGGGAGGTCCCAGGACTGCAGAGAGAGGAATGCCCACACGGTGCATGGCAAGCCAGTGAGACTCTGCAGGCACCAAAACAGCAGAAGTGGTCTCCATGAGAGGCCTGAAGAGGAGAGAGGTGGGAGACCAGAATGAGCCCACCATGGGGAAGAGGGCGTCGCCATGGTCACCTGCAAGGATGGAGGACCCAGGACCAGCTGGAGAAGTGGACAAGTCAGGAGGCACTTGAGGAGTAATAATAGATAAGCCCACCCTGGTGACCCCCAGAGAAAGGGATGAAGGGAGATTCCAACTGGACAGAAATTGAGTTCCCATCACTCACTGGAATGATAAAATTGAGGGAGAAGATAAGTTGAGTTATAAAAAATAAAATGACCTTTCTCTCACATGGAAGCTGGTGGGCCGGAGTTCCTACCTGAATGGGTGTCATTGAGACACACAGGTGGAGCCCCACAGAGTGGTGCTGGGGCTGCTGGCACTGGCCGTGGGGGTTCAGGGGAGGGGGACCTGGCCAGGGAGAGGATCCGTGGTCGCCAGGAGGTGAGCTTAGCACTTCAGGTGCACTTTCACAATGAATCCTCACAAGACCCCTACAAGGTGGGGTCTACAGTGATGCCCACTTGGAGAGCGAGGCCTCTGAGGCCAGCCAAGATGAGTGCCTCACACAGGGAGGGCATGGGGCTAGGAGGCCAAGAAGGTCTGTGCACCTCAGGTCCTGTGCTTTGTGGTTGAGGCGGGCCAGGAAGGCTGGGGGAGTCTGGGCAGACCAGGACAGGGACTTAGGGAGGGGGGGCAGTATGGAGGAGTCCTCCAGGCAGGGCACAAGAACAGTAGTACTTTTGGAAGTATTTTATTCATCTAGGATCCATTCACAGGGATTGGTTTGGGGACGGGCAGGACCTGAGCTAAGCTCCTTGAAGACCTCCCTGGGACTTTGACTGGAACAGCCAGCAAGAGGCAGCCCCTTCTTCTAAGACTGGGGACACCAAGGCCATCCTTGTTAGTCTGGTGCCAGGGCTGTCACTGTACCCATGGAGAAGGCCTACCTGAGGTGAGCAAGCCACTGTCACAGATCAGGAGCCAAGTCCTGAGAATATGAGCTTCATTTCTCTATCACAGCTATTCCCAGAACGTCTGTGAACAGCCTCCCCAGGAAAGAGATGATGTAATAAAGATATTGAAAAGCCAGAGAAATCAAAGTCACCCAGAGACAGTCACTGCTGACCATTGCAAGGGATCATTTAATGATTCAGTTTGCATTCCTGAAAGCCATGGCAAATGTGGAAATAGGATGAGAGGGATAATTTTCATTCTCTACTGGAGAGAATTCAATTGTTCTTCAAGAGAAACAAATTGGATCTGAGTGAAGGAGGCAGTCAAGGAAACAGAGACAGTCCTGGCTTCAGACCCTGCCAAAGGTGGACATCACCATCTCTAGGAGGAAGCTGTGAGGAAGCTGTGAGGGACATGGACCCACCCCATCTCAGCAGATGACCCTACTTTAAAGTTCACCAAGCACACCAGGTCATTGCTGTCACCTCTCTCACTGTCTCTCCCCTCCAGAGCACCTATAATGAGCTCTGCATCTGTACCCATCCTCCTTTTTCTTTTTTCAAAATTTATTTTTATTTTAAAAATTTTTTGTAGAGGTTGGGTCTTGCTGTGTGGCCCAGGCTGGTCTCGAACTCCTGGGCTCAAACAATCCTCCCACTGCAGCCTTCTGAAGTGCTGGGATTACAGGCATGAACCACCTGCCATGCCTGGCCCCTCTTTAATTCCAACCTGTCAGGATGAGGTGAACTTGCTCCTGAAAAGACCCACCCCTCCCCATGGGGTGGGGAGCTCTTCTACTCTGTGCCAGGGGACCTTGCTCCATCGGTCATCTCTTCATCTCCCATTCCTTCATGTTCCTTCTACAAACTCCCCACCTCAGCTCCTATACACAAAGTGTCTCCTGCCCCAAACTCATGCCCATCCTTGACACTTGGTCACATGCTGCCCATTCATCCTCCCCACCTGACCTCATAAAAATTGATCAAGTCTGGGCGCAGTGGCTCATGCCTGTAATCCCAGCACTTTGGGAGGCTGAGGCAGGTGGATCACGAGGTCAGGAGATCAAGACCATCCGGGCTAACACGGTGAAACCCTGTCTCTACTAAAAATAAAAAAAATTAGCCAGGTGTGGTGGCAGGCACCTGTAGTCCCAGCTACTCGGGAGGCTGAGGCAGGAGAATGGTGTGAACCCTGAAGGCCGAGGTTGCAGTGAGCAGAGAGAGCACCACTGCACTCCAGCCTGGGCGACAGAGCAAGACTCCATCTCAAAAAAAAAAAAATAAAGGTTGGTTCCAAGATGGCCGAGTAGGAACAGCTCCAGTCTGCAGCTCCCAGCATGAGCGATGCAATAGACGGGTGATTTCTGCATTTCCAACTGAGGTACCGGGTTCATCTCACTGGGGCTTGTCAGTCAGTTGGTGCAGCCCACTTAGCAGGGCGGGGCATTGCCTTGCCCAGGAAGAGCAAGGGGTCAGGGAATTCCGTTCCCTAGCAAAGGGAAGCCATGACAGACGGTACCTGGAAAATAGGCACACTCCCACCCTAATACTGTGCTTTTCCAATGGCCTTAGCAAACGGTGCACCAGGAGATTATATCCCATGCCTGACTTGGAGGGTCCCACACCCACGGAGCCTCGCTCACTACTAGCACAGCAGTCTGAGATCGAAATGCAAAGTGGCAGCAAGGCTGGGGGAGGGGCGTCGTCCATTGCTGAGGCTTGAGTAGGTAAATAAAGTGGTCCAGAAGCTGGAACTGGGTGGTGCCCACCACAGCTCAAGGAGGCCTCCCTGCCTCTGTAGACTCCACCTCTGGGGGCAGGGCATAGCTGAACAAAAGGCAGCAGAAACTTCTGCAGGCTTAAACGTCCCGTCTGACAGCTTTGAAGAGAGTAGTGGTCCTCCCAGCACAGAGTTTGAGATCTGAGAATGGACACTCTGCCTCCTCAAGTGGCTCCCTGACTCCCAGTACCCTAACTGGGAGACACCTCCCAGTAGGGGCCAACTGACACCTCCTATGGCTGGGTGCCCCTCTGAGATGAAGCTTCCAGAGGCAGGATCAGGCAGCAACATCTGCCGTTTTGCAATATTTGTGGTTCTGCAGCCTCTGCTGGTGATACCCAGGCAAACAGGGTCTGGAGTGGACCTCCAGCAAACTCCAACAGACCTGCAGCTGAGGGTCCTGACTGCTAGTAGGAAAACTAACAAACAGACAGGACATCCACACCAAAACCCCATCTGTACATCACCATCATCAAAGACCAAAGGTAGATAAAACCACAAAGATGGGGAGAAACCAGAGCAGAAAAGCTGAAAATTCTAAAAATCAGAGTGCCTCTTCTCCTCCAAAGGAATGCAGCTCCTTGCCAGCAATGGAACAAAGCTGAATGGAGAATGACTTTGATGACTTGAGAGAAGAAGACTTCAGACAATTGGTAATAACAAACTTCTCTGAGCTAAAGCAGGATGTTCAAACCCATCGCAAAGAAGCTAAAAACCTTGAAAAAAGATTAGACGAATGGCTAACTAGAATAAACAGTGTAGAGAAGTCTTAAATGACCTGATGGAGCTGAAAACCATGGCACGAGAACTATGTGATGTATGCACAAGCTTCAGTTGCCGATTTGATCAAGTAGAAGAAAGCGTATTAGTGATTGAAGATCAAATGAATGAAATGAAGTGAAAAGAGAAGTTTAGAGAAAAAAGAGTAAAAAGAAACGAACAAAGCCTCCAAGAAATATGGGACTATGTGAAAAGACCAAATCTACATCTGATTGGTGTACCTGAAAGTGACAGGGAGAATGGAACCAAGTTGGAAAACATTCTTCAGGATTTTATCCAGGAGAACATCCCCAATCTAGTGAGGCAGACCAACTTTCAAATTCAGGAAATACAGTGAATGCCCCAAAGACACTCCTCGAGAAGAACAACTCCAAGACACATAATTATCAGATTCACCAAAGTTGAAATTAAGGAAAAAATATTAAGGGCAGCCAGAGAGAAAGGTTGGGTTACCCACAAAGGGAAGCCCATCAGACTAACAGTGGATCTCGCAGCAGAAACCCTATAAGCCAGAAGAGAGTGGGGGGCAATATTCAACATTCTTAAAGTAAAGAATTTTCAAACCAGAATTTCATATCCAGCCAAACTAAGCTTCATAAGTGAAGGAGAAATAAAATCCTTTACAGGCAAACAAATGCTGAGAGCTTTTGTCACCACAAGGCCTGCCTTACAAGAGCTCCTGAAGGAAGCACTAAACATGGAAAGGAACAACTGGTATCAGCCACTGCAAAAACATGCCAAATTGTAAAGACCATCAATGCTATGAAGAAACTGCTTCAATGAATGGGCAAAATAACCAGCTAACATCATAATGACAGGATCAAATTCACACATAACAATATTAACCCTAAATGTAAATGGGCTAAATGCTCCAATTAAAAGACACAGACTGGCAAATTGGATAAAGAGTCAAGACCCATCAGTGTACTGTATTCAAGAGACCCATCTCACGTGCAGAGACACACACAAGCTCAAAATAAAGGAATGGAGGAAGATCTACCGAGCAAATGGAAAACAAAAAAAGGCAGGGGTTACAATCCTAGTCTCTAATAAAACAGACTTTAAACCAACAAAGATCAAAAGAGACAAAGAAGGCCATTACATAATGGTAAAGGGATCAATTCAACAAGAAGAACTAACTACCCTAAATATATATGCACCCAATACAGGAGCACCCAGATTCATAAAGCAAGTCCTTAGAGGCCTACAAAGAGACTTAGACTCCCACACAATAATAATGGGAGAC